>NW_026020289.1:550590-935888 GCF_900185275.1 Solanum verrucosum
TGTTTGTGAGATTTGAAGAATGGTGCCAATGAAAATGAATTGAAGAATAGTTTTTCTTGTATTTGATATTTAGTGGAGATGAACAACTATGCTTTTTATTTTTAATTTTAAATGTCATGGTATTTTAATTTTGGTCATGGGTGGGTAAGTTATGAAAAATGGGTGGGTTCTCAATTTTTTGGATAAATAAAAAAATAAAATCAGGTAAATTATTTAGATGATGCCATGTGTCAATTTGTTAGTCTTAAGGGTATAGACGATCCAAAATATTGACGGTAAGGGTATATACAATCTTAAAGTATAATGAAGAGTATTAACATACCATTTATGATAGTTCGGGCTATATTTGTCTTTTTTCCCTTTTTTAAAATAGATTAAGGTGTGTATCGCTAAAATGTAATATATTGAGGGTGCAAAATGTTATTAACTCGTAGATATGTGGTTAATATATTTTTTACTAGCTAGCTATTAACATTTAATTAAAAATCTATATAAAGATTACAAGTTTTGAACATTTTCTCACACTCTTCTTTTTACAACTAATTCCTATTCTTGAGAAGTAGAAAATATGGGCGTGAAAGGTAAGTTAATTGCTTCCGTGGAGGTGAAGTGTGGCGGACACTCGTTTTATGATATTTTTCATACCAATACTCATCATGTACCCAAAATAAGTCCTAGAAATATCAACCATTTTGAGATTCATGAAGGTGAAACTATGAAGGCTGGTTCAATTGTTAGTTGGAAATATAATGAAGGTAACACACATTTTTCGTACTCTCTCTCAATATGATTTACTTGCATAAATCTTCTATATTTAGGAGTATTTCTTTAGTAATCCTTTTGCTTCAAGAAAGGAATATAACATCTTTTGCTGGTAAGAAAAAGTATTCTTAACTAAAATTATTTTCACTTTTACAATTTTTATTTTACTGGCACCAACTAACACTTAAATATTACTTAATACTTTTTAGTAATAAAAAGTTCATCAAATTAACATATTTATAACTTATTAAAATTATTAATATTAATCTTTAATAGCATATGCTTGTGGTAATCTATCATTCCATCAATCAAATTCAAAAATAAAATTTCCAAAATATGATCAAAATTATAGTTTTGCAATACTAATCCTGATATTCTCTACAATGTTAGCTCTTCTTTTATGATTTGGAAAGAAAACTCCACTCATAAAAGATAGACAATCCAATATATATGAGCCCTACTTAATTTTCCGTGAAAATGAAATTGAGGGGGAAAAAAATTTATATAAAGAATATTTTATAAATGTTTAAATATTTCATGAGAAATTAAACAGTTGAAATATTAATAACATCTCTTATATTTTGTATTTTTAATGATTATAGCTGGACAGAAAATGTACATGAAGCACTTAGTTGAAGACGTTGATCCTCACAAGAAATCAATCACATGGAAACTGATTGAAGGAGATTTATTAGAGTTGTATAATTACTTTAATGTTATAACATCTTGTGACTATCAATGGACTACTTGGACAATTGAATATGGAAAGAAAACTGAAGACACACCAGAACCCCTCATTCACTTGGATTTTATCCTTGACCTAACCAAGGATGTAGAGGCTCACCTTCTCGAAAAGTAGAATATATATTGTGTGTGTGATGAATAACTGACTAGTTGAGTTCTATCTAGTATGTGTAATGAATTATGTTGAATTAAATATATCTATGTGTTTGTGTAATGAATAATTGGCTAGTTCTAACTACCATATGAAATAAATAATGTTATTTTTGATGAACATATTGTATATGTCAATATCCTTATATGGATGTAATTCTAAAAGCCAGTATATGTAATTTATTATGCAATTTTTAATGATAACCTCATTTTCTATTGTAAAGTTTCAGATTGTGTTATGAGATCTTGTGTCAATGAAAAATATCACTTAGAACTTGTTAGCATGGTTTGAGTTGGGAATCAAGGATGTTATTATGAAGTTATTCTAAAGTTTTTTTTTTTTGATGATTTGACAAATTATGGAACCTAGTATGGGTTCCGATCTCATAAGAGATTGAGAGGTTCAGGCAATGTGAAAGTGATTGTTGTAAAAGCTACAAGCACTACTACAACTAAAGTGATTGAGTTATGGTGTTCCAAGTCACCTTTTCTTTTTAATCTCTAATCAAAAGGAAATGACTCTTTATTATGGTCTACGTACTTGAAATTCGGGTAAGAAATTCGATTGACCGAGGGGAAGGTATTAGGCATCCCTCGAGTCTCATGGTTCTAGCACGGTCACTTTTATTGACTTACACTTATCTTAAACTATTTTGGATATATGGTTACATGCTACGGTTTGCTTGCATTTTTCCATTGTTGAACTTTTATTTGGTTTCAACCTAGATGTGTAACCGCATCTCGTTCATTAAATAAAAAAAAAATATTTTATAAAATAATTTTTCAAGTACTTTTAAAAAAAGAACTATTGGTGAGAAACAATTTGTATTTCACTATACTATCTAAAAAAACAATATAAAACAACAATTAATGTTTGATCAAACTTTTTAATTAAAGCTTTTAAATATATTTCTCAAAAGTGTTTATTGAGAAATTTATTTTTGGGGATTCTCTTTATTTTGTTTTAGTAGACAATTTCTGCAATTTCCTAAAATCACTCATTTTTCTCTCACTTGATCAAACACCCCGCTCTTTTTTAAATGGGAAAATTGTATGAAATAACAAACTATTAATTCAAAATAATGTTATAGCCATAGTTTCTTTTATTTGTAATTCGCAGCAAACATTTCATGTTTTTTGCCATCTCATTTGTATACCGAAATATACAAATACAGGACCCATTTGTATACCAAAATATACAAATGTAGGAACTATTTGTATACCGAAATATACAAATGCAAGACCCATTTGTATACCAAAATATACAAATAGACCGAAATATACAAATGCAGGACCCATTTGTATACCGAAATTTACAAATAGACCCAAATACAGATTTTTTGTGTATATGTATATCGAAATATACAGATTAATAGTCATAGCAAACATAAAGTTTGTTATGGAGCACAATTATACAAACTATAGCTATAACATACAAATATGATTTGTATGCTTGTTATATGCGAAAGTTGCTCTTTTAAAATAAGCACTTTTGGAAGGGAAAAAAAAAAAGGACTTCCTCCAATTTAATTTACTTGGCCTACTTTCTCTTTTAATTCGTTTTTTTTTTGTATATAAAAAAAATGACCTCTACCGTTTTAGCAACTCTTTGATTTGATACATTTTTCATATCTTTAAATTTAGACTACAAAATTTTAAAAAATTCTTTATTTTCTTAAAATCCGTATAAAATCAAAATATGCCAAATAAATTGAATTAAAGGGAGTAAATATTTTTAACCTCCCAAGAACTTAATAAAACTTGAAGGTAGAAAAATTGTTTGAATATACTCCATTCAAGTAAAACATTTAAAAGTATGTAGGTAAAGAGAATATATTAGTGAAAATAACTGGAAAAAAAAGATTACGAACAAGAACAAATAATATGATAATCGGAAGTAAAAAGAACAAGAGGTAATCAAAATGGAAGCAAAGAGACAAGTAATATGGATGAATGAATAGTCATTTCATTTCATTTGAATGAACAGGAAGAGTCACTCTGTTTTCAGTGTCAATCAATATTTCCATTACAATTTACAAAGAATGAAATATGAATTCGACAAATGTGTTTCTCAGTATTCATCATTTCTTGAACTTCCATTTACAAAGGATCAGATATGAATTCAGTATAGAAATACGAATCTAACTTCAATCCAATTTAAGTATTCAACATTTCTTGAACTTCTTTGAGTACTTTCAGAAACATCAAAAGTGTTCCTTAGCTGCACCAGAAACAGGGGAACAATCATTAATCATAAATTATTCACGAAACAGGGGAATCATTCAGAAACAGCAACAGAAAGCTTTTCTTGGAGAAAAATTAAGAGAGAATATATGTATACCATAAGTGAATAACGAGTAGAAAAGAAGGATAACGAAGATTAAAGCGAAGAGAGTAATGATCCAATTGATGATCCTAATTCCTCTCATAAATCTTCTGCGAGGGGATTCATCCATTGGATGATTATCACCACATTCAGTCAACCAGTAGAACATTATTTCATCCATTCTATCCTTCCACAATAACAATTTCATCAACATCTTCGATCGATCAGTGCACAATATTCTTCTCTTTTTTTTTTTTTTTTCTTTCTGTAAAAATGGGATATGCGATTGTTATGTGAGGAGTAAGTAAACTACTTGTTATAGTTAGTTAGTTAAAAGTTCGTTTTTAATTTGTTCAAATTGGCGCCATTTCTTTTTCTTCACTACCTCTGCCACGTGACTTTTCTTCTTATTACATTACACTGTATGTAATTCATTAAAATAATGTGGAGAGAAACAAAGAGTTGCAGGGAAGAGTGATTTGTGGAGAATGAAAACTTGTGTTCAATTCATTAGCTAAGTCATACATATATACAGAAAACTGTCATGAATTTTAGCACTAACAGTGTAGCTAACTAGTCGACTAATAGCTGCAACTAATTAACTAATTTCTGATTTAGCTAAAATCTAATACTCCCCCTCAAGCTGGAGGTTGAAGAACATTGAAAACTCCAAGCTTGGTCATAAGATAATCATGTTGAGCCTTGATGAGAGCTTTGGTAAGTAAGTCAGCTTGTTGGTCCTTAGTATGAACATAGACCGGATCAATCAGTCCTTCCTTGGCTTTATCCCTTATGAAATGACAATCAATTTCAATGTGTTTGGTTCTTTCATGAAAGATTGGATTGGCAGCTATTTGAATAGCTGATTTACTGTCACTAAACACCTTAACTGGTTGTCCAAGCTTAACTCCTAGATCCTTGAAAAGACCAAGTAACCACACAGTCTCAGCCATACTTGCTGCCATGCTCCTATATTCTGCCTCTACGGAGCTTTTTGAAACTGTTTGCTGCTTCTTTCACTTCCAGGAAATAAGAGAATTCCCAAACTTCATTGCAAAACCAGTAACCGACCTCCTAGTATTAGGAGTGTAGACACATAAATTGTATTGGATCAAATTCATACAAAATTTGAGTTAAATTCATGTTCATTTGGGTTGAATGATTAATTTGGGCTTTACAAATAAATAAGTCCATCTTATTAAATTCAAATCCAAGGTCCATTTCACCTTGAAGCCCAAACTCATGTCACGTGTCACGGTGACTAGGCATCCAAGACCAACAAGGTGACGCCACGTGTCCAAATGAGGTGGTAGTCCTAGTCAAATGCAAGAACCAATCACAATCCGCCAAGTGTCAAAATGACATCATTTGGCCAATCACAAGCAACCTTGTTCACCCCCTACAACTATAAATAGGGGATGGACATGACATTCTAAGGGGATCAAGAAAGCTCTTCAACAAGCATTCTGCAATTGGAGGAAGCTACACCATCAACTACATAGCTCTTCGAAGGAGTCATCAACGGAGTTCTTCCCGGAGATCGACTTGAAACGACGAAGCGCTTTCCAACGTTCCTGGAGATCGAAAACATCTCAAGGAGGTCTACATCATCCAACATTTCAAGAAATACGCTACTGAAGGCCTTCGAATCTTGGATAATCTTATCAGAGAGAATCAAGAGAACAACAGAATTGTACTCACAACGATTCATCAATAAAAATAAAATTTTTCTTTTATTTATTTTTCTTGCAGTTGATTTTCAGCGCATAAGGAAATTTGTTGCGAACAAATTTGGCACGCCCAGTGGGACCGATTCTGCTCTTCACCTCTTTCTCTTGCAAATCAGAAACTACAAAGGCAACTACTGCAATGGCCTTCAGAAAGAGTGGTGATTTTTCATACAAGGACTCTACTGATGTCATATCTATTGATCTCAGTCATGTTGGCCCGATTACTCGGCGTAAGTTCAAGAACAGTGGGCAAGATGGATCTGAATACTTCACTTCTTTGGAGGCGATGAAAAACAACAACTCTCATACGATGGTCGTAAGTGCAACACCTAGGGGCAATCTAGCATCTGTGTTCTTTGGAGAATTTTCTCAAATTGGCTCCAACTTTGGTGAATTTAAAGATTCAATGGATTCTACAACTTCAATGAATGTCAATGCTTTGATGGCTGACTCAACTGACATGGAGAGAAGTTTGCGATGATGGAGCAAACCATTGAGGCCTTGAAGAAATCTGTTGATGACAAAAATCTTCATATTGTTCAACTTATGAACAAGTTGGAGGCCTTCTGTAATGACCCTCCATGTCATTTTTAAATTAAAGCATTCATTCCATCGTTTGGAGCGTTCCTATAGTGACCCCAAGTTATTTATGACTTGCTGGCACTGACTGTTCGGTCGCCTGGTCGTTCGTTTGGGTTTTAGGCCCGTTTTCCTGTTTTGGAGATTTTATAACTTGAAATGTTGATTTCGGTCATAAATTCAGGTAAAAGACCTCAGAATAAAATTTTGACGATTCCATCAGCTCCGGAATGGCCAAATTTGGCTAGTAGCATGGTCAACACGCGTATCAAGGCAATCAGTACGAGTTTAGGGCCATTTGACTTTTTGCCCTTGCAATTTGGTCTATAGTTGACTTTCGTCAACCTTCTTGGAAGACCTGCTCAAATGAAAATTTTGACAGCTAGGTTAGCTTCGAAATATCAATTTTGGTCTAGAACGACCCTTTGTTCACTTCCCGAGGCTTTAGATGCCCGTTGTGGAATCTGGCTCAAAACGATACTGGGTGTAGGACCCACTTTTCATTGAAGCGATCTCCAATGGAAATTCTGACTTCACCGTTGAGTCCGAAATATCATTTCCAATCAGATTTCATATATGGTTTGTATTTTTTCGACTCCGAACGACTCCGGAACTTCGAAATAATAAGTTTGAAGAGTTGTTGAATTCTAACGCGGTGGTGACGTGGCAGAGCCACGCGACGCCACGTGGCAGCGCGTTGAAATCTGGAAATTTCCAGATTTAAGGACAATTTTCGTCCATTTTTTTTCCTCATCTTCAAACATAGATATCTCCTCCATTTTAAGCTCAAATTAGGTGATTCAAAAGGCTAATTTCAAGAGAATTTCGTGGGGAATCTAGAGGTGAGCTCAGAAACGTGAGGGGAGGCTTTGTTTGAGGTAAGGAATCGAATTTAGCTACTGCTAGAGTGATTTTCGGAATGAATTTTTGTTGAACTTTGAAAGGTTAGATCTTGATCATCTTAGGTCTGTTTTGAGTCATTCTTGAGGCTAACTTGTAGAGTTTTCACAAGGATCGTCGTGGTATAATCTTTTTGGGTTGGAAGGGTCTCGTTTTTCCAGAATTTGGTGATCAAGGGGCTGCCAAGTCGTAAGTTAAGACTTATTAATGATTTTAATTGTTGGGGCTGATTTGCTATGTTTTAGGCATCTTTTTGTGCTAAATTTTGGGGTATTAGTTTAGTAAGGTATTTGGGATGTTTTCACGGATTCATTTTCGGGATTCCCTCAATCCCATTTTAGACCCAATTTTGGGTCCGTCTCCGAAAAATATAATTTTAGTGTCAACATATTCGTAATGACGAGGTGTTTAACCTTTTGATAGTGGGAAAGCATTTGGAGACCGTTCGGAGGGGAAAAGCTCCGGTACCGTGAGTTGGAGCACGCATGATCGGCTTTCAGGTAGGCTATGGCTTTCCCCTCATGAGATTGAGCATGTTTAGGCAATTGTTTATTGATTTGCTTGAGTATTGAGGGGTTTGGGTGTCGAGCATGCTAAATTTCTATAATTCCTGCATTATACCTTATTTCGGGAAATTGTTGGATTATGAAAGCATGACTCTTGATATTATTGAACATCCATATCTTGTGGTGTATATGATAATATTGATTTGAAGTATGTTTGGCCTTAGTCTAGGCTTAGACTAGTGTTGCCATAGACTTGCGAGGTTTCGGATGTCGTTGGGCAGTAGAACTTTTTCCGACGTCGTTTCGAACGGTCAGCTCCTTGTAGACTGATATAGCAGACTTGAGTCTGATAGTCTGAGCCTTAGCTAGGCGGTAACTCAGCTTATGACCTTGTATCCATAATGCCCTGCTTTTCTATCGGCTACAGATACCCGGTTAGAGTCCGTGGTCCAGCTTACTTATGTCCAGGCTTAGCTATAGTACCCGGTTCGAGTCCGTGGTCCAGCTTACCTGTGATCTGATTTTGGCTATAGTACTCGGTTCGAGTCCGTGGTCCAGCCCACCCGTGCCCGACCTTTGGCTACAGCACCCGGCTCGAGTCTGTGGTCCAGCCCATATAGGTTGACTCATTAGCTATAATACCCGGTTCGAGTTCGTGGTCCAGCTTGCACGTGGTGCATTCCCAATTCCTTATTGAAGCTTCAGTTTAGTCTTTGATTACTCTCATCTGTAGGTTGAGGTTTTGGAGGTTGGAGATGTTCCGATTAAAGTTCGGGACGTAATGAGATCTTGGAATATAATTGGGAATGGTTCAGTTAAAGTACGGAAATTGGTAATATTGTGATAGACCTTCTAGCTCCATTCTTTTACTTCAACTGCCAGTGCATCTGTCGGGCTTATGGGGGTCCTTGCAGGTGGTTTCTTTTATTGTGCACGAGCGTACCCGTTGGGTTTATGGGAGCCCGACGGAGTTAGTTAGATTCCTTGTCTTTGTTGCCTGTACGCTCGTGTACATACCCACATTTACTACTCTTTTGCCCTTGATTGTGACCCTTTATTCGCATTTCAGTTCACTTTTGCTTATCTTGCTCAGTCGGCCTGATGCCTACTGGGTACCTGTTGTTTTGGTACTCATACTACACTCTGCATCTATTTTCGTGATGCAGGTCCGAGTACTAGCTACCGACATTGATTCGAGCCAGCTGCGGTCGTGATCGGAGGCAAGGGTGAGCATACAACGTCCTGGATTTGCCCGTCTCCTTCTGTACTTACTTTTGCTTGTCTTTTGCCTTTTTAGACAGCTTGTTTCTATAGTCCACTTTTAGTACTTGTACTTTTGTTAGCAACTCTGTACTTGTGACTTTCAAGTTTTGGGAGGAATTCATTTTGTGTATATATGTCTAGTCGCTTCCGCCCGTTCATTGCATGTTCTTGTTATATTTATTACTATTTTAGGTTGATTGGTTGGTTTTCTACCCTAACATCCCATTACTTTGAGTTTCGGGATATGGGTCGTCTTTCCTACTGGTGGGTCATATAGTAGGCGCCATCATGACCTGAGAAATTGGGTCTTGACACCTTCACACTTGGAGAGCCAAGTCATGTCCACACTTGTCCATCTGGTTTTGATCAATGAAACAAGGACGTTGAGGAATCTCTAGCAAAATACAAAATTTCAAAAGGAGAAACAATCTGCTTCAGCTGCTGCACTATATGTCCAACAGTTGCAACACATGATAACGAACACTATCAGGGCTCAATATGGCGGAACACCCCAAAGTTCCTTGTATTACTCCAAGCCATATACCAGACGGATTAATTATCTGTCGATGCCAAGAAACTATTAACCACCAAAGCTACAACAATTTGATGGTAAGGGGAACCCAAGGCAGCATATCGCCCATTTTGTTGAAACTTGTAGCAATGCTGGAACACATGGTGACCTTTTGGTAAAACAATTTGTTCATTCGCTGAAAGGGAATGCATTCGACTGGTATATCGACATGGAACACGAGTTCATTGATAGTTGGGAGCAACTCGAGAAGGAATTCCTCAATCGTTTCTATAGTACTCCCCGAACCGTAAGCATGATAGAGTTGACCAGCACTAAACAAAGAAAGGATGAGCCTGTGGTGGATTATATCAATCGGTGGAGATCATTGAGTTTGGACTGCGAAGATCGTCTTTCTGAAATATCTGCTGTGGAAATGTGCATTCAGGGTATGCATTGTGGACTTCTATACATACTACAAGGAATCAAACCTAGAACTTTTAAGGAACTTGCTACACGAGCACATGACATGGAGTTGAGCATCACAAGTCATGGGAAGGCATCTCCTTTGCTGATCTGACAAAGGAAAAGAAAGAGTTCAAGAACGGTATGACCTCAAAGATCCAGACTAAGGAATCTATGGCGGTGAAAGCAACTTCTGTAAAGGTCACCACCAAGAGTAAACTAAAAGAGGAGGAAGCTCCAAGTCAATATCCAAGGGAGGAGAGGCGGCTCCCAACCTTGAAGGAGTTAGAGGCAAAGGTCTACCCATTTCCAGATTCAGATGTACCTATGATTCTTGATGAATTGCTAGCTAAGAAAGTTATTGATCTTTCTGAATCAAAGAGGCCTGAAGAAATCAATAAGGTTGGTGATCCTATATACTGCAAGTTCCATCGTGTCCTTGGCCACCCGACGAGTAAATGCTTTATCTTGAAGGAGAAAATCATGATGTTAGTAAGTGAAGGAAAAATCATCATTGACCAGGATGAAACAGCGGAGGCAAATCATGCTAGTGTAGCACCAAATCAAAAGAAGTGCTCAAGGTCCACTTTCTTGCAATTTGGAAGTTTAACGCCTATTGAAGTTGATTTTCCAAGGAAAACTCTTAAGAGTTCACTAGAGATAGACAACCACAAAGAAAATGAAATTGATGGTTGGACTTTGGTTACTCATAAGAAGCGGAGACATCAAGAAATCTTTAGGATACGACTTCCTAAGGCAAGAACAACAAGGAGTGATGTGAATCAACTACAACCATAAAAAAAGGTCAAGCCTTGTACTAGCCAAAAGATCAATGGTTCTTCATCGCAGAAGGTTCGAAGGCCCATTACATTGGATGAATTCTTTCCTAAAAAAATTCTTTTGTGGTAGTCAAATTGGTGCAACACATGTTATTTCCAGCACAGACGAAACAAAGGGAAGCAAAGGTGAGCATAATCCAACAATAACACAAGAACATCAAACTTATGAAAAAGTTTCCCCATGTTGTGCTACAATTGCCTTCACGGATGATGACTTGTTGTTAGGGTCTAAGCTACATAATATGCCCTTGTTTGTTGTAGGGTCTATTCGAGAACAACATCTCAATCGCATACTAATCGATGGTGGTTCGGCAGTCAATATCATGCCAAAAGTTTAACTGAAAAAACTTGGGATCTCTATTGATTAATTGTCCAAAAGTAACCTAACGATCCAAGGTTTGAATCAAGGAGGACAACGATCCATAGAGAAGATTCACGTAGGATTGTCCATTGGCGACGTGAAATCAAACATTTTGATTCATGTCATAGATGCCAAAACGTCATACAACTTGTTGCTCGGACATCCTTGGGTTCATGAAAATGGAGTGGTGCCATCTACTTTGCATCAATGCATGAAGTATATGAAATATGGTGAAGTAGTCAAAATTGATGCAGACATCAATCATTTCACTGAGACTGAGTCATATTTTGCAGATGCAAAATTCTATTTAGATTCTGGAAGATCAAATATGGAGAAACATGTAGAAGCCGACTCGATTGATCTCGAAGATAGTAAAGTTCAATGGGCCACTATCAAGATGTCTAAGAAGAGAACAGAAGAGGTTTCCATGAAGCTTTCACCATCTAAAGGAGACATGCAGACCAATATTGATGATGAACAACCAATTTTTCACTATATTCCACGTGAACGTCGAAAAAAGGGACAATCACTGCTAGAGGAATGTACTTAACAAGTTCACCCACTAAGGAAAGAATTGAGTCACACAACATTCCAAGATTTGAAGGAGAAAATGATTGTCCCAGTTGCACAAGTCTCATCTTTCACTTTGGAGCCTTCAAAAGGAAATACCTAAGTTGGTCAAATAAAATGGAACTTTGATCAAAAGGTCTTCACATTATTTGAAAAATCAAGTTACAACTTCTCAAATCTAGCAAAGTTAGGAGAACTCACGGAGGAAGTCACTGGTGAAAAGTTACATGGGCTTACAAAGTCTCAAATGTAGTTGAGAAAACAAGGATATTATGTCGCCACTCTTAAGTTTGGGTTAGGATTCAGCTTGCCGGAGCCTCGTCAGATTTCATCTAAGAAGGGGAAAGAAATAACTTCATCCCACTACACCTCTATAGAGAAGACGAAGGAATCTAAGGAGGGTAAAACACCACAACGGACTTTGGTGTTTGAACGCATTGGAAGATTGACACCCCGTGTCTCTGCATTTGAAAGATTGGGCCGCAAGGATAAAAGAGGATCCTCTAAACAAGTGGACGAATATGCCACCACCTCAAATACTTCTGTATTTCATCTCTTGGGAACCAAAAGAAAGTCATTATCCGAAAGAAGGTTGTTGGAGCATGAAAATCAAGATTCATGTGATGTAACTGATGACAAAGAGATTCATAGTGTTTTCCCATCACCTATGAAGAGAAAGGTTGTATTGTCAATCACCACCAATGGTTCTTTGAGGGTGAAAAGAAGTACAACTGTTGTCACCAACTAGTTTCATGGAGAAACTAATAAGAAGGAAGATGAAACCATCACAGTGGGAAGTCAGATGGAAGATTCAAACTTGACAAAATCATCCTTTCACATAACAATGGAAAAAGGTCCAGACATTAATGATACAGATGATGATGTCCAAGAGGCTCCCCCTCAACTGGAGGATGGAGTACAATAAACCATAGACGACCTCAAGGAACTAAATCTAGGCACTCTAGAAGATCCGCGTCCAATCTTCATTAGTGCACTTCTTACACCAGAAGAAGAGAGGAAATATTTCAAGTTATTGGTTGAGTTCAAAGACGTTTTTGCTTGATCGTACAGAGAAATGCCGGGCCTTAGTCCCAGGATAGTTATTCATTATTTGGGGGATAGAAAAGGGAACACGTCCTATAAAGTGTTTCATCCTGAGTTGGTAACACAAATTGAAGCGGAGGTCAACAAGCTCATCAAAGATGGATTTATTCGAGAAGTGAAGTACCTGTTGTGGATCTCAAATATTGTACCTATTAAGAAGAAGAATAGTCAAATACGTGTCTGCATTGATTTTTGAGATTTGAACAAGGCATGTCCAAAAAATGACTTCCCTCTGCCAATCATTGAGCTCATGATTGATGCTATAACTGGGCATGAAGCTATGTCATTTATGGATGGATCTTATGGATATAATCAAATCAGAATGTCTCCAAAAGATGAAGAATACATTGTCTTCCAAACTCCAAAACGAATTTATTGTTACAAAGTGATGCCCTTTGGTCTAAAGAATGTTAGGGCCACCTATCAACGTGCAATGCAAAACATATTTGATGACATGTTTCATAAGAGGGTGGAATGTTACGTTGATGACTTGGTGGTAAAGACGAAGCAAAGGGAACACAATCTTGAAGACCTTCGAATTGTTTTTGAAAGGTTAAGGAAATTTGACTTGAAGATGAATCCACTGAAATGTGCATTTGGGGTTACCTCAGGAAAGTTTCTTGGCTTCATTGTGCGTCACCGTGGAATTGAAATTGATCCCGCAAAAATTGATGCCATTCAAAAAATGCCTGAGCCAAAGAACTTGAGAGACCTCTGCAGTCTACAAGGAAATTTGGCATTCATTCGGAGATTCATTTCTAACCTGGCTGGATGATCTCAACTTTTCAACCATTTAATGAAGAAATATGCTCCTTTCCACTAGGACCAATCATGTCGAAATGCCTTTGAAAGCATCAAGAGATACTTGATGAATTCGCCTGTAATAGGGACACCAACTCTTGGAAAGCCATTGATACTATACATTACATCGCAAGAGCGATCCCTTGGGGCACTTCTTGCTCAAGAGAATGAAGCTAAGAAGGAACAAGCATTGTACTATCTAAGTTGTACCTTGATAGGAGCTGAGTTGAATTATACGCCCATTGAGAAGATGTGCTTAGCATTGCTTTATGCGATAAGAAAATTTAGGCATTATTTTGAAGCGTACACTATCAAGCTAATTTTTCGGGCTGATCCCGTGAAGTTCGTAATGACTCGACCAGTTCTCTCAGGACGTCTAGCAAGATGGTCTATATTGTTTAATCAATATGAGATCATTTATACACCTCAAAAGGCTGTGAAGGGGCAAACACTTGCTAATTTCCTTGCTGATCACCCTCTTACGGGAAAATGGGAAACTTCAGATGAGTTCCCTGATGAAGATGCATTTTTTACTGAAGAGATGTCAGCATGGACAATGTTCTTTGATGAATCTTCACGTTGAGATGGTACAGGGGCGGGAGTCGCGTTGATATCTCCAGAACGACTAATCTTACCATTTTCATTTGTTCTAAGTGAAACATGTTCCAATAACACCGCAGAGTACCAAACTTTGATTATGGGCCTTGAAATGGCATCAGATATGAAGATTCCTCAATTGGATGTCTATGGTGACTCTCAATTGATCATCAATCAACTCTCGGGGAGTTACGAGGTAAAGAAGGAAGATCTTTTGTCATATCACCAATATGCTACTTTCTTACTTGAAAGGTTTGATAAAGTGTTCTTAAATCACGTCCCAAGAGAAGAAAATCGCATGGCAGATGCTTTGGCTAACTTGGCTACAACAATGGCACTCAGAGAAAATGAGACAACAAAGGTGCGCGTATGTCATCGATGAAAGACATCATATATCTGTTCGAGTGGTTGAAGAAGAAGATTGGAGAAAACCATTGAGTAAGTATCTTGAACATGGAAGACTGCCTAATGACCCACGAGTAAGAGCAGACATTAAGAGAAGAGCACCACGATTCATCTTTCACGATGGGATATTGTTTCGTCGTTCTTATGAGGGACTATTCTTACGGTGTCTTGACAAAGAAGAAGCTCAACAAACAATGGAGGAGGCACATTCTGGCACATGTGGAGCACAACAATCAGGGCCTAAACTTCATTTTCACATCGAGAGGATGGGCTACTATTGGCCAACAATGGTGATGGACTGCTTAAAGCATGCCAAAAGGTGTCAAGCGTGTCAATTCCATGCTAATTACATCCATCAATCTCCAGAGGCTCTGCATCCGATTGTAGCCTCATGGACCTTCGATGCATGGGGACTTGATGTTGTTGGACCTCTTCCAAAGTCATCAAAAGGACAAATGTATATCTTGGCTGGCACTGACTATTTCTCTAGATGGGCTGAAGTTGTACCATTAAAAGAGGTAAAGAAGGAAAATGTTGTTGATTTTATAAAATCAAACATAATTTTTAGATATGGCATACCAAGATGTATAGTTACTGATAATGGAACACCCTTCAACAATAAACTCATGAGCAGTTTGTGTGAGAAGTTCAGTTTTAAGCAACATAAGTCTTCAATGTACAATGCACCTGCCAATGGTCTTGCTGAAGCTCTTAACAAGACACTTGGTAACCTGTTGAAGAAAGTAGTTGAAAAGAATAAAAGGGACTGGCATGAGAGAATTGGTGAATCTTTGTGGGGATATCATACAACATTTAGAACAGCTACACAAGCGACTCCATTTTCATTAGTGTATGGCGTAGAAGCAGTCCTTCCATTGGAGAAGCAAATTCCATCATTGCGAATAGCAGTCCAAGAGGGACTTACAACTGAAAGTAACGCTTAACTTCGTCTAGCAGAGTTGGAGGCATTGGATGAAAAGAGATTGGAAGCACAACAAAGGTTGGAGTGTTATCAAGCTCGACTTCCAAGAGCATTCAACAAGAAGGTGCGACCTCGATCATTTCAAGTGGGAGACTTGGCCTTAGCAGCCCGGAGACCCATAATCCTCAACAAACTCATCGGTGACAAATTTACATCGAAATGGGATGGGCCGTATGTTGTGAAGGAAGCATATTCAAGTGTCGCTTATAAAATTATAGACCAAGATGGTATAAGAGTTGGTCCAATCAACGCCAAGTTTCTGAAGCAATACTTCCCATGAAGGATGGCTATGCTCCTTAAGGTATGAGCATAAACTGCATGATACTTCTGCAGATAAGTCTCATCCCTGAATGATTCTTCTACGCCTAGCTCGACAAAAGGAGCATTCTCTTCTTCGGTTCGAGGAAAAAATCTCATGTCAATATTTCCAGAAGGATCATGATTCATCCTTGGTTTGGTACGATTCTTAGACGTCCTTGGCGAAGGCTCAACATATTTTCTCGGCCCCCTAAACCAAAACTTTGTCCATTCTCGAAAAGAGACTTCATCGATGGCACTTTTGGTACGTCGGTAAAACACTGAAAACAAGAAGGAGCAGCTTCTTGGGATAAAAGACTTCCCTTGATCATCTACATGTGTCAACTCCTTAGCCGAGGGTATAACTTCATCATAAAAGGAACCATGAACAGGAAGACCTCCAGTGGTTCTCAAATCCCGTAAAGAAATAGATAACTCTCTGACGAAGGTAGAGACCGTATTGGTGGATGGACTCCAATTCTCGCAAAAGTCCTGGAGAACGTTTTTGTTGTGGTCATATTTGAACATTGAAGCAAACATAGCATCATAAGTCTTGATGTTATCCAAAGTCTCCTTGCAGCGGGCAAGCACATCCTCTACCCACTCCCAATAGCCAGACGTATAGCGAATGTCACACCCCAAAATAGGGGGCGTAACTGGCACCGATACCCTAATGCATCGAGTTACTCACTAAAACATACTAGCTAAACAAAACTTGTGAGGCAAAAAGATTGGGCAGCACAACCTCTAAAAAGTAAAGCCTGGACCTAGAGGTCATAACCTGAAAGAGAATAACCATACAAACAATGGTAGACAAACCGAAAAAAATAAAGATGTACTATCTAGCCGACGATGCCACAACCCAACACATACCTACTTACACACACACCTATATATACATGCCAAGACTATTGGCTGGAGGTTGAAACATACAAAAAGAAAACCCAGAATATTGTGTCCACAATAGCCTCTATGAGTGAGATAAACACTGTCGGGACAAGGCTCCGACTATACCCAAATTGTACAACAAAAGTAAACATCCTCTGATAGCCCCAGGATAAGATGGAGCTTACCAACTCACAGTTGAACCTGAATCCTAGCGGGTGGGTCGATTAGAGTCCCTGCATGTACTTGCTCGCACAAAACAAAAAGCAGCGTCCCCAGGAAAAGGGACATCAGTATGAATAAAAATGTACTAGTATGTAAAGCGAAAAGTAAAATCATAAATATTTATTGTAAAAGGATAATAGAGATACCACCTGAAACTGAAACCCAAATAATCTTCATGGCTGACCTTTAGCCCCCTACTACTTAAATATGAATGGTATGCTCCAATAATCGTATGCCGTGAATACATATATATATATATATATATATATATATATATATATATATATATATATATGCAAATGCATGACATACCCAACCGAATGCTAGCAATGATGGTGCTTTCTGATAGCGAACCGGCATCATATTCGCCAACTTGTGGCCATATGTGTCTCATACGTATAAATATAGGCAATAGGCCCCATACCTCCTGATTATAGCTCAGGAGTAGAATGCATAGCATGTCATGTCATGGATTTATAACACCTATGAGTTACTATTGTCATGTTGCCAATCTTGGCCCGTTTGTAGTCTTGTTCTCATAACCCTATAATAACTTTCGTATAACATATAACAATCTCATGGAACTTGATATGTTCTTCCAAATAAGCTTGAAAAGTTAACTCGAATTTTAGAAGGATAACCTAACCTTGTTGATATTCATAACAAGTTTAAGGTGACTTACTTAGTTCCTAACTTGGTTCCTAGATAATTTATAAAAGAAATATTTAAAAAACCAAGTGTTCTAATAGTTTACATTTAAATTATATTTGAGAGTTTTGAAGGTTGTGAGCTACTTTAAAGTTTTTTTTAATAAACCTTAGTGGAGAAAGAGGGTTGGTCACAAGTAGTAAGGGTCTCACGTGACATTTTAATTCACATCAACCAAGGAAGAATACGAATTCATACGTGCGGACATATAATCAAGGAAACTGATAAAATGATGTGTAGATGTTGAACACTCTATTTATCCGAACGAGTGAAATATCAAAATAACAGAATCATGAAAATAATTCAGCTGAGACCCCAATGCCTTTCATTGAAGGTCTTTCTAGCAAGAGAATAGCAAAATATCACATTCAGCGTTTTAGGAATTTCCCAGGAGTGGTGCTAAAATGAGGGACGTAGCTTCGCCTTAACATACCTTTTCAATGAACGCTCGAATGGCCGTAGCTTCTTCACGAAAGTTGTTCCTCATGTCCTAAACTTCGCAAACACTATATATACACAGCTAGTACACACCTATAAACAGTTCATAATTGTTCTTAAATCGGCAGATTTGCCAAATGGCCTCAACTTGATGAAATGTCTGTAGAACTTCATAAAAACAATCATAAAAGAGTCCCGAGATGATTACCTTAGTTAACCAAGTGTAAACCTTGAAGAAACACCAATAACCAAAAATTTATATATTCAAAAACTTGCTCCAAACGCAGCTAATAGAAGGGGAAAACCCACGTGTAAAGATCACGTTTCTAGGCACGGGAGCAATCTTTAATGGTAGAATTCGTCGAAAACTGACCTTCATCATGCAATTACTCCATAGGAACCTTATCTTAAGCTTTCTTTCTGGTTTTGGAAGTAAAATGAAATGTTTTCATGGCTTAAAACGTTGAGTAACCCGACAAACCACATTTTCGACCCGACCCGGATTCTGCCCCGGCAATACATAGTAAAACCCTCATAACTTTTTATTTCGATGTCGGTTGGATACGGGGTTTTATGTGTTGCAAACTAGACTCGTAGGCCTTCGATTTAATGGGTGATAGGATTTCTAACTATTTGTATATTGGGAGAAAACATCCAAGACATTTGACCCAAAGTTAAGAAAATATTATTAGAGAAACTTCGATAACTTTTGCCGACTTTAGTTTCACTAATTTTCTTGACTTCCAAACTTAACATACGACCCTTGTGCTATTATAATACCTCATAACACACTATTCTTAGCATGTTTTACACTCATAGGCTTATTCACAAGGTATGGGACAAGTTAAACCTTTCAAACGGGCGAAGTTCTACGTGAGCCATTTCTTTTATCATGAACTTTGTTTGAGGGATCCCTTTGAACTAAAACTTTAGTTTAGTTCCTTGATATTGCCACCTACTTGCAATCTTAATCTCCAATGTTCGATACAAAGTCATATACACCTCATATAACCATGCCATACTACGCCACATACATTATGCACGATTAGAGAAAAAGTACAGGATCTTACATTCTCCCCCCCTTATGAACATTCACCCGCGAATGGATCTAAACAATTCCTTGGTTGTATTTTCTTTTTTTTTATCACAGTACTTTATTTGCGAGTCTATATTTGTTACAGTCGCAAACCTAAAGTCAAATTCTGAAAATTTTAACTACAAAGTTTTGCATAGCTCTCTCGTAAGAAGACATATAAATTTCACCTTCAAGCTACTTAAAATATAACTAAGTCATTGTGAAGAAATAATTGCCAATAATCGAAATGTGACTCACTTTAAGTCGTAAACAGTTGGGGGTACTCCTTCCTCATTTCATCTTCCGCTTCCCAAGTCATTTCCTCGACATTGTTATTTCTCCATAACACTTTCACAGAAGCTACATCTTTATTTCGAAGCTTTCTTACTTGCCAATCTAAAATCGCCATTGGTACCTCTGCATAAGATAAATCCTCAGCGATACAAATATTTTCAATGGGCATAATATGTGAAGGATCTCCAATGCATTTTCGCAACATAGAAACATGAAATACAGGATGAATTGCTTCCAATTCTGAAGGAAAATCAAGCTCGTATGCCACCATACCGATCTTTCGAATAATCTTATACGGTCCAACATACCTAGGACTAAGCTTCCCTTTCTTTCCGAATCGCATGATGCCCTTCATAGGCGATACTTTCAGGAAAACCCAATTTTCTACCTCAAACTCTAAGTTCCGTCGGCGAACATCTACATAAGACTTCTGTCGACACTGTGTTGTATGAAGTTGATCTCTAATAAGCTTAACATTTTCAATCGCTTGTTGGACTAGATTGGGACCTAGCAAATCTACTTCTCCGAGCTCAAACCAATCGATTGGGGACCTACACTTCCACCTGTATAGTGCTTCGTAAGAGGCCATCTGAATACTAGCTTGAAAGTTGTTATTATAAGAAAACTCGATAAGAGGTAGATGTTGATCCCAACTTCCTTTAAAATCCAACACAGAAGCATGTAACATATCATCAACCGTCTGAATAGTACGTTCTGCCTATCCATCAGTTTGTGGATGAAAAGCGGTGCTAAGACTTACCTGAGTGCCTAGACCTTTCTGAAACGATCTCCAAAAATGTGCTGTAAATTGAGCTCCTCGATCTGAGATAATAGATAATGGAACTCTGTGAAGGTGAACAATCTCTTGAATGTAAAGCCTAGCATAATCTTCAGTTGAATATGTCGTCTTAACTGGCAAGAAATGAGCAGATTTTGTCAGCCTATCGATAATTACCCAAATGGAATCAAACCTTCGTGGAGTGCGAGGCAAACCAGTGATGAAGTTCATATTTATCATATCCCATTTCCATAATGGAAGCTCAATATACTGGGTTAGGCCTCCAGGCCTCTGTTGCTCTGCTTTAACTTGTTGACAGTTGGGACATTCAGCTACCATCTCCACAAATATCTTTTTTCATGCCATTCCACCAATAGATCTGTCGAAGGTCCTGATACATCTTCGTCGCTCTAGGGTGAGATGCATATCTTGAATAATGGGCCTCTGAAAGAATATTTGTACGGAGCTTCCCAACTGTCGGTACACATAAGCGACCCTGGTATCTAAGGACTCCATCTCCAGTTAGCTCAAATAAGGGGTGCTGCTGTTGTGGAATCTTTTTCCTCAATTTCCTAAGCTCAAAATCTTCATGTTGCTGCCTTTTCACTTCAATCGCAAAGGAAGATTCTGCCATATTCTTAACGACAACACATCCGCCTCCTACATCTACCAAGCGTACTTGCAAATTAACTAGTTGGCATATGTCTTTTGTAATTCCAGCCTTATTAACTTCGACATGACTTAGACTACCCATGGACTTCCAGCTGAGCGCATCAGCAACAACATTATCTTTGCCAGAATGATATAAAATGTCAACATCGTAGTCCTTTAATAATTCTCGCCATCTCCTTTGTCGTAGGTTCAACTCCCTCTTCTTAAGTAAATACTGAAGGCTCTGGTGATCGGTGAACACATCTATATGAACCCCGTATAGATAATGTCGCCAAATTTTTAGGGCAAAGACAACTGCAGCCAACTCAAGATCGTGTATAGGATAATTCTACTCATGCTTCCGTAACTGTCTAGAGGCGTATGCAATAACCTTACCATGCTGCATAAGAACACAACCTAGGCCAATTCTTTAGGCATCACAATAAACAACATAGCCCTTATTACCATCTGGAAGAGTTAGGACAGGTGCAATGGTAAGCCTTTTTTTTAGTTCATGAAAGCTTTGCTCGCATGCCTCGATCCACTGAAACTCCATTGCCTTATGTGTCAATTTTGTCAGTGGTGCAAAAATAGAAGAGAATCCCTCCACAAACCTTCGGTAATACCCCGCTAAGCCTAAAAAGCTGCGAACCTCCGTCGCATTCAAGGGCCTCGGCCAAGTCATTACTGCTTCAATCTTTTTTCCATCAACCTTAATACCCTCACTTGTAATAACATGACCAAGAAAAACTTCTGAGGTAAGCCAAAAATCACATTTAGAGAATTTAGCATATAACCTGCAATCTTGGAGAGTCTGCAATATAGCTCGCAAGTGGTCTGCATGCTCTGCTTCCGACCATGAATATATAAGAATATCATCAATAAACACAATCACAAATTCATCCAAGAATGGTTTGAAGACTCGATTCATAAGATCCATCAAAGCTGCTGGGGCATTTGTAAGCCCAAAAGACATGACAAGGAACTCAAAATGGCCATACCTCGTCCTAAATGTTGTTTTTGGGATATCAACTTCCCTGACTCACAACTGATGGTAACTAGACCGCAAGGCAATCTTGGAAAAGCATTTGGCACCTTGTAACTGATTGAATAAGTCATAAATCCATGGAAGAGGATATTTATTCTTTATTAGTGACTTTATTTAGTTGTCTATAGTCACTACACATCCGCAAGGATCCATCTTTCTTTCGAACAACGAGCACTAGGGCACCCCATGGGGAAGTACTTGGCCTGATAAAGCCCTTATCGAGCAAGTCCTTCAGTTGTTCCTTCAATTCTCTTAGTTCTGCAGGTGCCATTCTATAGCGAGGAATCAATATAAGTTGCGTATCAAGAAGCAAGTCTATAGCAAAATCAATTTCCCTTTCTGGGGGAATTACTGGAAGATCATCAGGGAATACCATTGGAAATTCATTCACGATAAGAATTGACTGAAGAGTCATGGGCTCCTTATCAATATCTTATACATGAACCATATGGTATATGCAACCTTTAGCAATCAACTTCTGAGCCCTAAGGTATGAAATAAACTTACCCTTAGGTGTGGCTGGATTACCCTTCCACTCAAGGACTAGCTCACCTGGAAAGTAAAATCGGACTATCTTTGTACGACAATCAATATTAGTTTAGCAAGCTGCCAACCAATCCATACCCATGATAACATCAAAATCTAGCATAATCAACTCAACTAAATCAACGGAGGTTGGACAATCATTAATTAAAACCGTACAACCCCGATAGACACAACTAGCTAAAATAGAATCGCCAACCGGTGTAGACACCTCAATTGGTTGTAGCAACAACTCATATTTCATGTCAATCTTACTAGCAATAAATTGAGTGATATATGAAAATGTAGAGCCTGGGTCTATCAATGCATAAACAGCTTGAGAAGATATCGTCAATATACATGTAACAACATCAGGGGATGCCTCTGAATCATGTTGTCCTATAAGTGCATAAAAGTGATTATGACCACCGCTCGAACCTATATCTCCTTCACCTCTCCCTCTACCACGACCCTGAGTAGACTGTGGTCCTGGTCGTCGGGCACGGACTGAGGGTGAAGATGTTGATGTGAATCCTGAAGGCTGAGCTAGATCACCTCTGCTCAACCTCGGGCATCGACTAATAAAATGTCATGTCTACCCACAATGATAACATGCACATGAACCCTGTCTACACGGCCTAGTGTGCAGCTTACCGCACTGTGTACAATGAGGAATGGGATGTCTTACCTGTACGGAACGATCCTGTCAACGGCCTTCAGGCTGGCCTGAGCTCTAACCTGGTCCTGACTGACTATAACGATCAAACTGCGGTCCCTACACCTGTGGTGAGACACTACCCGCTAGCCGAGGTGGATATCGATGGAAAGGAGGCCTAAAATCACCATGTGGCTCCCTATAAGACCCCATAGTACGGGCCCTCTTACTCTGCTCCCTACCCTTACGGGTATCACGAATCCGTTTAGAAAGGTCCTCTGTAGTCTGAGCGAAAGCCTGTATGCGGGAAATATCTACATCATCTGATAGGAATGCTACCCTACAATCTCTGATCAAATGATCTGCCAAACCATCAACATAATGATGAACTCTGACTCTCATGGTACGTACAATATGTGGTGCATATCTTGCCAAAGAATTAAATCTGTGGCTATAATCCCTCACACTCATGGTTTCTTGCTTCAGATTGATAAACTGGTCAAGACGGGCCACTCGAACTTCCCGTGGCAAATAGTGGGCAAGGAAGGCCTCAGAGAAGTCATCCCACTCTGCTGGCGTAGCATCAGGTCCTCTAGATCTCTCCCATGCCTCATACCAAAAGATGGGTATATCACGTAGCCGAAAAGAAGCCAACTCCACAGCCTTTGTGACGGCGGCATGCATCACCCTCAATACTCTATATATATGGTCTATAAAGTCCTGGGGATCCTCAGTAAGACTAGATCATGTAAATAACGGAGGGGCCAAATGAAGAAACTCTTGTACCTTCAAACTTTCCGACCGGTCTCTCTGAATATCTACTCCTGACTCCAGTTGTCGCTCATGAATAGAAACCATCCTAGTCAGCAACTGAACTACGTCTCTCATCCCCTGCTCCCCAGAGATCTCTGGTGGAGAAACAATAGGTACTGGAGGTCCTGTGTCTGTAGCTTCCTCAGGTACCAATGGAACTGGTGAGGCTGGGGGTACTGCATCTCCTCAGGCTTCAATAGGTGTCGGGGAGGCTGGTACTAGGGGTACTGGAGATCCACCCTATGCCTCCGAGGGAAATCTATCTCTTTGACCCGGTGGGGAACGGCTAGTACCTTCCCTTGGATCCATACCTATCTCTCGATATGCCATATCCGGAGCAAGTGTAGCCTATTAGATAAGAAACATAAAGCATGACTTAGATTACAAATGTTCTTATACTTTTGCACTATAGCACGATCTATCAGTTTAATGAAATGTAACCATTCCTAAATGCCCTGTAGCTTCTTGATTATAAGTATGGTGCACAACACACCCATAAACAAGACTCTACTAGACACAGCTTGTGGACCCCCCGGGATACGACCTGCTCTGATACCAAGTTTGTCACGACCCGAAATAGGGGGCGTAACTGGCACTCAATACCCTAATACATCGAGTTACCCACTGAAACATACTAACTAAACAAAACTTGTGAGGCAAAAAGATTGGGCAGCACAACCTCTAAAAAGTAAAGCCTGGACCCAGAGGTCATGACCTGAAAGAGAATAACCATACAAACAATGGTAGACAAACCGGAAAAAAATAAAGATGTACTATCTAGCCGACGAGGCCACAACCGAACACATACCTACTTTCACACACACCTATATATACTTGCCAAGACTATTGGCTGGAGGTTGAAACATACAAAAAGAAAACCCAGAATATTGTGTCCACAATAGCCTCTATGAGTGAGATAAACACTGTCGGGACAAGGCTCCGACTATACCCAAATTGTACAACAAAAGTAAACATCCTCTGATAGCCCCAGGATAAGATGGAGCTTACCAACTCACAGTTGAACTTGAATCCTAGCGGGTGGGTCGATTAGAGTCCCTGCCTGTACCTGCTCGCACAAAACAAAAAGCAGCGTCCCCAGGAAAAGGGACATCAGTATGAATAAAAATGTACTGGTATGTAAAGCGAAAAGTAAAATCATAAATATTTATTGTAAAAGGATAATAGAGATACCACCTGAAACTGAAACCCAAATAATCTTCATGGCTGACCTTTAGCCCCCTACTACTTAAATATGAATGGTATGCTCCAATAATCGTATGTCGTGAATACATACATATATATATATATAGATGCAAATGCATGACATACCCAACCGAATGCTAGCAATGATGGTGCTTTCCGGTAGCGAACCGGCATCATATTCGCCAACTTGTGGCCATATGTGTCTCATACGTATAAATATAGGCAATAGGCCCCATACCTCCCGATTATAGCTCAGGAGTAGAATGCATAGCATGTCATGTCATGGATTTATAACACCTATGAGTTATTGTTGTCATGTTGCCAATCTTGGCCCGTTTGTAGTCTTGTTCTCATAACCCCATAATAACTTTCATATAACATATAACAATCTCATGGAACTTGATATGTTCTTCCAAATAAGCTTGAAAAGTTAACTCGAATTTTAGAAGGATAACCTAACCTTGTTGATATTCATAACAAGTTTAAGGTGACTTACTTAGTTCCTAACTTGGTTCCTAGATAATTTATAAAAGAAATATTTAAAAAACCAAGTGTTCTAATAGTTTACATTTAAATTATATTTGAGAGTTTTGAAGGTCGTGAGCTACTTTAAAGTTTTTCTTTAATAAACCTTAGTGGAGAAAGAGGGCTGGTCACAAGTAGTAAGGGACTCGCGTGACATTTTAATTCACATCACCCAAGGAAGAATACGAATTCATACGTACGGACATATAACCAATGAAATTGATAAAATGACGTGTAGATGTCGAAAACTCTATTTATCCGAACGAGTGAAATATCAAAATAACAGAATCGTGAACATAATTCAGCTGAGATCCCAATAGCAAAATATCACATTCAGCGTTTTAGGAATTTCCCAGGAGTGGTGCTAAAATGAGGGATGTAGCTTCGCCTTAACATACCTTTTCAATGAACGCTTGAATGGCCGTAGCTTCTTCACGAAATTTTTTCCTTACGTCCTAAACCTCTCAAACACTATATATACACAGCTGGTACACACCTATAAACAGTTCATAATTGTTCTTAAATCGGCAGATTTGCCAAATGGCCTCAACTTGATGAAATATCCGTAGAACTTCATAAAAACAATCATAAAAGAGTCCCGAGATGATTACCTTAGTTAACCAAGTGTAAACCTTGAAGAAATTCCAATAACCAAAAATTTATATCTTCAAAAACTTGCTCCAAACGCAGCTAATAGAAGGGGAAAACGATTACCACGTGAAAAGATCACGTTTCTAGGCACGGGGGCAATCTTTAATGGTAGAAATCATCGAAAACTGACCTTCATCATGCAATTACTCCATAGGAACCTTATCTTAAGCTTTCTTTCTGGTTTTGGAAGTAAAATGAAATGTTTTCATGGCTTAAAACGTTGAGTAAGCCGACATACCACATTTTTTACCCGACCCGGATCCAACCCGGATTCTGCCCCGGCAGTCCATAGTAAAACCCTCATAACTTTTTATTTCGATGTCGGTTAGATACGGGGTTTTGTGAGTTGCAAACTAGACTCATAGGCCTTCGATTTAATGGGTGATAGGCTTTCTAACTCTTTGTATATTGGGAGAAAACATCCAAGACATTTGACCCAAAGTTAAGAAAATATTATTAGAGAAACTTCGATAACTTTTGCCGACTTTAGTTTCACTAATTTTCTTGACTTCCAAACTTAACATACGACCCTTGTGCTATTATAATACCTCATAACACACTATTCTTAGCATGTTTTACACTCATAGGCTTATCCACAAGGTATGGGACAAGTTAAACCTTTCAAACGGGCGAAATTCTACCTAAGCCATTTCTTTTGTCATGAACTTTGTTTGAGGGGTCCCTTTGACCTAAAACTTTAGTTTAGTTCCTTGATATTGCCACCTACTTGCAATCTTAATCTCCAATGTTTGATACAAAGTCATATACACCTCATATAACCATGCCATACTACGCCACATATATTATGCACGATTAGAGAAAAAGTACGGGATCTTACAGTGAACCTCACCAAACCCAGAAGAAGGAACACGCCAACTTCTAAGATGTTCATCACAACGAGGAGGGACGGCAACAACAACATTTTGATGAGTGGAAGACTTCAAGAGGTGAACTTTTTCAGTTGTGACATTGCCGGAGAAATCGTCTGTAACATCCTTCGTTTCTGTTGACGACCACTCCGGAAGATGATGAGAAGTATCCAACGTCTTTCTAAGAAGTGGGAAGGCGACGATCACCGGAGGATGAACTTTCATGGTGAGAACTTTGGCGCGCGAATGTTGCTTGTTCTCCACGATTTCAAGGCAAGGGTATGGCGCATCTCGGTCAATAAAATCCATTGTCGCTGCTGGAAATAAAGATTGCACAACATGGCTCTGAAAAAAAAAGGAGGTTACGTTGGCGAAAACACAATCGGAGTAATCAAAAGACAAAAAAAGATCTGACCATCAGAAATGAGTTCAACCTTGAAAATTAAAACTGTAACAATTGACAAGGAATTTGGCTACAAATATTTTATATGTCGTAGTGCCATCTTTCTAGTTTCGGAAAAACCAAACGGTTTGCGATTTTAATTTTTCTACAATTAGATATGGATTTTACATTACAGGCGCGCAAAGCTGAACCATCAAGACGGGTTACTGCTAAACAAGAGTCTAAGTTACCTGAGAAAGTAGCAAGAGTACTTTGCTTGAAGTTTCTTTTGAGATATGATGGAGGCTATGTCTCCCGATTTGATAAAAAACAAGCGACGTCGCAACTGAACAGTTAAATACACTCAGATAACTTGTTTTTTGCAGCGTCTAAAATTTTGTTTGATGAAATTCTTTATGCATTGGAGAGGATTATATAGGGATTCTTGTGAAAGATTTCTAATCCTTCCACAAGGCATAATAAGGTGGATTTGGAAAATAAAAATCTGATTTAGGTTGAGATATTTCATGTCCATTTTGAAGTCACACCAATATGGAAGGATGAACCAAAGAGTTAAGGAAAGAAGAATATCTTCATTGACTTGGATAAAGGAAAGTTTATATTCTTTTTTATTTGATTCAAAATCCAATCAATCTTCTTGTTTTTTTTTCTCACACCTAGCAAGGAAGATCAGACGAAAAATAATGTTACTACTCACTAGACCCATCTATTTGAATCAATATAGAGGGTCCACGTGATTGTCGAGCAAGAATGTTTAAAAAAAAAAAATCAGATCACTACAAGCAAATCATTTGTAGTTGCCTAGTTAGAATACGACGACAAGAAACAAATACTCTTGAAGTCTCAAAAAGGGAAAACACATTCATGAAGACTCCAACTTTCGTCGTCAAATTCGGCAAGCCTACACGTTGACAAGTCTCAAAAATAAAAATAAAAAACACATTCATGAATACTTCAAGTCATGTCGCCAAACATCGGCAAGCTTACACGTCGACAAGTCTCGAAGTAAAGGGGCATTTGTAGACACATAAATTGTATTGGATCAAATTCATACAAAATTTGAGTTAAATCCATGTTCATTTGGGCTGAATGATTAATTTGGGTTTTACAAATAAATAAGTCCATCTTATTAAATTCAAATCCAAGGTCCATTTCACCTTGAAGCCCAAACTCATGCCAAGTGTCACGGTGACTAGGCATCCAAGACCAACAAGGTGACGTCACGTGTCCAAATGAGGTGGTAGTCCCAGTCAAATGCAGGAACCAATCACAATCCACCAAGTGTCAAAATGACATCCTTTGGCCAATCACAAGCAACCTTGTCCACCCCCTACAACTATAAATAGGGGATGGACATGACATTCTAAGGGGATCAAGAAAGCTCTACAACAAGCATTCTGCAATTGGAGGAAGCTACACCATCAACTACATAGCTCTTCGAAGGAGTCATCAACGAAGTTCTTCCCGGAGATCGACTTGAAATGACTAAGCGCTTTCCGACGTTCTCGGAGATCGACAACATCTCAAGGAGGTCTACATCATCCAACATTTTGAGAAATACGCTACTGAAGGCCCTCGAATCTTGGAGAATCTTATGAGAGAGAATCAAGAGAATAATAGAATTGTACTCACAACGATTCATCAATAAAAATAACATTTTTCTTTTATTTATTTTGCTTGCAGTTGATTTTCAGCGCTTAAGGAATTTGTTGTGAACAGGGACATGCAGCCCAGTCAGAATCACACCAATATGGCAATGTTTGAGGTCCTTTAGATGCCAACAAAACCCCTTGACCTGGTCCAGCTTTCAGATATCTAACAAGTCTTATTGTTGCATCCCAATGTGACTTCTTTGGTTGTTGCATGAACTGACTTAGAGTCTACACTGTAAAACTGATATCAGGTCTTGTTATGGTCACATACCATAACTTTCCCACTAACTTCTGGTATGCAGTTATGTCCTCCAGTAATGGATCATCTGAAACTCCAATGGCTGAATCATATTCTGCAGTAGTGAGCTTAGCATTCATCTCCATAGGTGTCCCCACAGGTTTTGCTCCACTTAGCCCCAATTCTGAAATTAATTCCAGCACATACTTTCTCTAATTCAATACAATCCCTTGTTCTCAATATTTCTATTCCCAGAAAGTATTTGAGTTCACCAAGGTCCTTGACTTTGAACTTCTAATGCAAAATGCCTTTTGCTTTGTTGATCAAAGAACCACTACTACCAGCAATCATCATGTCATCAACATAAACAAGAATAATCACAATGTCATATGATTCCCTCATTGTGAACAAAGAGTAGTCATGACTACTTTGTGTGAAACCAGCATCCAACAGTGCTTGTGTGAGTTTAATGTTCCACTGTCTTGAGGCTTACTTAAGTCTATAGAGTGACTTCAGCAGTTTACAAACTTTATACTCCCCCTGCTTTCTGAAACCCTCAGGCATGTCCATATAGACTTCCTCATAGAGATCACCCTACAAGAAAGCATTGTACACATCCATTTGGAAAAGATTCCATCCCTTTAAAGCAGCCAAAGCAATGACAGGCCTTATTGTTACCATTTTTGCCACAGGGGAAAAAGTGTCATGATAATCCAACCCCTCTCTTTGGCGGTATCCCTTTGCTACTAGCCGAGCCTTGAATCTTTCCACCTCTCCATTTACTTTGTACTTTATCTTGTACACTCATTTAGATCCTATAACATTCTTACCATGTGGCAAGGACATCACCTTCCAAGTTTTGTTATCCTCTAAAGCTTGAACTTATAGCTTCATAGCTTCTACCCACCTTATATCATGAACTGCCTCATTGAAACATTTTGGTTCTACCAATGTAGAAAAATTAGCCAAATAGGCTTTGTATTTAGGAGATGTTGCATAATAGCTCAAGTAGTTTGAAAGAGAGTAAAGGTTGGCTTTCTTTGTAGTCACATAATCTTTCAACCAAACTGGTTCTTGAGCTCTCCTAGTGGATTTCCTTGTGTAAGCTGGAGCAGTACCTTCTATATTTGAATCATCAGTAGGAGAAGCACAACCTGCATCTGCAACAACATGAGTGTTATCGTGGACTCCATAGGTGGATGCATCTGTAGTGCCAGCAGGAGAATCATCAGGAACAAGAACATGAACATCTGATTGTTCTAAAGGAGCAGGTGCAACCTGAGTGGTATCCATGAGATTCCATGTTTCAACATCATTAGCAGTCCTTACTGTACTTTCAAGATTGCCTTTTAGAAAAGGAAATTCAACTTCCCTAAAAGAAACATCTCGACTAACAAAGAACTGACTGGTCTTTATGTTCATGAGTATATATCTCTTCTGAGTTTCAGAAAAGCCCATCAAAATTGAAGTTGTGGCTCTTTCACCAAATTTTTCAGGTTTTGGCATTGCAGTGATAACACAAACATCCTAGAACTCTAATGTGTTCTAGACTTGCCTTCTTTTTATACAGAAGCTCAAAGGGAATGTGTCCATTTAATGCATCAGATGGCATTCTATTGATCAAATAGACTGCAACCTTCACACAAACACCCCAATATTTCAAAGGAAACCCACCCTGAAACCTGAGTGCCCTGGCTGTATCTAAAATGTGTCTGTGTTTCCTCTCAACAACACCATTTTATTGAGGGGTATAGACACAACTACTTTGGTGAACAATACCAAGCTGTTGTAGGAGATTGGTGCACTGAGAGTTGAAAAACTCAGTGCCATTATATGACCTTAATGTTTTAACCATGACTCCAAACTGATTTTTTACCATGTTGAGGAATTGTTTCAATATCACAATCACATCAGACTTTAACTGTAACAAATATACCCAAGTGAATCTGGTATAATCATCAACAATAATCGGCAAATAATGCTTCTTATCAATCTAGTTTGCTTAGCAATAGGACAAATGGAACATTTATCATGTATAGAACTACTATTATGGTATTTTACAGGTGATATTGCCTTCATGATAGCTTGTGATGGATGACCCAATCTCATGTGCCACAGCTTGTATGCTTCTTCATTTCCATAAGTAGTTGTTGCACTTATTGCTTCCTTTTCCTTTGAGCTGACTTTATTTACCTTCAACACATATAACCCATCTTCCTCTCAACCAATCCCCTTCACCCTGCCACTGTGAAGGTCCTGAAATATACAAAAATCAGGGAAAAAATTGACAGAGCAAGATAGTTCCTTGGTTAATTTCGACACTGCCAAAAGATTGAACTTAAATTATGGCACATGAAGAACATTAGTAACTGTTCCTTCCTTCAATATAGTTGATGTACCAACATGTGTCACATTTGCCTTGTCTCGTGTAGGTAAGTATACCTTGTTCCTGCTAGAATTATATACATGCCTACCTTGTTCTAGTAAGCTTAAACTTGATGAAATATGATGTGTTGCTCCAGAGTCTACAATCCACTTTCTACAAGGAACTCCTGACATTAGACAAGTAATTGTACCTGTCATGTTTGCATGTTGCTCCTCTGCATCTTTGTTAAGTAGGTTAATAAGCTGCTTGTATTGTTTTTCAGTGAAATATGGTCATTTGCTGTCAGTTGCATCACAAGGTCCCTTGGACATCTGTCCTCCTTGCGAAAACTGCATCTGCAACCAAGACATGTTCCTGTATTCATGGCACTAGATCCAACAACATTGTTGGCATTAGCAAATGGTTGGCCTCTAAAACCACCTTGTTTCTTCTTCCCTTTATCTCTAGGATAGCCAATGATTTTCCAGCACTGACTCTTGGTATGACCCTTCATATGACAATGATCACACACTAGTGGTGGCTTGTGGTGTGAAGGACCACGTGCACTGCCAGCTTGCATAGCCAATGGCTCACGACCTCTATTGCCATCAGTGACATTATGCACACTCATGGATCTCTCACCTTCATCCTCAATTATCATAGCATACACTCGATTAATTGTAGGAGCAGCAGATTTTAGAAGAATCTGTCTTCTAGTCTGATCATACGATTCATTAAGGCCATTGAGAAATTGCAGTACTCTTTGGTCTTGCAAATGCTGCACATAGTCCTTAGATTTGGGACATCCACAACTAGGACTTGGTACAAGCATGTCATATTCATCCCATAATTCCTTCAACTTTGAAAAATAGACAGATACAAAACTTGTACCTTGGGATAAAGTTGTTATTTCCCTGTGCAACTAGAAGATTCTGACTCGATTCACCTTGTTAAATCTCTCCTGCAAATCATCCCAAACTGCATGTGCACTGGATCCATACACAATGTTGTTTAGTAGATCCTTTCTAACAGAATTCATGATCCAGGAATGAACAATAGCATCACACTTTTCCCACTGGTCTGTTAGCTCTGCATAAGACTCCTTCAGACATTTTCCATTGATGAACCCTAATTTCCCCTTTCCGAGAAGAGCAATCTTCATAGATCTACTCCATAGGCCATAGTTTTCAGTTCCTGTTAACTGAACTGGAACAAGCACAGATCCAGGCATATCAGAAGCTTGGAGGTGCAACACATGATTGTGATCGATATCCGACATTGTTGCAGAGAGTTATCGATCAAAGTAAACTGAAATTCGAAAAAACAGAGTATTAGAGTAGAATCAATGTCCACAAAATCAACTTGGATCTTCCTGCTCTGATACCATGCTAAAATTCAACATAATTCCATTGTTATGGAACACTTGAGAGAAACAAAGAGTTGCAGGAAAGAGTGATTTGTGGAGAATGAAAACTTGTGTTCAGTCATACATATATACAGAAATTGTAGCTAACTTCTCTAACAAAATATCTAACAACTAACTTAATACAGCTGACATGTCATGACTTTTAGCACTAACAGTGTAACTAACTAATCGACTAATAGCTACAACTAATTAGCTAATTTCTGATTTAGCTAAAATCTAATATATATATATATATATATACTCAACTTGATGGTTAGTTAAAAGTCGGTTTTTGATTTGTTCAAATTGGCGCTAATTCTTTAGAATACAGTTATTTTGTGAATGAGAATGCAAAAGCTTACTCTCTTCTAGTAATGTATGGTTGTATACTCCTCCGTATTAATTTATGTGATATTTTAAGATTCAAATAAATTTTTTATTTAATTTTTTTATTTGTTTTTTAAATATAGTACTTCCTCCGTTTCACAAAAAAATGGTCTAGTTTGATTTGACACGGAGTTTAAGAAAAAATAAATAAGACTTTTGAATCTTGTGGTCATAAATTAAAGTTATGTCAAATGTACAAAATTGTCTTTTAATCTTGTGGTCTTAAACATGCCACGTGGAAAGCTGAAATTAAAATGTTACCAAAAAAAGAAAGAAGTCATTCTTTTTTAAACAAACTAAAAAGGAAAGGAGGTCATTCTTTTTAAAACGGAGGGAGTAAATGATTAATTATTGTGATTTTAAACATTTTTTACATAGATTTCAGATATGTTAAAAAAAGACTTAAAGATTTTATGTCCAAATTCATAATCAAAATTAAACTATTTGACTTTCAAAATTTAAACTGTGCTACATAAATATAGTGATGTACTTTGATTCTATCATCTTGTAATTTTATCCTTATTTTTTTCCACAGCAATGCTTATATAATATTACACAAATATTGTACATAGAGGGTCCATTTGATATGAGGGATAAGAGATAATTAATTCCAGAATTTTGTTAGAATATGTTTGTCTCATTTTTGGTTGGCATAAAATTACAGAATAACTTATTCCAAAATTAATTGTCCCGAATTATAGTGTTATTTTTATCCCATATTGAGAATGAAATAACAATCCTAAGATAACTAATTTCAGGATAAATGGTTCCTAACCAAATGAGACATTAGTATTGAATAACCACATAAAGTACATGTATAGTTTACTAAACTACTCTCTCTGTCCCTAATTACTTGTTCGCTTTTGAATTGACACATCTATTAAGAAAACAATTATTGGCATAGTGAATTTACCATTTTACCCCTATTAATTGTGAATTGAATGAATTAAAAACTTAAATTATTTTGAAGAAGTTCTACCATTTTCAAAGTAATTAATTGATGGTATAATAGGTAAAAAAAAATTGTCATTTCTTAATTTGTCAAAATGGACAAGTAATTAGGGACAGAGAGAATATCTTTTTTTATTAAATGTCTCTTGAAAATTGAATTCTGTTTTTTTTTAAAAATAAAATGGAGTATAAGGGTGTAATTGAAAAAATATACAAATGATTATTTTCTTGAATTTCTGCGATGATACTTATTTTGAGACGAATAGACTGATAGTGTTTAGAATTTTGAATCATCATCAATAAAGTCAATTTAATAAAATACACCTTTAATTTTATTTTATTTTTATAAAGACTGGGTCAAATTAATAAAAATCAAGAAATATAAAACAAATGAAATAATTGCTACTTTTAAATGATAAAGATAGTATTAATTTTCACTTTTGTCCTTACTCAACAAAAGTGAGTTTAATATGATAAAAATAACGCTTATTAAATTGATATCAAATATATAAATAAGAATAATTTAATGTAAAAACGTTACATTTTGTATTGTGAAATGTACTAATACGGCGAAGATCATAACCTATGGTATTTATATATTGGAAACTAGGCTCGTGTGAATGTGGATAAACATCTCTGTCTATTTATTTTTTTTACAAACAACCATTAGTATTTGAGCAAAAAAAAATTACTAAATATATTTTTCAAAAGTGCTTTTAGGAAAATTACTTTTGGGGAAAACCCTTTTTTCTCTCTTTTTTTTTTTTAACAAAACAACTTCTGCTATTACCAAATTCACTTATTTTTCTCTCAAAATTTTGGTCAAACACTCCACTTTTTTTTTCTTTTCAGAAAAGTAAGCACTTTCAAAAAGAAAAAAATACTTATCCATTTCAATTTGTTTGACTTACTTTCATTTTTAATTTATTTATTATATCATAAAATTTAAAAGTTTTATTTACTATCGTAAATTCCGTATGAAGTAAAATATAAGCCAAACAAATTTAAACGTAAAAAATAAATATCATTAAGCTTTCAAAAACTTGATCAAAGTTGAAGGTAGAAAGACTATTTCCATAGAACTCATTTCAAGTAAAACATTTTAAAACATGTATGAAAATGAAGTACATTAGTGAGGAAGCGGAAGTGGTAATCAACAAATAATATTATAATTGAACGAAAAAGAAAACAAGAGGTAAGCAAAGAGAGAAGTAATATGGATGAATGAAGACACTCATTTCATTAGAATGAATAACAGGACTGTTTTCAGTTTCATTACAAAAAGAATGAGATATTAATTCGACAAATGTGTTTCTCAGTACAGAAATACGTATCTAACTTCAATCCAATTTGAGTATTCATCATATCTTCAACTTGCAGCTCCATTTCACAATGCATCAAAATTGTTCTCTAGCTGCAATCAACAAATAATGAAGAGAAAAGGGAATCATTCAGAAACAGGGGAACTAATAATGAAGAGAGAAGAAGAAGCATATATGTATGTATACCATTTATAAATGAATAAGAAGCAGGCAAGAAGCACGACGAAGATGAAAGTGTTGACAACAAGAATCCAATTGATGAGATGAACTGGTGTGTAATTCAGACGAACATCCAAGATGAATTCTCTCTGTGTTTCAAACGTAGTACCGTTTTCCCGTTGATATGGATTAGCTGATGCCAAAAAGACGAGATGAAATTGACTTCGATTCAGAGATTCAAGCATTTCAGTTCCTCCACTGTTGGAATATCTCAGTGGAGCTTTGTACTCTGTTTTCTCTTGTAATGATTTCGCAAATATACGATCTAAATGGGTTTCGTTCAGATAGCTATCAAAGTTCTCCCTGGTTTTTCTTAGCCTCATCATCCTTCTCACTGTAAAAACATTCAAATCAAAGATTCTTAACGAAACTCAAGAAAATCGAAAAAGAAGAAGAGAAAACAGAGAAATGAAGATGCGATGCTTACCAAGAATACTGTAGTAAATCAAAAGGGAGAGTAAGAAGAGAAGGGTAATGTTGGAAACAATAACAGACACCCGTAGAGCCATTTTCATGAAAGTTGGTTCTTAAGCTTTTCTTCTTCTTCTTCTGTAAATTTTGAATCTCTGAAGAAGAAGAAGAAGCAAAACTCAGCGGTTACTTATATGTAAATAAAATTCAGTTAGTTAAAAAGGCGGGAGATGTTGTTATTGGCTTTTTCACGTGCCAAGATTTTGTTAAAATCAGTTATATAATTGCATTACCATATGTAGGCAAGAAAATGTAGATGGGTGCGTGTTTATTGTCCAATCCTCATAAAATAATGTATATTTATTTGTTTATTTTAGTAAATTAATAAAATTTTATTACTTCATTCGTCTTTATTTATGTGACATTATTTGACTAGATACGAAGTTTAAGTATTAAGTGAAGACTTTATTATGTTTACCGAATTGCTTCATAATTCATACTTTGGTAAAGTGTTTAGTGAAACCCAATAATGACAGAATGACGATGATGTTATTAAATAATTATTAAATAAGAAAATGTATATTCTTTTTGAGATGGACTAAAAAGAAAATGGTGCACATAAATTGAGATGAAGGGGTGTAACGACCTATTTCCGTCGTTATGGAAAAGCCAATGGGAAGGAATTTGAGCCAGAAATTTTTTGGGTAGTAACTTGGAAATTTCTTGCCTAGCCTAGACTTGGACGAAATCTGAGTCAGGTGAGGTCTAGAGAAATTTGGTAATGAATGGGGGATCTAATTATGAATTTGATCACATGAGTAGAAAGCCAAGACGATAAGGAGTCTGCACGACTTTACGAAATCAAATTCGGGCGAGTAGAACCCCTGAAATTGATCTTGGCGTGAAAGGGTAGTCTTTGAACATCAAGGGTTGAAGGTGTGTTGTAAATGGGAGCTTGGAACTCAAATTCCGAGCTTTTGTCTCTGTGCAAGTCGCCGGAGCGGGATTATTCCTGCCATTGTGGGGCCGCTGTGATGGGATGGGGTCCGTCGTGGCAGGCCAGTCGCGAACTTAAGCCAGAAAAAACCCCAAAATCGTTATTTTCTGCAAAACTTTGTTCCCAAGGCGATTCTTGACAGTTTTCCACAATTTCTAATGCTAAAGGTAAGGATATTACTCCCCTAATCCGTATTTTGATTCCTAGAACTTAAAATCTTGGGTAATTATCATTGGAGGAGGGTTTTGGCCTGAAGTTAATGGTGGGAAAAGCCCTAGTTGAACATTAGGATCATGAGTTTGGTCTTGGGTTATTGGGTTTGCTATAATCCGGGTAAATTAGACTTTAATTATTGATCCTTGTGTAAATTACTCGTTTGTAGACCAAGAACAAGCGAAAAGAATCCGGAAAGGGAAGACTCAAGTGTCTTAGGAGGATTCAAGCTTGGTTTTAAGGTAGGTGGTGGTTTGATTTTCTGTTGTGTGATATATGCCGGATAATTGTTTCATTGTATGCGTGCATGTATGTGAATAGAAAATGTGAATCAATCTAATGAAATGATGATGTGTGTCTCAATACATGCCATGAACCTATTACTTGATTGTATGATAATAAGTATTGTTCCTTATGGATGTGATTGTGACTATGGTTGTGCTGATTGGATTGGGTGTCACATTCCGACACACTAACAGTTTGGGAGTGGATTCCACGAGAGGATCACTTGTGATTATTATGTTCTTGTTTACCTATCATTGATGTTGGGAGATTGTATGTTGCTCTAAAATGATAACTGAATTGTATTATGTATATGTGTGCTTACTGTGTTGTAATTGTTCGTCGTATATATTGTGCTTATGGGAGTAGTCATGTGATCCTACCTGTACACTGTGATTGTGTACTGATATTGCACTTGCTCGTTCTTTATTGAGTATAGGGCATCTTCAGGCTGCTATTGACAGACCTCGATTAGGAGATCACTCATCAAGACCGAATTCAAAGGTGAGCCAATTCTCCAGGCTGCCATGGGTCCTCTATTGTCTAGTCCATTCCTTTTGGACTCAAACTTTATAGTTAGATTTATTTGTGTTTAGAGTGAAGAGCATATATGCTCTAGTTTTTGGACGACTGGGGCACCAATGTCCCAAAAGTATGACGGAAGGTATTTGTATACCATTTACGATAGTTCGAGTATATTTGTCCCTTTTCCCAACAAACAAAGTAGTTGTTACTTTTTTAAAAAAGTCAAGATGTTCCTTTTTACGATTCACTGTTTATTATATGAGAGTCAATTTGACTAATTTTTGGAGCTAAATTAAATAAGAATTAGTTTCATATTTAAAATTTATATAAAGATATTATAAGTTGCAATTCTTCTCATATAAATATAAGATTGAATAAACAATTGGGATTATTTTAATAGTTTTACAACTTATGAGATTTTTATATTTATGAGAAAATATACAACACAAAAACTCCATATCGCATGTCCAAACAAACCTTCAATTTCATCTCATGATTCCATATCATGATTTCATATCATGATATCATATCGCATGGCCAAACGGGCAGAAAATACATCTTAAACTATTGGTCAAAGATCATGCAATTTGACTTTTGAAAAGATTAATATGCTAAGCATAAAAGGAATGGAGGGAGTATAAGTTTTAATCCTTATCCTCAATAAATATGAAGAGAGATTAATATACTAAAAATAATAATAAATAATAATATTAAATTAAAATCAAATAATAATAAATAAAAGTAATTTAGTTAAATCACCCCATAGTCAATTTACTTGTGGGAAAGATGTAAAAAATGTAGAAAATTCACATAGAATATATATATATATATATATATTACAGTGAGTAGTGAAATTTCACAACTTATGGTCTATGAATATATTGGAAACTAGGCTCGTGCGAATTCGAATAGACATTTTCGTCAATTTCTAAAATTAATTTATTTTATAAAATAATTTTTTTAAATTACTTTTTCAAAAAAGCACTTCGATGAGAAATAATTGGTATTTTATTATACAATCTAAGAAATATACTTTAAAACAACAACTAGTGTTTGATCAAACTTTTTAAAATGAGTGTCTAAATATATTTCTCTAAAGTGCTTTCCAGAAAATTATTTTTGGGGAGTTTTTTTATTTTGTTTTAGCAAAAAACTTCTACTATTTTGTGAACCACTTATTTTTCTCTCAAAATCTTTTGATCAAACATCTCATTCTTTTTAAAATAAGCTTTTTGAAAGGACAAAAAGAAGACTCCCTCCATTTCAATTTGTTTGAATTATTTTCTTTTTTTAGTAAAGCATTTAAAAACATGTATAAAAAGAGAACATATTAGTGAAAATAGAAGAGAAAAAGCATAATAGTGATAACAAATATTAGGATAATCAAATCAAACAGAACAACAATTAATCAAAATCGAAAGAGACAAGTAACACAGATGGATGAATACACCCATTTCATTTGAATGAATAACAAGACTCTGTTTTGTTATTCACCAAAATTGAAAGAGAGAAAAGAACACAGATGAATGAAAACACCCACTGCAACATAAGTAACAAAGAAAAGAACACTAACAACAACAGATAATAAATGAAAAAAAGACTCATTTCGCTTCATTTTTAAAATCCAATTGATGATCCAAATTGTAATGCGACGGGATTCATCAGCAAGAGTATCAACATCAGTCAACCGATAGAACATCATTCGTCCATTATCTTCTAATACATTTTATCAAACAACTTACTGTATGAATGAGAATGCATAGCATATGTAAGAAATTATATTTGATGTTGTTTAGACTTTTAAAAAATAGGAGAAGAAAAAAAATCACATGTCAGCGCCACAAATTTTCAGAATTTTAAATAATAAACAATTAAATATTATATAACTAATTAACTATTATAAATTCAAAATTTGAAATAAAAATAATAAACACAAGTCATCAACTTACACAAATAATGACAACTCTAAACATTTTTAAAAACATATTTAATATAATTTTAAAATCCAATATATAAATTAGTAAAAATTGATTTATTATTTTAATTTTTTAAAAACCATTTAATCTGGGACGATTCAATATTTATAAAAAAAAACAAATTCATAAACGTTTTTAAAAAAAAAATGCAAATCAGCACAAAATTATACTATTTAAAATATATAATTTTTAAAAGCACACTTGCATACAAATCAGTTTTAAAGCCTATTTTTGTGCAACTATTTTTTTCTCAAAATATTCCTAGAGATAAGTGCTCCTACAATTTTTAGTTTTTTTTTAAAATAAATTTAAAATTTATTATAGTATTTACATCTAACCATATTTTAGAAATGTTATTTTTTAAAAAATTCATGCATTTGAATTTAGATATAAAAATTTTAAAAAATCAGAAGCGGTTGCATAGAAAGAACGGTACTCCTCACTTCCCCAATTCTCTCAACTACATTTTACATATCTATCTATATATAATAGGAGAAGTAAAAAGTGACACGTGTCAGCACCACAAAAAATAAACTTTTTAATATTTTAGAAAAATAAATAAATTGAAAAAGTATAAATGAAAAAAAGAAAATAAAAAACAGTTGTGAATCAACCATTTTCAAAAAATAAAAATTAATGTTTTTTTTAACTCTTAAAATAAAATGCATCACTTTATTATATTTAAGAGAATTTTGAGGAGTTATCTTTTTAATTTTTTATTTACGAAAAAGGTATAGTGGATTCCTTAAATATAGGTAACCGATTAAACGATCTCTTCTTCCTTTTTAAAACTCCATAATTCAAATTATTTAACTTATAAATCACAATTTAACAAAAAAAAATAAAAATTATTTACGTTCATTTAATATAAATTTTGATCTATCTAAATCCATTTAGTTTTAGCTAATATAATGTCCAATACACTGAAAAAGAACTAGACACTGAATATTTTGCCAATAGTACATATATTCTTATATTAACCTTTTAAGCTTATAAATAAAATATTAATTGTTAAACTATAAATAAATATTAATTATATATTCATTTAAAATAATTTCTTTTAAAAAATAAGTCAGTTACAACTTCTACCTTTTCTTTCTTATTTTCTACCGCTTGCTTTAAAAAATCAACAACTTCTTTTCTGTAAGCTGAACGAGAAAATTCTATCAATACTCTCTTCTACATCGAAGGAAATAATATTTCTTTGGTAAAAGAATCATCTTTTTTGTATGTAACACTTCTTCAGTTTCTTTATGTTTTAAATTCTGTTTAAACTATTTTGTGTTTATATATATGATTCTGTCGATGATAAAATATTGCCCAGATTCTTATATATTATGTATTCAGATATGAATTAAATTATATTAGGTAAAAAGTGGTACAAGCAGTGGCGGACTCAGGATTTTTGTTCGGGGGTTCAAAGTATAAAGGATAAGTTTAGGTAGTAATGCAAGTGCGCGGTGAGCATAGTAGTCTCTCGGCATGCTCTATGTACAAGAACCATATATATTTCATTAGTTCATAAAAGTAAAGACTAAACTAATCAAAGATATTGAGGACAAAGATACATTCATAAGAATTTTAGCGGATTGACTGTATTACATAAGTTAACTCCTAAAACACGTGAAAATTAAATGATGAAAAAGGGAGCAAGACGGGGAAGAAAGATATTTACCTTATCATGCTAAAATTTAACTTACTTTATCATACCGTATTAATCATTTCTTTTTACTTTTATCATGCTCCATTGAGCATTCTTAAAATTTCTTGTGCTTTTTATACTTTTATTTTGTAATGTCTTACTTTAATTTTCACTTTTTTAAAATTTTCAATTAGCATCCATTCAATCACACATTACTATGAAAATCGTCAAGATTCTCTAAAAGTGTGTAAACAAATAGTTACTAATATTATAATGCATATTCAAAAGATAATAAATAGCATCGTCAATTTTTTTAGGTCATATAGTTCAATTTACTAGGTTAGTCATAATTTGTAAAAAAGACAAATAACGAATAAATCAAATATGTTTAGTTTCCATCTCTCTAAAATTGAAGTAAAAATATAAAAGAAATTTCATAAATTCTATAAATCAATATTTTTGAAAGGATGTTGACGATATTTAAGTTTCTTCATTCAATTACATCTAATTTACCTTTTTTTTAAAAAATAAATTATATTTATATCTCATCAATTTCTGGTTAAATATAATTCATCATTTTATAAAAGAGTTATTTAAGTTAGTATATGAAAAAAGATTTAGGTTGAAACAAAATAAATAATAGATATAAAAAGAATAAAAATAAAAATAAAAGAATGTATCTAATAAATTTAAAGAAAAACAAATTAAAAAGAAGAAATGAAACAAAAGGAAAAAAATAATGAAAAAGAAGAAGAAAGTCTAAGCCCAAAAAGTTTCATTTTCCAAAACATTTAAAGGAGGGAAAAAATATTGTTCATGGGATTCAAAATCGTGACCTAGAGGCGTCTGTTGAACCCCTTATCCGTTGAGTCAAGCCTGTACTTTGTTATCAAGGGATTCATTTTAATATATATACACAATTAGAATTTGACATTATATATACAGTGTAATTTTTTGACGAGGGGATTTGGGTGAACCCCTAGAGTCCACCTAGGTCCGCCCCTGGATACAAGCATAATCATTGATGTTTATAGTCACTTTTGATTTATTTTTTTTCCTTCCGAAATGGGATAAAATGGACCCTTCTGGTGAAGGAGAAATCAAGTTGATAATAAAAAATGAGAAGAGAGGTCAAGAGGGTGGTGTGAGGAAGTGATTGGTACACAATTAAAACAGTTCACTAAAATTGTTTGACTAATATCTCCTGTTATTTTACCACTTTCTTTTCTGATTTCTTATTAAGTTTTCTTCTAAATAAACTCATTTTTTGTTTAATTTTCAGGCTCAATGATGAATTTTCACCATCAATAAAGTTAGATCATTTAATGAAGGTGACCATGATTTTTTATTATCGGAAAAAAATATTTGATATGATGAAAAAAATAATTGCATTTATTTTGGTAACTTTTATATTTCGTTCAAATTATTTAAATTTAATAGGCATACAATATGACCAAGACTGGAAAACCACCATTACTGACATGGTTCCCCTTGTGTAATAATCACCCAAAAAATTTGTGAGAGGGCATATATATTGTTTTTTCCTAATTGGCACTGAATTCTACGCTTTTACTATAGGTTTATTCTTTAGGGTGTGTTTGATATGAAGGAAAACATTTTTGGAAAATGTTTTTTAATTTTTTTATGTTTGGTTGGGTTAAATGTTTTGGAAAACGTTTTCAAATCAACTAATTTTCTCAAATTTAAGGAAAATGACTTCCCTTCAAAACTTAAGGATAATATTTTCCAAAACTCTCTTCCGACCCCTCATCCACCCACCCACCCTACCAACCCCCAACCCACCCCCTACCAGCCCCCAAAATTATTATTTTTTTTATTTTAAAAAAATATTTTCAACTTCAAAATTTCATTTTTTCACCCTACTCTCGACCCTCCCCCCTCCACCCACCCCCTACTAGCCCCCATCCCAAAAAAATAATTTAAGTTTGTTTTCAAAAAATATTTTCAACTTCAAAATTTCATTTTTTCACCCCTACCTTCGACCCTCCATCCACCCACTCCCTACCAGCCCCCCACCCCCAAAAAAAATTATTAAGTTTGTTTTTAAAAAATATTTTCAACTTCAAAATTTCATTTTTTCACCGACCCCCCCCCCCCACCCCCACCCCCAAAAAAAAATTAAATTTGTTTTTAAAAGATATTTTCAACTTCAAATTTTTATTTTTTAAACCCCTACCCTCGATCCACCCCCCTCCCCCCACCCACCCAAAAAAAAATTAAGTTTGTTTTCAAAAAATAGTTTTAATTTCAAAATTTATTTTCTACTCTAGTAAAAATAAAAGATATTTCTCAAAAACATTTTTCATTCAAAAACCAAACACTAAAAAATCTTTTTTGAAAAATATTTTATACTCATCAACCAAACATGAGAAAAAAAGTCAAAAATCTACTTGTTTTCCAGGAAAACATTTTCCTTCATACCAAACACACCCTTAAGATTATATATTATCTATATATAATATAAAGGAGAAACATAGGCAAGGTGATGTGGCACCTCTCTATGACCTTCATTCATATTTATCTTTTTTCTCCCTTTTTTGAGATTTTTTCTTATTTAAATTAATTATTTTATTGTAAAAGTGAATTATTTAATTTATTATTTATTAATGGAGGTACATTTACAACAAAGACTCTTCACTTGCCATTTTACAAAGAGTAATTATTCATTTCATAACTCACACCTCTCTAATTTCTACTTTTAATAAATTTATTTTTCTTTTTTCTCTTTTTTTAACCTTCTTTCAATTATAAAATGATAATATATTATAATATTTTAAGTAACTTTTTCTTTATAATTTAATGTATACCTATCTATATCTATATATATAATATATAATAAAGTTATATATAGACAAGGTGATGTGACACCTCTCTATGGCCTAGAAAACTATTTATCTTTTTTCTCTTTTTTTTTTGGAATTTTCTTCTTTCATTTTTTGCATTAATTACTTGTTTAATAATTTTAAAATCTATCATATTTATTATATTCAATTATAATTCATGGGTTACAAAAAAAACTTCAATCTTTTTGCATTCTCCACTTAAACAACATGCCTTCTCAATTTTCTTCAATCTAATTCTTATGACTCAAACAATCTATATAACAATCATATATAGAGTTGTTTGATATTCATTTTCATGTTTTCCTTCTTCTTTTTTATTAATATATTTTTTTTTCGTTTTTGTTTGTTTTTTCTTCATTTTCTTCATCGATCGTGTATTTAATAACTAAAAGAGAGAATATAGAAAAAGTGATGTGGAAATATGCATGTCCACCATGTTCATGAAGATCATAGATATGTTTTACATAATTTTTTGTACAAGTTCGGCAAAATGAAGAAGAAATTTGGTGGCGGTGGAAGTTTCATCAAGAGATAATCAGATTAGTTTGATAGAATTGAAGTTTGAATGATTTAGAATATATAGAGATACACTTATTGTTGTTTATTTTTAACAATTTGAATTAGTTATTTTTCAAATATAATGTATTTTCCAAGAACAATATTGTTTGATAAAGTTTGGAGTGTTGCAGATATAATTCTTTTTTATATAGGGTAAATGTTAACTTCTTCATCTTCTAAAATAATGTGATGATTTTTCTGGGAAAAAAATTTGGTGATTTTTAAAAGTCTATTTATCTATCTATATAATAATTGTTGGACTAGAATAGTGTGGTATGTTTTCTCTTTACTTTGGTAATTTTTTTTTCTTTTTCTTGCTACTTATTATTGACCTTATTATAAAAATAAATGTCTCAATAACTTTATTTCTGATTGTCTTATCATTTTCTATGATTAATATTCATTATTGTGTGTCTTAATGTACAAATGTCAAAATATTAAAACCACATTCTTAATCCTCTTAATTACAGTGACTCTTCATTCTTAGGAATTTGTATATTGAATGTAGTATTTATTTGAAATATGAAATATACTCTTTAATATTTTTATATATAAGCTAAGCAAAAACTAGAAGAATTAGAAATTTGTGTATGCCATTTTTTCAATTTTTTCTGCATAGCTAATTCTTTTTTTTTCGTTCTCTTTTTTTTGTGTATTTTTAAATGTATTTTCTTTCTTACCTTATTTAGTTTTTTAATTTTAATTAATTATTTTAGTGATTTTGATATGATAATTCTTTAGGTTGGTGAACAAACGAATACTAGAAAGTAAGTAGTGTTAAGTTATAAGAAAGAGGAGGAAGAAGTCCGAATTAAAAAAATACTGATGTTTAATATATATTTTTTTCGTTTTCTTCTTTTTTATTAATATATATTTTTTTCGTTTTTGTTTGTTTTTTCTTCATTTTCTTCATCGATCATGTATTTAATAACTAAAAGAGAGAATATAGAAAAAGTGATGTGGAAATATGCATGTCCACCATGTTTATGAAGATCATAGATATGTTTTACATAATTTTTTGTACAAGTTCGGCAAAATGAAGAAGAAATTTAGTGGCGGTGGAAATTTCATCAAGAGATAATCAGATTAGTTTGATAGAATTGAAGTTTGAATGATTTAGAATATATAGAGATACACTTATTGTTGTTTATTTTTAACAATTTGAATTAGTTATTTTTCAAATATAAGGTACGTATTCTCCAAGAACAATATTGTTTGATAAAGTTTGGAGTGTTGCAGATATAATTCTTTTTTATATAGGGTAAATGTTAACTTCTTCTTCTTCTAAAATAATGTGTTGATTTTTCTGGGGAATTTTTTTTGGTGATTTTTAAAAATCTATTTATCTATCTATATAATAATTGTTGGACTAGAATAGTGTGGTATTTTTTCTATTTACTTTGGTAATTTTTTTTCTTTTTCTTGCTACTTATTATTGACCTTATTATAAAAATAAATGTCTCAATAACTTTATTTCTGATTGTCTTATCATTTTCTATGATTAATATTCATTATTGTGTGTCTTAATGTACAAATGTCAAAATATTAAAATCACATTCTTAATCCTCTTAATTACAGTGACTCTTCATTCTTAGGAATTTGTATATTGAATGTAGTATTTATTTGAAATATGAAATATACCTTTTAATATTTTTATATATAAGCTAAGCAAAAACTAGAAGAATTAGAAATTTGTGTATGCCATTTTTTCAATTTTTTCTGCATAGCTAATTCTTTTTTTTTTGTTCTCTTTTTTTTGTGTATTTTTAAATGTATTTTCTTTCTTACCTTATTTTGTTTTTTAATTTTAATTAATTATTTTAGTGATTTTGATATGATAATTCTTTAGGTTGGTGAACAGACGAATACTAGCAAGTAAGTAGTGATAAGTTATAAGAAAGAGGAGGAAGAAGTCCGAATTAAAAAAATACTGGTGTAAAAACTAATAATTTCAATTAAAGAGTATGTACCTTATAGACGACTTGGAATAACAATTGTTACAAAATATAGATATATTGAATTGATTTTCATAGCTTATCTTTTATGATTTAGTATGAAACTTTATTTTAATTTTTTTCATAACCGCACGAAGCGCGGCCAAGTACACTAACTTTAAAATATAGCACAAGAACAAAGAATGTTATGTTTACGACTATATACGAAACCATTGAAAGAATTAAACATAAATGGGTTATTTTGTGATGGATGAATTGATGAATTTAGAACTCTATGCATGTATTGTATTCTTTTTATGTGTATAATAACTTAATAATGTGTGAATTTTATAAAAAAGAAAGTAAAAAAAAAAAATTGAACAAATATTTTAAATAGAATATCAATTTTAATAGGAAGGAATTTGTTATTGATTTTGTTAAGTTTAAATTGATGTGAGTTATGAACGTACCTGTGAAGAATAAAGTTTGATGAAGACTTTAACTATTTTCATGCTTTGCTGATTTTTTTAAATTTATTTTTCAATTTCTATTTCACCAATGTGTCAACCGCACATGTAACATGAAATGAGGCAGATCTTTGAAGTATACAAGCGAACAAATTGGTGAGAAAAGAGGAACTTAGCCGAAGAATCACGTCTCTTCATGTTAGATTGTGAATTGTTATTTTCGGCAATATTTCTTATTGCAAAATGTTAATCCGTCTTTTTCAATAAACAAGGCTCAAACTATCAAGGAATTATTCTGAATGATGCTAACAACTTCAAGTATGTATTATATATATATATGCTCCTCCTTAAGTCAAGTAATGGTAAAAAAAGAAGAAGTCAAATTGACATTTATAAGATGATGCTTAAAAAATTTGAAACTAGATAATTGTTTTTAAAAAGTTAATAAATCTCCTCCAATCTATATATTATAATAAAGCTAGTTATTAAAACGGCAACGTGGCACTCTCTAATGGCTTTATTCTTATTTATCTTTTTTTGTAATTTTTTTTTGGCATTTTTCTCTTATTTCTTTCAATTATTTTATTTGCATACCTCTTCAATTACATAAATTTTACTCTATATATTATAATAAAGCTAGATATCAAAACGGCGACGTGGCTCTCTCTAATGGCTTTATTCTTATTTATCTTTTTTGTGATTTTTTTTTGCATTTTTCTCTTATTTCTTTCAATTATTTTATTTGCATACCTCTTCAATTACATAAATTTTACTCTTAATAAATATTAATAATGTTCATAACTCCTAACCTTTCATATTCATAACTCTCAAATAATTTAATATACAAATTTATGACATCTTAAATCACACTTATAAAAACCTATTTTGAAACATACGTGATGATTATTTTTTTACAATTTTCCTTATTCTTCATCTTTTATCTCTTTTGTTGGATAATTTTTTGTCTCTTTTGTTGTTTAATTTTTTGTCTTCTTTGATTTAATTTTGCAGGAGAGAGATCTATAATGGAGATTGTCAGACATTTTAATTTTGTGCAACTTGATTTTACAAGGTAAAAATGTTTGATGTACCTAATATAGTTATCACTTTTTCTCTGTTGCAATTATAAATTCAATATTATTATTTTGAATTCATGATAATATGAATCACAATTTCTTTAGAAAATATTGTTTGATTTTTTCTCTTTGCTTCTCTTTGTAATTTATAAAGAATTTTTTTTTCTTATTTTTGTAGTTTTTTGAGCATTAGGTCATGTTATGTTGATAACAAGATCCTTCTTTTATCTTTAACTCATAATTAAAAATTCTTTAAATTTTTTATTTGATTAGTTAACTTCATTTTTATATTTTGTTGTTGTTGTAAGGCTAACTTATTTTGTTTTCATGTTAGGATATTTTTGAAAATAGAAGCGGACAAGAAAATCAACACATAGATGTATGCTACTCAATAGAACATGTATATATATAATTTGTAGTCATGTAAATCAACTTTTAATAACTATTATGATAAAACATGAGAATGTAAAGTTAATTCATAATTTTAAAATACTGTATAATTTATAAAAAAGATGTTTATTGATATGGAACTTTGTAGTCTTCATATTTTTAGAATTTTTTATTATTAATATTAGAAGTTCTCAAGTCCTTGAGATTTTCAAAGATCACTATCACAATCTGTTAGGTCAGAAATCGAAATACAAAAGTATTTGTTTAGGATAAAAATAATTTAGTAAAGTCGTTCTCTCTCAATCTACTTTCTTTACCATCATAAGAATTATCTACATAAAAGAAAAGTGGTGTAGCACATCCTTTGACCAAGAATCTTATTTATCTTTTTTTTTATATATATTTTTTCTGTTTGTTTATTTCTTATTGTTGTACAAAAATGAATGTATCAATTACTACTCCATTGATTCATATTTTTAATATAAAAATTTAAGTATTTTTATTTTCCGTACTTTAATGACTTTTGGTGATCATAACTCCTAAATTATATTAATAATTATGTTCATGATATCATTCGATATGTTCATGATATCATTTGATATTTCATATTGTTGTCCTATAAATAGAGGCATTATAGAAAAAATTATTAAAAAAATGATCAAATTTATATGTATAGTAAAATTAGGAATTATAATTATATAATCTCCTTAACTCTCTTTTTTCTTAAAAAAAACTATAAATTCCATCATTAATTTTCTCAATAACAAATTTATGTTAAAAGTGTTAAAAAATATCGTATATATAAATTTATTTTCTTCTTAACAACATAAATGAGGTGTAAATAAGGATAAGAAGAGTCATATTTTTTTCTTTTTCTTTTTACCATAATAAATGTAAATATATGATTAATGTGTATTAAATTTATTATTATTGGAAGCAAATACAAATTTCTTTTATTTTTTCTACATCAAAGAAAGGAGTTATCCTTTGGAGAGTTATTACTCCAATTTACTTATAACAATTACCACCGTAATATATATTTTAATAATAGAAATAATTGTATTTATGTCGTTGAACTTTTTTATTGTCCTTCTTCAACATTGCATACATGCATTATTTTTAAAAATCATTTATTTGTCGCTCTTTGATAATCTATATACAATTGGATTGGGTAAGTATCACACCAAGTCACTAAATGATATCACAACTTATCTTTTATATCTCATTTTACATTATGTGTTTAATTTTTTTATTTTTTATGTAAAAATATAACCTCAACCGTAATGTTGTACTATCGCAACTTAATTCTCTCTTCTCGCAATGTCTCTACAAGAATGAGAGTTTAGATACAAAAAAAATAATTAATATTAATGGATTTTATGAGACACAAATTGCATTAGATGAGTGTCGGTACGAACATTGAATATCTAAAAAAACATATATCTCTAACTTTTGAATTTCATGCATAACTATGTTAGAATATAATTCAAGTATTTCTTTCTCATCATAATTTACCACAAAAGTATCTTTATTTATTTATTTTTAGTATTGTGTCATTTATAAAAAAAAAGTCACATAATTTATGATCGAGTAGATTTAATATTATTGATTAAAACAATAATGTTGCTATAAGAATCATTGAATTTAGTATGGAACTATGATAATTAGAATGTCAATTAACTGAAGTTTTTCATATCAAAGTTTAAATTTTTAATTTTTTTATCAGTAAGAAAATTTCTTTTTAGAAAAATTTCTAAATGAGTGATATCAAAGTCGTATTTTAATTTGTGTTTCTCTCTTTAATTATATTATTTATTAAAACATTTATCAAATAGTGACATTAATTATTTAAAAATATGTTTAATATTTTTATAACCGCACAAAGCGCGATCAAGTACACTAGTTCTATAATATTTACTTATAAAAGATTAATAAAAAATTTAGAAGGTATACGTAAAAAGATCATCATCATTGAGACCGAGAGGAATGAGAGATTAAGGGGGATATGAGGAAGCAACCAAAGTAATTAATTTTTTGGTAATAAATTTATAAATAATATCATTCAACTATAAGAATTATATAGTACTAATATACTATATAATTATATAATTTTTCAAAAATATCATATACTTTATTGATATATGATTTTTAGAAAAATGAAAAGACAAAATTTAAAAATTTAAATGCATTCTGACAATTAGAAATTTAAGTGTTTAATTTTTTTTAGTTTTAATTTTATGTTTAGTATTATCATAATTGTAGGACTTTTCTAAGTTATATTTATTTTAATCTAACGATTAAATTTTCTTATAATAATAATAATAAAATATATTTAAACTGTATCTATAATTAAAAAGAATTAAGAATATCCGAAAATTAAGTCAAGTGATATAATTTTTTATCAATAATCAATTTTTCTTAACTATTTTAAGTTTTTTTTTACTATTAATATTAATATTCAAATTTGAATTAAAAAATAATAAAAGAGAAAATACATAAAGTCACCACTAAAGTTGTCTCGAATTTTCAAAAAGACACCTTAACTTTGCGGGTGTCCTATTACATGAGTGGTGTTAAATTTTTCGTGACAACATGAGTGGTGTTAAAATTAGTCAAAATGGTATATTTATTGTGGATTTGGATAGTTTCATGGGGAATAGAACACTTGCAAAGGTAAGATCTTTTTAAAAATTCGGGACAACTTCAATGATGACTTTATATCTTTTCTCATAATAAAATTTATACTTGAGTGATTCCTAAACATTAGGAAGATAAAACTACACTTAGAATCCTATATTTTAAGGAAACAATTTCAACTTAACTACATCGTTTTTAGAAAACAAAAAAAAAACTACATCGTTTTTCGAAATAAAAAGAATTGCAGTAAAAAACAAAAAAAAACTACATCGTTTTTCGAAATAAAAAGAATTGCAGTAAAAAATCATGTCTAACTTTTTCATTCACATCTCCTCATGCATTATCATACACAATTTTTATTTATATATTACTCAAATTTTTTTGCTTATTTGAAAAAGTTGATATATATATATATGTCGTCCTGTACCAGCACCATAAAACTCAACAATTTTAAGTTTTAAAGTTGTATTTTTATAAAATCAAAATGATGTGATATATTCGAACAATTAAATATTTTTTTAATAATCTTCGCGCACCGCGCGAATATGTATACTAGTTTATGTAATGGATGACAAACATAGAAATTCAATAATACAACTACTTCTCCAAATTACTCATTATTATCTCCACACAACAGGGTAGCATACCAAAAGAAAAAAATAAATGAATCATTTGCTCTTCATGTATACAAATTTACGTATTATTTAAGTTTTACTGACATGATAGAATAAGAGATTGATAGTTATGTTGATATGAAGAAATAAGCAAAGTAATATTCATTAGTTAAAAGGGTAGACTTTGATAATATTTACAAATCGATTGAAGTGTCGGACTTGAAGCATTCGAGATAATACATTTGTGGCTCAAAAGGAAAAAAATTCTCAATATAATATTTTTATGTTGAAAGAATTACTAAATTTATATTGTTAGATAATTTTTTTATGAGTTACAAATTTGCCGGACTCGATTAAAAGTTGAAGTTTTTACGGGTAAAAAAGGTATTATTATTTTTGCAAAGCTATACTTAACACAATAGATAATGTGTGCACTTATTTATTTACTCTATGAACTGAACTACTTCACAAAATTAAATAGTACTACACAATTAGCTCCTCACAATACAAGTTAGTGCGTCTTCATGCTTTTTCTTAATTCACTTCTTTTCTTGATTAATTACGGAAGTCTAAACATTCCTTTGATAACCTTTTCAATTCTACTCTTATAATTTTAATACTTTAATGTTCTTTGAATTTTAGTTTCAAGAAATATGAAAATCTATATTTATTGCAAATGGGCAACAAAATACAAAAGGTGACAATGATAGCATTGAGAAGATCAACGAATAATAGTGGGGTTTATCAAATTTTTAGAACATATTATGCATTATTTTTATTTTTTATTATTTTTTTACATGCATCATTCGAGATCATTCTTTTTATAGAAGCAAATCATATTTGTTTTTTTAGTAGTTGTGATTTCTTTAATTCTCATTTTAAATTTTAATGTAGAAGAAATAAGAGTGAAAATAATAAAATTGATCTTTGGAGAACAACTAGAATACATACTTTTGAGATTTTATGGTAGATTATTATGAGGGGGTGGGTGGAGAATTTTTTTTGTGTGTATTCTTACTCAAAATTATTCACTTGATGAAGGAATATAGATAAATACAAAGATGCTCTCATTAAGTGCTTCCATTAGATGCAAAGATACTTTCATGAACGAAGGAAATAAAAAACTTGTGTAATGTTACTCAAAATTGTGCACCTAATGAGGGAATATGTGTAGATACGAAGATCTTTTCATGAACAAAGATGCATAATGGATATTCTTTATTTTTTTCCTAATTTCTTTACAAAAAATGATACTAGAAATTTAATTTGCAATTTACAAAAATATATTGAACAGAAAATAACGTCATGGATAAAATTCTAATAATTTAGAACACAATGGATTCTATCCAAATGACAAAAACTATTCTTTATTTTTCCTAATTTCTTAACAAAAAACAATACTAGAAATTTAATCTAAAATTTACAAAAATATATTGAATAAAAAATAACGTCATGGATAAAATTCTAATAATTTAGAACACAATGGATTCTATCCAAATGACAAAAACTAAAAACATCTTTTAAATTTTATTTTAACTTCTTTAATGGAAAAAAAACATTAATTAAAATGAGATAATTTTAATTTTTAAGTTTGATTTATCGTATTTTAAATCATACTAGATAGAGGTTACCCCGTGCCCAATACATATGACGTGGCAATAGTTAGGAATATTTATAAGGCGAGAATAGTCCGGAAGAAGCCCTCGATACATCAAAGTTACTGGTTTCATAAACGAACATACATATGTGTATCGATTCTCCATTCAGTTTTGAGGATCAATCGAAACTACGAATTTGCAATGAATGGATATCTGAACTCCCTCTTGATTCAGATAAAATATAGCCAATGTCGTCATTGTACCAAACTAAGAAAACTTGGTCGGTCTTCCAGCATTTGGTTAAAATAGAAAATGTCTATAGTATTTTTGTGTTGTCACACACATAGCAACAATATAATAGTACTAAACCACCAAACTTACATTTTCATCTTGCACAATTATGGTTTGGGAATGTACGGCTTAGCGGAGAATAATATTTATCCACCACCTGAACTTAGCATGTTCATTTTGTGATTATTATGCCAATAGTAAGCATCTGTTCCATAACGGCAGTAGAAGCTACACAAAGAATAGTGAAATTATTAGAATGAAGCATGTTGTCGTAACTACAGAGGTGGAAGGAAACTTAAAATTGTAGGCATTAGCATTAGTCGCCATTATAATTTCTTTTGGAATATCTTTGCAAAAAACTTATTATTATAGCTATAAGTTCAAATTTAGTACACTACCTACCAGTCATTGCTGATCAAGTAGATGTCCATTATTTCATAGTATCATTAATTCTACAAAAGAACAAAAGAAGAATTTAAAGTATAAGGTTGATCAGAATGAGGATAGGAAATCCTTGACATTACAAATATTTTAAAACTGAACTGTGATCTATTGCCCAGGAAATAAAATTATATCAAATAATTATTAACTTATGATATAGCAAATAATTATCAAGAAGATTACAACAAATTACCAGATAATAAAAAAAGTTAAAGAAGCTACATTAGAAAATTGAAATCGAAGAAGGTTGCGTCTTTGGAGAATATTCACAAACAGGTAGAGAGCAAAAGTTGAATTTTCAAAAACAACATACTTGCTTTCCCCAAACCAACAAAAAGAAGGAAGGAAAAGTGCAAATCAACAAAATAATACCGTAATTTCTTTTCCCCTGAATCACACAATAGCCAAACAATCAATTTGCAAATATAAGTAAAAAGAAACCCATAACTTAGTTTTTCCTGAATAGCAAGGAATGTAGATTTTCAACAAGAACACAAAAAATAAAAAAAGGACCTACAACTTTTCAGCCATAGTTCACACAAACAAACAAATGAACTTGACACTGAATGATTTGAAATTAAACTCAAAAAAATCATAAGTAAACACATAAAGAGAACTCCAACTCAAACCATCCGACCAAAAGTACAACCGAGAAACAGAAAACCAGAGTTGAGAAGATTCGATGATAACAACTAAAGTGTTCTTACTTCTAGCCGTGCATAGCTGTGGAAAATTAAAAGGTGGAACTTACGTGACTTTTCAAGAGCAGGATGAAAGCCACGTTTTTATTGCACAATGAAGTGAAAAGTCAAAATTGCCATTAACTTTCATTTTATTGACAAAAAGCAGCCATGTTGATACCACTTTCTCTACTCATGCTTCTACTATAGTAGATATAAGAAGACATACAAATAACCACTACTTCCATGTTTCTTATTTTCTTTCATCATATACAATTGAATTCTTTCGCATAAGATCATTTATTTCAATGAAAGTCACAATATCTACAAATTCTCCTAATATATTAAGTTTGTTAGTTGCTTCTTTCTCTATTTATCATATTATGCATGTGTTTTTGGATCATAAAAACGAGCAATATTTTTTTTTTGTTTTTGAAATTTAAATGTAGGTGGTGACAATGGCAATGAAAAGTATGAGATTTAACATGTAATTTATTTTCTTCTTTATTATTTCACCTAAAAGTGAAAAATTCATAAGCAAATTAAAATTGATTCAATTTCATTGTGAATATTGAACATGAATATCAAATTGAAACACTTTTTATAAGTATTCATCAAATCATGTAGTTTTTAATATATATGCAAATTTAGAATAAGAATAATCCCTAATTTTGTTTTTTAGTAATCATATAAAATAATTTTGTCATTATATTAAATTGTGATATTACATCTTTTTACCCCTCATAAATGAAAAAAGATATTTATCGAAGCTAAAATCAATCATAACATAAAAATGAAAAACATTTGACTTATCAACTTTATTCTATTAAAATTTAAAATAATATAGGTGTGTGTAGAAAAGGTAATAGCACCACATATTAACGCCACAAAAAAAATAATATAATTTTTATCATTTTTAAATATAAAAATCTTTTAATTATGAAAATATGTTTAAAGGACAAGTAGGATTTTTTTTTAATTCAAAACAGCTAGGATAAGAAAAGGAACATTTTTTTTTTTAAAAAAAGGAAGATGAAATCAAAAAAGGAACCAAAAAAGTATCAACTAATTATAAATATGTAGCTGAAATAAATACTCCATCCCTAATAAAGTCTTTTAAAAATAAAATTTATATTTAATTAGCAAAATTAATTTAAAATAAAAAACGACAACATTAAAAAAAAACAGACTTGAAATGGTTTTGCTCAAACATGTAACCACCTTTTACTATTTAATTCCTATAATAGACACAACTACTTATTCATTTATCATTTGATACATTCATTCTACAATTACATATCATTATAGTGGTAATTTTTTATTAAAAAAATAAGTTGTAAAGAAAAGATAAATAGCATGTTTAATAAATTCTGATGAAATAATAATATTTCAGATACAAATTTATTAAATTTTGTAACCTTACATTGATAAAAGTTGATGTTATTATATGATTTTTCTATTAAAATAATCAATATATTTTTGAATTTTAAATCAAGACAAGATAAGTAAATAATATAATAAAATTAATTAGTTATAAAATTCTGTTCATGATCACATTAAACACACTTCATAATATAACATACAGACAGAAAGTCCTTAAGCAACGGTGTGGAGGTTATCACTATTATCGCCATTTTGGTAAATTCCATAAAAAGACAAATCATAAATAATTTTCAAAACATCGTTATACATTTTGGTTGAAATTGAGATGAACATTTGCCACTTATTCAAATATAGATAGAGTTGACAGAGGTTTTTTGTTAAAATAATAATATATATTTATTTAATTATTACTCTCTCACATTATTATTTCTTTTAAAGTAATATTACATTTCAATTGTTTTATATAACTAATTCTATGTGAATTGCATATAAAATCAATTTTTAAGATTTTATAAGAATTGTTTTATTAATTTTATTGCATATAATATAAGATCTTACGACAACTTTAAGTCAAGTGAATGTCGTTTTTTCTTCTATTATTTTTTAGATTATGACAACCTTCCGATAAAAGTGAAACAATAACATTTTAAATAAATTGAAGTAAATTAAAAATATAAAAAATAAAACTTATAAATTTAATCTAACATTATTGTATTTTAAAATATCCACGCAATGCGCGAATACAAATACTAGTTAATATTTATAGCCTTTTTATGTAATTCAAGAAAACATATAAAGTAAGATGTAGAATTCAGTTTGTCTTGGATAGAGAATGACTTACAAAGTAGAAAATCTGAATATTCTCAAGTTTGAATGGCTATCTCTCTAAAGTAGAGTAAGATGCACAAAGATAATGTGGAGGAGATTGCACACCAATAATAGAAATCATTTTTTTACTTAGATAACAAACCTATTAATTGGAAAACTATATGCACACCATAAGCATATCAAAATCTTACTCCATACATGAATAATAGATAACCAATAATATTTATGCTAGAACACATATAATCATGCTAGAACACATAAACTTGCTGAAATTTAATTCAAGAATTATCTCTTCAGGTGTGAACATGTATCTCCAAGCGAATTCACAAGTTAGACAAACCATCAAGCAAATTCACAAGTTAGGCAGTAGTTCCATGATCTTCTATAATGAACCCAAGTTCACATCTGAACTCTCTCAATACTTGGGTGCGCAAATATTGTATAGATAACTTATCATTTTCTAGGTTAGAAGAAATCCCACTTATAGAGATTTCCTCTACTCTAAAAAGGAGAAAAAAAGTCATGCCCCTTTTTCTTGAACGAGAAAATAATGCTTGTTCTTTTGTTTTTTCTTCTAGAAAATAGAAATCTGAGTTCTAGTTAAATATGAGCACGTAGGGACCACATAATTAATTAATGAGGCTTTCTATTACGGAAATAATTTTAAATAATTAATTTGAATTATTCTTACCATAATAAATAACAAATAATTCCATTAGAAGTTCGTTATAGCACTCCTCTATATATATTCTGAAATTTCCCATTAAACACTTATGTGATTCTCCATGTTAACATTATAGATACTAATCAATAAATTAAATTACTAATGAATTTTATTCAATGATTAATTTTCTTTAGAGCATTGCTTAACTTATTTCATATGTCGGATTCATAAATCCACTTGCAAAATTTGACACGATGAAACCTTATAAGCTTATCAAAAAGGCACATCATCACTCTCTACACTGAGACATGAATTCCATCAACTAACTTATTATTTCACATTATATATTATTATCATCCAATCTACCATACATATTGACCCATCTTAGAATCTTACCTTTTAATAAATCAAAACAATAATTAACAAATACATATCATAATAGTTATATCAGGATTAAGAATATAAGTACATTCACAGGTTAGAGAATATGCTTTTGTCAGTCAGTCTAAAACAACTATCTCTACTCGGTCCCGTTCAATACATAAAAAATGCACCAGCACAAGAAGTTGGAACTATACCATTCCCATAATCAAGATAAATTATATATAATCTTGTGCTACAATCCTACCGATGGCATGTCCAATTTCCGTCTTGATTGTGAACAAAAAAACTTTATACTTATAAGAACTGGTGATTTAATCCTTTGTCTATAAGCTAAAATTCTATACACTAAATCATCTACTATATATATAAGTAAACAAACACCATAAACGAATATATGATCTATTAAAATTGAATAAATAATTATTATATAATAAATACTATATCTTAACATATGATTAATAGTATATATCCCAACAAAACCATCCTTAAAAATTAATTTTACTAGAGATTTATAATAGGAAACTTTCATTTGACTAGAAGTACAACTTTCATTCTAATAAGAGTCCTTGAGCAACTTGATTAATACTAATAATAGAAAGAAAATTTAAGATAAAAGAATGACGGAGTTGTGTTGTATTTGTTCATATGGCAGAAAATTCTAATGAAATATCCTAATATTATTGAATGAAGAAGGATGGTGGCTTGGTGTAAAATTTTAATGCAGGAAGAAAGTTAACAAGGAAATTAAAGTATTTGAAAACCCTATAAGCTAATAATAACATCACAAGTACTAAAAATTCTGAAAAACACCAAACACAAAGGATTAAATATTCATTTTTTACTCAACAAAGTGAATTAAAAAAATAATTTTCAAGCTAGAATTAACCATCATAATACCTCATATACAATATGATGGCTAGTACCAGAAACTCGAATAGCAACAAAAGATAACAAACTGATAAAATAGAAAACAGAAATATTTTTCATAAAATTAGTTGTTAAATACTATTTAACCATCTTGTACTCTGTCAATCAAATATACAAAGGAGGATGATAGACACTCCACCAAAGTTAATCATCTCAAAATGAGATATGATTAGTCGGAGATTTCGATTTATTTAGGGCTTATTATTCAAGGATTTAGTGTCCTCAATGCCTATTTTACGCTGATAACTGATGTTAATATTTTGATGTGCAAAAATGAAGGTATAAGAGTGAGTCAAGGACATTATGATGCAGAAAATGAGCGAAAAAGTTGAAGGAAAGCAAAGCTGGAGCTCGCCAAAGCCACTCGGTGACTCACTGAGTGGTCCTTCATCTTGCCTAAAGTTCCAGCAAAATAGCCCATGGACAAAATCAAATTGGCGAGCAAACAGGAAATTTGGCGACAGACTGAAAGGATCGGCGATAGAGATCAAGCTCGCCAAAAGTTCCAGAATAATTTGATAAAGAAGCCAAGCCAAAGGGTGAGAAGAGGAGAAACTCAGCGAATTGCCGAACTGGTCGGCGAGCCCGACTTACTTCGCCGAGTTGGCTCGGTGCTGAAATTTTAGGAACGTATAAATACAATTTTTAAAAGAAGAAAAGGAGTTCCCACACTGTTTACTTTTGGGTTTTTGAGAACTTTTACATTTTAGAACATTGTTTTTACATTTTGAGTTCTTAGGATTTAAATTCAGAGATTATAATTTGTAGCCTCAATTTCAACATTTGGAGATTGTAGATCGTTAGCAAATTAGATGGAAGACTTTGTTGGTAACGATTTCTTGCTTTTCACTATGCTTAACTAAAAGCCCTTACCTTGGGGGTGTGATTATGTAGTTGAATGCATTACTTAGCTAATGGGTGTTGTTAGTTGCTGACTCTAATGTTGTTTTGAAATGGGTTCAATTAATTGTTCATGTTTTAATTGAGGGATTGAAGTAAGTTGCAAATGCAATTCTAGCTTAGTTCTCTATGCTTGCTTGAGAAAAAGGTAATAAAGTAGAATTGTTGATTGATAGTTGTATTGATTGCAGATCTAAAATCTAGCTTGAGAAAGTGGGTTTGATTGCGTCTTTACAAATCCAACTTGAAAGAGTGGATTAACTAAGAAATTGGGTTGTTAGGTTGTGTTATGCTTGTTGAGGTTTGAAAGAACTCACTTGAAACACAATAGTTGATTGAGAAACAACTATTGTACTCATAACCTAGCCTACCCATTGAGATTCAACAACTTTGAGCAACTAGTAATCACCCATTACATGAAGTTAGCATTTAACTGATCACACTCCTAAGGTTCAATCTCCATTTGTTTACTTTCCGTGTTATTTGTCTTAAAATTGATTACCCAAATCCCCCCATTTGATATTAATCGTTGAAACTTCACGATTTATTTTAATGTGCAAAACCTTTACTTCTACAAATGATTAGGACACATTTTTACATATTAATTGAATTCTTTACCGTATTACTTCTTGTGGGATCGACCCCAACTCTTAGTCGAGTTTATACTTATTAGCGACCTCCTACACTTAAAATTGGATGAAGTGTAGTTGAGAGTTATCAAGATACAAGAAAGCTTGATGGTTAAAATGAAACTAGAAACTAATATCTCATGGTGCCAAGGCACTTCTTCTGCACATAGAACAACTACTACTGGTCTCTAGCCACTTTTATATGCAATGATAACATAATTTATGGTCACAATCAAGTTTTTCAAATTCTTCTCCATCGTCATAAGTATCTTCTACACATCCAAACGAGAAACAAAAGTTGGATATCCTTTAGTGAACTTTGGATGAAAGAGCAAAAAAAAGGAAATAAAAATTTAATGTTAGCTCGTATTGTGCACATGCCTTATGTAAAAGGAAAAATGAATGTTTGAATAAATGATTGATGTCATAAATGAGATAATTAAGGTGAAAACAAGTCAATGATGTGAGCGATATGCTCAAAGTGAGATGTGATAGCACTAGGGAAGTTTCTAAGTTATTTTGACTAAGGGATATCCTACCCTTTTCCCTAGTTAGTCTTTGGTGATCCTGGACTTTACCAATCTACATTAATGTCGATTTTACATACCAAACAATCTTATAATTCAATGTGTGTATGCTTGAATTTTCTTGTAAGAGTGAGTGAACTTTCATGATCTATAATCCATTTGTCACGCCTCGAGCTACCCCCAGGACGCGGACACAAGACCTAGGATCATGAGTGACCCCAAGCTAATCATGCTGGAATAACTTAAGCATAATTAACTGTAAGTGGCGAATACCCAATACTAATCTGATTATATAAATGACTATGAGTTTAATAACAACTGGAAGATAAAACTCAAAACTAAAGCTGAATCTAGTACTATGTCTGAAATAAGCCTCTAACTGACTAGAGATGCTGAGACATGTCCTAGCTAACTCTAGCAAAACTGAAACTAAAAGATTGAAAATGGAAAGATAACATGTCAATCGTCCTTGAAGAATGATGACTCACCACTTATGATGCTGAACTAGAGATCAGGAACCGATCTATGCGTGATCTGAATGCTGAGGACCTGAACCTACATTACGAGAAGATGTAGCGCAGAGTATGCGTCAGTACTTGAAAGGTACTGAGCATGCATGATAGAGTAAAGCTGAACAATAAACATAATTGAGCAGAGCATATAACTGATCAATGATATAAGATAAGCATGATACTATACTGAGAATACTGAACATCAACTAACTGAATGCAATGACCAAGTTTATAACAAGCTGATACTTAAATCTAACTGTAACTGATAACATGGTCAATGCAATAGAGTTTGACTGTGGGAGCTACTAATAACCGACATAAAACCACATGAGCTAAATGTGGAGTTCGATGTATACGCCCCATCGAGAGGACCCAATCTACCTGCCAGAGGTATAGAGGCATGACTGGCGTGATCACTAAAATGTAATGCCCACAGAGGGAACTTATAAACCTACGAGGGCACATAATTCTGGATTATTTGGGTAAGCTGAACCCTATTCTATTTGGTCTAAGCCTACTCCCAATTAGAATGTATATAAGCAATATTATGACTGAAATACTGAAGTACTGGATAACTCAATTACTGGCATGCAAACTCTGAGAATGCAACAATTATAACTGATAATGTGACATTAATAAAATGAAGCATGTATATCTGAAATAACTGACCTAACATGTGTAATTCATGAACTAAAAGAACTACTTAGCTAGGGTTCTGAATATCATACAAGAAACTAAGCAGGACCATTCTAATAGCTAAAACCCAATAATTTCTAACATTCAAGAAATCCTAGATTTAGATAATATTAAGGGAATCAAGATTCTGATTAAAATCTAGGGGCCTAATGGGTGAAAGGAACCCTCGAGTGAAATCCCACATACCTGGTGAAATTCCACGGATAAATCTTTTGATTTTTGGGGATGGAACTGATGAAAACTCGTTGCGTTCTTGAACTAGGGCTGCTCCACTTTCTCCTCTATTTTGCTCTAAGTTTGATGAATTTTTGGTGAATAATTGATTAGGTTAGGTTCTAATTAGTTTACTATGTTAAAACTGACCAAAACTACGTAGTTTAGGGGTCCAACGAATAAGGAAAAGACCAACACAATCCCTGACTTAAAAGTCTGCCGAAGCCGACCACGGGCGGACTGACGGTCTGTGGACTGACCCACGGTCCGTCCTGTTAACCGTGGATTGGCTTCAGAGAGGAGCTGACGAGGTGTCTGATCGATGGGCCAGGACCACGGGCCATGGTCTGACCTACTGTCCATGGGTCCGGCCGTGGGTCGACACTTAGTCGATTCTTCCTAAGCTGATTTTGGGGAGGACCTCACGGGCACTACCACGGCTCGTCGTCAGGACCACGACCCATGAAGGGTCCCGTGGTCTGACGTCTGGGCCATGTGGTCTCTCCCTGGCGACCACGATTGCCAACACGATCCGTGAGGTGGTCCACGACCCGTGAAGAGCTCTGTGGTCCACGTCGGCTGGAAGGTACTGGAGTCCACGGGCAGGTTAACAGACCGTGGACCCTATCACGATCCGTGAACCCTGCCGTGGTTCATTAATTCTGGTGATTTTCTACTGCATTTTCTAAGTCTAGGTTTCGAGTTGTTACACCATTGATATGATATTCATGATATTGAGTGGAATTCTTTCTTGTTGACAGTGATACTACATCCTTCAAGTGAATAGTGAGGTCTTTATTTCAACTAAGTTGAATGAATGTGATAAGTTTGTGTGAATTATTAGGCAAATGTTAGTGGTTGATGGCATTGAATTGAGATGCTTTTAGATGTACTTGAATACAATATTTTCCCTGAATTTTGATTGAAAAGTTGATCTTAAATGGGAATGGTTTCAAAAAGATGACCTTCGCAATACGATAATGGTGGAATCGATTGTGAGTTGTGTTTGTATATAAAGTCCTTTGTTATGAATCTTTTAATTTTGATAATTTTGAGTTATGGTACTTAGTTGTCAATATCATATATCGTATGTGGTTGAGCATCAATCCTATGCTTTGTGATTGCTTTGCTGGAGGACAAACAATAGTTCAAGTTTCGGGGTTGGATGAGTTTAAATGCTAATAGATGAGATTTTATGCACTTATCTTCTTATGGGAAAAAATTTCTTAGAGAATTAAGAATGAAGGACTTGAAACAAAAAATCATTGAACATACTGGTGAGCAACTGACGTCTATCAGGTTTAATGCAGGCTCAGAGGGAATCTCATTGTATTAGGAATCTATGATGAATTATTTTCACTGACATTTCACAAGTTTAAACACAGGTGACACTAGTTTAGAGTACAATGAAGTTGTTCCACACTGACACTAGCGTAACACCTCGGATTTGGAAAGAAGGAAAATGTAGTTCTTGGGGCTGGTGTCTGTGACTACGGGTCCCATCTATGGACCGTAGAAGCTTCGATAGGCCGTAGATGACAACCATAGGAAGTAGGAAAATATTTTTTTCAAAACAAGTCCCGGTATACCTTTTACTGTTCACCAGAACGACCCGTCATTCCATGTACGAGTTGTAGATAGGTCTCGTAGGAGACCCTATACATAGTGAAATTTTCAAGCTTAAAGTTCGTTTCTACGGTTGGCATGCACATTCCGTAAGAAGACCTACAAGCCATACATGGAATCCGTAAAAAAGTTTGCCAATTAAGAGTCTCTGATCATTTTCTAAAGTTGACCAGTACGGTCAGTAGAAGGATTTACGGACCGTAGCTCCAAACTGTGTAGATGAGGTCGGCAATTATTTTGAAGGGCTTTTAATCTTTTCCCTAATTGACTAATACCTAAACTAGGTCATTTTGATCCTAATCTTAAGCCCTATATAAGTCTTCTAAGCCTAAAAACTACCCATTATAAATCATTATTCTAAAATTCTTGAATCCCCTCCAAGATCACCCCTAAATTTGTCTTAAGAACTAAGGAAAGAGAAAGCAAGGACTTGGATTGAAAAGCTCCAAATTCACCATTGGTTGTGAGCATTGATTGCTAAGGTATTCTAGTATTCACCTGTGGAGTCCTTTCCTCAATAGAGTTTCTAATTTCTCCAATTTTACAAGTTAGATCCTCTAATCAAATTTATTGTTTTATTCAATCTTCTTGGGTTTCTTTCAATTTTGATTTGATTAATTATTTTCTATCCTTTTATGCATGAATCAAAATAATTACACGTTTTTTAAGTTGAATTCACATGAACCCATACATGATCCATAATTTCTAGACTATGATTATATAATGAAGCTTATGAACTATGAAAGATAAATTTATGAACATATGCATGTTTCTTTATGAAATTTATATAATTGATTTAAGATTACTTTGAGGGTAAAACATCGATGTTGTTGTTGTTGTGAAATGATTTCTCACTTGGGTTTCTTTCAATTTTGATCTGATTAATTATTTTCTATCCTTTTATGCATGAATCAAAATAATTACACGTTTTTTAAGTTGAATTCACATGAACCCATGAATGATCCATAATTTCTAGACTATGATTATATAATGAAGCTTATGAACTATGAAAGATAAATTTATGAACATATGCATGTTTCTTTATGAAATTTATATAATTGATTTAAGATTACTTTGAGGGTAAAACATCGATGTTGTTGTTGTTGTGAAATGATTTCTCACTTGCTACTCAAAACATGATTGTGAAAGGGCTTTCTCACATAAAGGATTCATAAGGCTGAAAGGTTTTCTCACCTAAGTTGAATCAATCAAGATTAAGGAGCTATTATAAATGAAATCTTGCTTGGATTGACTACTTAATTGTGCCTTTCTATGGATATTAAGATAAAAATGAGTAATGACTATTCTGTGGGATTTATGTTTGGCACCGAGGGGACTAGTGGTGATTACCTATGTCCCATAACTATTTGCCACCATAGGTTTGTCTTAGATAGACATTAGCTAGTGGATCCTCTTTAGCTCAAGTTTATGGTTCTTACCTTGGGAAGTAAGGACATCTCTTTTTGGTGTGGGACATACACTAGATTCTATGTTATAGCTCACATGATCTATGTCGGTTAAAGGTAAACTTCCCAGAATAATGAACAACGGTAAACTTTCCATAATAATTAACTAAGGTTACTTTCTTAAGTATCTCACAAGTTATTTTTATAAGATGTTTAGCTTGCATTGACCATGATTATGACTTATGTTTTCGAACATGTTATTTTATGATTTAGCTTAGTCATTGCATGTTATATAAAGTCCTTTTAGCATGATTTCATAACACTTATGCATTGCTATCATATTTTGTACATTCCATGTACTAACACGTACTTGTGCCTACATTCTTTACTAATGTAAGGTCCGACGCTCCTATTCCCCATACTTGTGGCTAGTTGACCCTTTGAGATTTTGAAGATCGGTGAGTCCCCATGATTCAAGGGCCAAGATTCTTTAACTGCTTTCATGTCATTTTTGCTTTCAAATGTTGTATGTGATGTATAAGTTACATCCCAATCATTTTTCATATGATGTAATTGATGACTTTGAGACTTAGTCTAGACTTCCGCTTTTATCAAACTCTTTTGAATGAAATGCTATCTTTTGAAATCTTTACTTCTATTATCTTGTATGATGTATGATAAGTTGTTTGTATAGGGCCTCTCGGGGTTCTATACACCATGTTACGCCTAGGGTCTACTTTGTGCCGTGATAAATTTAGTATAACAGCACAAGGTTTAGAAAGGTCCTAGGATGTCACATAAGCCACGTCGAGTAGTGTTTTGTTCATGAGTGTGAAGTGCGCCACATTTATGAATGATAGACTATAAGATATTTTGGAAACTTCACTTCTTTCATCACTCTAAAGTTATGCGATAGAGTATAACTCTATATGTCTCTCTCCTAATCTTATCCGACGCTTTTCAGGATATGCCTCCCTCATATGTTAGGAGAAATGTGAATGAGAATGTGGAACGAGAAACTCCTTAAATTCCTCCAGTTCTGGCTGACCCTTAGCCGAGCAAGTGACTAATGCGGAGTTTAGGGTTTCTTTACAAGTGTTGGCTCAAGCCAATTGGGAGGCTGTGGTCCCTGTGAATCCAAATTTGGGTACAACGACAACTAGAGTGAGAGACTTTACTTGGATAAATTCCCCAGAGTTTCACAGTTCCAAGGTAAAGGAAGATCCTTAAGATTTCATTGATGATGTATACAAGCTGCTGATTATCATGGGAGTGAGATCGGTAGAAAAAGAGAAAATGGCTGCTTATCAACTTAAGGGTGTTTCTCAAGTTTGGTTCAGCCAAATGGAAGGAAGAGAGGGTGGTTGATGCAGGTCCTCTTGATTGAGAAATTTTTCAAGCTTCTTTCCTTGATAGGTTCTTTCACCTTGAGATTAGGGAGGCAGAGGTACTTCAATTCATCAACCTTCGTCAAATAAACATGAGTGTGAAGGAGTATGCCTTGAAGTTCACATAATTGTCTGGATATGCTCCTACTATGGTTGCTGATATACCGTGAGTTTACGGTATTTCTAATGCGTTTCACTTAGAGTTTGTGTGTGTCTTGGGCTATTTTGTTACTAGGAATAATGTTTTGTGTGTAATTCTTGCAGGTAATAGGCTTGGATGCAGTTGATGAAGATGCGAGCTGAAAAGTGAAGAAGTAGCCACCAATGGAGCCACCCACGGACCGTAGGTCCAACGACGGGCCGTGGATGGGTAGTCGTAGGTCCTGGTTTGAAAGTTGAGTTTCAGAACTCAAAACCATGGAGTGTTATGATGGATCGTAGACCAGTCCACAGACCGTAAGTGATGCATCGTAGGTGGAAGATCAAAGAAGTCTGATCATGTATGGAACCACGAAGTAGACGACGGACCGTAGGTCGACCTAGGGGCCGTCCTGCACATCCGTCGATGAAGATCAGAAAGTTGAAGTTCTAGTACCTGATTAATTTTTCCAAGTGTTAAACCACGGAGGGGAACCTACGGACCGTAGGTCGACCCACGGTCTGTAGGTTGTGCCGTCGACAGAAGCCGCGTTCCAGCAGTTTATTTCCTTATTTTGTTTCTAGTTTTATTTAGGATTTGTTTTCTATAAATATGAGTTGTAATACTCATTTTGGGGGTTAGACATTATTGTAAACTTCTAGTTTTGGTTTTTTGGGAATTAATTTGCAAACTCTTAGCAATTTTATTTCCGGAATTTGTTTGATACAATTTTCACTTTGAATTTCAATTCAAGATTTGGGTTTTCATCTATTCTAACTATAAGTTCATGAATTCTTTTAACCTAAATATGAATTGTGGACTATCAAGCATGAGTAGATAAATCCACAACTAGGGTTGTGGGAACCATGAGCAATTAACGAAGTATGAATAATAATTAAGTAATTCTTGAATAGTGTTTATGCATGTATTATTAATCCTTTCGCTTAGATCTCTTTTTAATGGTGCACAATGTTAGAACTCGCCTCATTCCTACTTGTCGGACCAAGGAGGTAATGAATGAGAAAAGGATTAAACAACAAAGATTTAGTGGATGCTATCTAGTAGTCTAGTGTCAATTGGTGTGAGGGTGAAAACTAAACCATACATTGATGTGATGACTAATGTGAGGTAAAAGGTAAGGGTTAGTAAAGCATAAACCCGTAGCCGGACCAAGGTGCGTGGTGAAATTCCCTATTTGGAGGACCAATCACTTAGGGATACCCAACTTACCAACTTTGCATGTTAAACACTAGGAAAGGAATACTATTATTAGGATTACTGCGTTAAGACCTTGTGGGGAACACATATACCCTAGTTTCTCTCTTATATTAATAACTCAAAGTTTGAATCTTGTCTACTTGTTACTTAATCAACAATATGTTATTTTAGATACAACCCCTCCGTTTACATTTCTCAGAAATAGTTTGACTAAACAGATATAATAGTGAGTTAAGTTTAAGTCTGAACCATATTCCTCGTGGGATCGACCCCAACCTACAAGTTGGGTTCTTTATTTGACAATGATCGCTTATACTTCTTTAGGGAGGTATAATTTGAGCGTATCAGTTGCCGATCCGATGACAAGGATGAGTAAGTTTGTATCGAGGGTATCCGAGATGGAGGTTAAAAATGTCGTACCATAATATTCATCAATGATATTAGACATTTCTCATCAAATGGTTCATGCTTAACAAATAGAAGAATAGAAACTTAAGGAAAGATCTAGGGAGCAAAAGAAGGCAAGGACTTGTGATGGTGACTTTTCACATTTGAGGTCTGACATCATGGCCGTTCTAAGTTCGACAAAGGTTTTCTGGTCAAGGTTCCTCCAATGCTTTGAATCCTAAATTAAAAAAAGATAGGGTGTCTAAATCTAAACCTCAAGAAGGAAATGGTGGTGGATCTTCATTGTGTACTTGTGCTAGATGTGGAAGAAAACATGAGGGTAAATGCCTAGCCATTTCCAATTCATGTTTTGGTTGTGGAAAGACGGATCATAAAATAAGATATTTTCCCTCAGTTGCTAAGAATGAAGGCGATATTCGTCAACGGGCTCAACCTTACCCTTCATCAGGTTTAGTAGGAGCAAGAAGCAAAATGGATTTTATGCACTTCAAACTCGTCAGTATCAAGATGGTTTTCCTGATATGGTTACATGTATGTTGAAAGTATTTCAGCTTGATGTTTATTCTTTGCTTGATCCCAATGCTACCTTATCTTTTGTAATGTCATATGTGTCTATAAGGTTTGTTGTTCTCCTGGATGTGTTGATAGACCTTTTTTCCATCTCTACATCTATTAGTGAATCTATTATGGATAAGAGAATCTATAGGAGTTTTCCCGTCTCCTTACCCCATAGAGTCACTCATATTGATCTTGTAGAGCTTGATACGTTAGATTTTGTTATTATTCTTAGTATGGATTGACTCCATTCTTTTTATGCGTATGTTGATTGTAGGACCTGAGTGGTCAAGTTTCAATTTCCTAATGGGCCCGTCCTAAAGTGGAAGGGTGAAATTCTAAGCCTAAGGGTCAGTTTGTTTCTTGTCTTAAAGCTTGCAAAAATGATTTCTAAGGGTAACATATATCCTTTTGTTCAGGTTAGGGATACGTATTTTGAAACCCCTATTCTTGAGTCGGTCCCCATTGTTAATGAGTTTTTGGAAGTGTTTCTTGCTGATTTACCCGGTGTTCCTCCTAAAAGAAAAATAGACTTCGGTGTTGACCTCCATCAAGATACGCAAATGATCTCTATCTATCCTTATCGTATGGTCCCGGACGAATTAATGGAGTTAAAAGAGCACTTGAAAGATTTGTTGGATAAGGGTTTTATCCGACCGAGTATCTCCCCATGGGGTGCTCAAGTTTCTTTTATTTGGAAGAAAGATGGTTCACTTTGTATGTGTAATTACTAGCGCCAGTAGAATAAGGTTACCATTAAGAATAAATATCCTCTTTCAGGGATAGATTATTTGTTTGATCAACTACAAAGAGCAAATTACTTTTCTAAAATCGACCTCCGTTTGGGTTATTACCAATTGAGGGTGAAGGAAGATGACGTTCCGAAGACAACTTTTTGAACTTGGTATGGTCATTATGCATTTTTGGTAATTTCGTTTGGCTTGACTAATTCTCTAGGACCAAAAAATCTTTGCAAAGTTTTGTAAATGCGAGTTTTGGTTAAGATCCGTGGCTTTTCATGGTCATGTTGTTTCCGAAAAAGGTATTGAGGTAGATCCTGAGAAAACAAATGTGGTTAAGAGTTGGCCTAGATCTCCATCCCCTTCGAATATTCAAAGTTGCTTGGGTTTGGCCGGTTACTATAGAAGGTTTGTGAAAGGGTTTTCTTCGATTGCATATCCATTGACGATATTGACCCAAAAGAAGATTAAGTTCGTATGGTCTGAAGCGTGTGAGAAGAGATTTCAAGAATTTAAAGATAGACTTACCTTCGCTCTAGTGTTGACTTTACTTGAAGGATGTGATGGGTTTATGGTTTATTTTGATGCTTTAAGAGTTGTGCTAGGTTGTGTCCTTATGCAAAATGAAAAAGTTATTGCTTATGCTTCACGACAACTTAAGATTCATGAAAAGAACTATCCTACCTATGTTTTGGAACTAGCGGTTGTTGTTTTTGCCTTAAAGATTTGGAGGCATTAGTGTTCATGTTGATGTCTTTACCGACCATAAAAGTTTGTAATATGTGTTCAAGCAAAATGATCTAAATCTTCGCTAAATGAGGTGGCTTGAGTTGTTAAAGGGTTATGACATGAGTGTCCTCTACCACCCTGGCAAGGTGAATATGGTGGTGGATGCTCTTATTTTGTTAACAATGAGTAGTGTTGCTTATATTGAAAATGGTAGAAAGGATTTGGTTCGAGATGTTCATAGATTGTCCCAATTGGGTGTTTGGTTGGTTGACTGATGCTTATCGTGACCAACGACACTAACCTACGGTTCGAGTGTCTATGATCGTCGATAATATAGTAACCCAACCAAGGGTTGGGGTTGTGTCCCAAGGGAGTGGTAGTGAAAATAGTAGTTAGGCTAGAATTTTGTTCTAGTCAGCTGTAGTTTGAGAAATTATTGAATAAAAACAAAGTAAATTCAAGTGGGTGACACCAAAGTGTCAAATATAAATCGGGGTTTGTCACAAGTATAAATAAAACAACAAAAATAAAGAGAAAATTCAAGTATGGGGAGAAGTTCTTGGGGTGTGACCGCAATATATATTGATATAAATCGTTGGGTACATGCTTTCGATAGGAAATTTGCAAGATAATAGTGACTAGGCAAAGCTTTAGATGGAAATAAGTTCCCTCTCGGGAAACTTACCCCGTTTCAAATGGGTTCCTCTCAGACACCCATTTTCCGCATGAAGGCCAGCCTTCGCCTTACCCCACTCACTCTCTCGAGCTGAGTGTTAGGATATGGGACTAGGGCTCACCCTCTCAAACTGAACCTCATGTCGACCCACTCCTTAGACCCTCAGTCTAGCGGTCTTGATTTCGCGGCCTCTCTCCCGAGCAAGCCGAAAACATATGGGTGATTTTGTATTTGTAACTACAAACCCATTAAATTAGACTAGAACCACTAGGTGAAATCACCATTAAAATGCATCTAACGTATCAGCAAACAAGACCCAACAATAATATCAACACATATTTGCTAAATCACACCCCAAGAATGGGGGTTTTTAGCCACACATCAAGAAATAAGAAATTATACCTAAAATGATAGAGAAATCAAATGGGTATAAGAAATTAAACCTTAATATAAGCAAAGGAAGAAGAATGGAGAAGACCCACTTCCAATTTGGGGAAGATGAACTCCTTCTCTCTTCAAGTCTCCCAAAAACCCTCTCCAAACTTGAGAGAAAATATGAAAGCTAAAGTAAAAATTATATTATTGTTTTTTTTTACTCTAATGTTCCACACGCTTAAAAATAAGTAGAGAGTTTAGTATTTATAAGCTTCAGAAAATAGTGCTGTGGCGGACCGTTCAACGAGGTTAGTAGCGATCGCCGAATAACTCCGCGATTTTCCCTTCTTCTTGTTCATCGCCTTTGTGCTTTGCCTACAACGTCTCTGCATTATGGACCATTGGGAGGTATAGTACTACATCGCGGAACTGATCGGCAAGGCGCCGACTGCTCCTTTTCATCGCCTTTTTGATCCACTTCTTTCAGGGCTTCGTGTACTGGAACAAAGGGAGAAATGTGTCCCTTCGGTGATTCGCCAAGCATGCTTGGCGATGCTCAGGCTTCAAATTCTTCGTCCTTTTCATCCTTTTTGTTCCTTTTTGCACCTAATTGTCCATGCATCCACTAAAACTTCAAATACCTGAAACTTAAGCGTTTTCATGAGATATTGAAATAAATATAAGCATTTGAGGACACTATTTCTATTAAAATAAAGCCCTAAATGAGTCCAGTTTATGGACTCATCAACACCTCCAACTTAAACTTTTGCTTGTCCTCAAGTAAAACTCAAGTTCAGCATTTCAAATAGGATGTCTCAAATAGTGCTACACAAGACTCAATCATGAACATACACAACAAGACTCAAATTACTCATGCAAAGATCAATTGTGTACTCAAAGATTCAAGTTGTGACACACCATTACCACAGATTCTCAAGCTCATAGTACTTGCTACTTGTGCAAGTTCAAGCTCAACAAAAAGTATCTAAATGACCTCACATAAAGGATGATTCCATATTCACACACAGAGGTTAGTCAATTTAAGATCAGGAATCAGATGCAACGCTCACACTCAAAAAGAGGAACACAATGTATGTTTTCACCCATAGGTTATTTTCCAATCGATCTTCGGTTCGGCTCACTCAAGATAAAAAAGGTCTTTCCAAGCTTGTAATGGGGCAGAGTACAAAGGTATGGTCATTTAGGCTCAGTGACTTTTTCCTCATAAGATGTGGTTTTATCAAGACATCCCCTTCTTTTCCTTTATCAATTCTTTTTCTAGTGCTTCTAAGTCATCTCTTTATTCACCTCCATGGATTGCTTGGAAACCTAATTTCTTTTGTGCTTTTATTCCACAACTTTTTCCGGTTCATTCATTTTTTTTTCATATGGAGGGTTTCCATTTTTCCGCAACACCATGTGTTAAGGGAGACTTTTCTTGCACTCCTTGACTTCTCCTTTTCCTTTTTACCACACCCCCCAACTTAGGCTTTTGGCCTAAGTTGGCTATTCACTAAACCACAAATCAAGAGGGTTATAGGTAGTGGATAAGACAAGGTCTAGGATTTATCAAGTTTCTTCCAAAGAAGGATAGGCTCAATGGGTGTTCAAAAGAGTTTCACACGTTCACGGGTAGGCCACAAATGAGGTATATGTCAAGTTGGCTCACACTCTTCAAAAGTTGCCTAAGATCATCTCTAGAGCACATCTTACTAAATCTATCGGACTAACGGGGAAAATTATAGGTTTATTCGTGCAAGGTTCAAAGTAAGCTCATCACACAAGGCATTGACACTTAAGTCAAACAAGGCCACACTTTCGGTAGTGTGCAACAGTCTGTACAAGAGAACCAGTTCGATAAATGGCTAATCACAACTAGATGCAAGGAGTTCACATATTGTCTATGCAACTTCAATTGTTCTCGTCGTAGCCGCACATTCATGTTTGTTCAATTGAAAGCACTAAGCAAGTCATCGGTATTGATCAAAATCGAGACTTGAATTTTGTACAAGAACAACCACTTTCAACACATGAGGTGACGAAAATTTTCAAAAATGAATTTTTTTTGAAAGGGTCAAAATTATTTTGCAATTAAACCCAAAAGAAAAGCCATAAGCTCAAACAATCTCAAAGCATTTTTTTTTAAAAACACAATTAAAAACAGAAAACCCAAATGTACACTAAAACACAAGTATCCAAAACAAGCAAAACAATGTGGGCCTCACCCCACCACAAATAAGAGCGTTTGTCCTCAAATGCAATCAAAAGTATCCAAAAGTAAATTCAGAATAAGACAAGGAGAGAGGTAAAGAAAAATCCTGTCTATGCGGCCTCTCCTCCTGTCGGGGCATCAGAACTCTGAGCTACAGTCTGTAATTAGGCATCATTGCCCGGAGTAGTCACATCAAGAGCAGCAGTGCCAGGTCCTATACGCTGAGGATGGATGCATGTTTCTGAGCCTGTTCTGTCTCTAGATCAGTGGCTGCTTATCTTCTGGCTCATCCCACTCAATGCTGGCCTCAACGGATACTCTTTTCTTTGTTATGCTCTTCTTCTTTTTACCTTTACCTTGTTGGAGCTCTTTTCCTCCTCTTTTTGGAGGATTTGAGCCTCCTTCATTAATACAAATGCCTTGTGTTGCCTTTTTCTAGGGTTACGTGTTCAGGTTGGTTTGTGCCATATCTACAAAATAATGTGAATACTTAAAAGAACAATCAAATTCAAACGTAGAAAATTGTTGCAGATAGGTTCGCAATTCCACTCGGCGAGTCGCCAAACTACTTTGGCGAACTAGGCTGCGCTCGCCAAAGGGATTTGCGTAAAGTCTAAGCAAATTTGTGATGGTCGCCGACTACTTTCGGTGATGACAAAGTTGTTCGCCGAAATATATAGTGAAAAAGAGGGAAAAAGGGGAATGCAAAGGGCGATCCAAAGTTCTATCGGTGAGTCACCGACTACTTTCGGCGATCACGATTGTGTCCGCTGAAACTTACATAACTTACCACACTAAGGACATGAGTTAAGGGCGGTTTACAACTAGTAGGCGAACCACCTAGTTGTTCGACGAGCTCGACCCAGCTCGTCGAATGACATAACGTGCCCATTTTTCAACCCAACTCTCAAAACCGACCTTATGATCTTCAAAAGAAATATCAAAGAATGCACACACGAAATTCACCTAAAACACGTACTTCCCATCACCCCAGAGTACTCAGACTTCTTTTGGTTTTGCCAAATTTGGCCATTTAACTACGATTACCCTTCAGAATGTTGTCACCCATTCCTTCATCGAGCAATTATTTAGCAGAAATGTGGGCTACTTAGACTTCACCCAATCAACCTAACAACTAATAAACAACACCTATTTCAAGATCAATCAATTCAAAGCGCAAACAGTAAAGCATTCAATCATTTAACCATTTTAGGCAAAATTTACGAATTGAAAATAGCATCATAGCAACCTATTTCTATCAGAGAGGCCTATCACACGTCATCCTGATACTATAATTGAAAATGAGTGCAAAATTTTCAAAAATAAATTCAGTGTTTTAGAGACTAACCTTTGATGCCGATCAAATAACTTTTTATAATGCCAGGCAGCAAAGAAATCCAACCCCAAGCACTAATCACCGACTAAAATACTAATTCAAGGCAAAAATCTAGAAAATAATACCTTTGGTGTGATTTTGGAGAGTTTGAAACGAGGGAAAGTGTGAGATTCAAAAATTTGACCTTTGGAGTTTATATAACTGTTCAGTTCTTGTCCATTCTGCGACGTTAGTCGCACTCGCTGAACCACTTGGCGAAGCGCCGAGCGATCTTTTATCCAATCCTTTCTTTAACATCTTCAATTTTCTAGGAGCGAAATCGGTGGTCTGCGTCGAGATTGCTGAACAGGTTGGCGATGCGCCAAGCTGCTTTTCAAGTTCACCGAGTTTTACAGGCGCTGCAATTCTCTTTCATTGAGCCAAACGACGGAATTCAGCCAGGCTCGCCAACCTATTTGGCACCATGCTGAATGGATTTTCTGCTTGCCAACCTGGAATTTTCCACATGACTTTCATTCATGGTTAACCTTTCAACCATGGAGTCCCTAAATTCTCTATTTCAAAGTAATAAAGTTTCCAAAAACTTAGGGTTTCTATTCTAAACCATGGATTCTTCTCAAAACATTTTCATTGATTTAGTTAATGTATATTATGAATGAATTGTTGATTATAATCATTTTTATGAGAAAATCCCCCATTAATCCATGTATTCCCCCTAACCCTAGTTTGTAACTTGTGAATTGGGTGAATTGTAGTATTCATGAAGTTGTGCTTATAGTAGTTTAGTTTATTTAATCATGTCTCCATCTATATATAATGTAGTAATTCTAGATTGTTTGATTGAATGTGATCTATAGCCTTAGAGAGCAAAACATGAGTATTGACTATATGTATGAAACTTGTGTGTATACAATCGGATTTCTTTGAGAGTAAAGTAACTACATTATAATCTAATTTTTGTGTTGATTGTATGATTATCCTCATGTACAAACTTAGGTAAGGATAGAGTATAATGTGAAAAGTTTGTCACATGCAATTATTCTTAGGTTTGTAGACTAGTCTCACCTATTGAATCTAGGAGCTTGAGGATGAGTTTGTTGGATTTAGTGTCAAGACATTCTTCCTTAATTATCAATCTTAGCCAAGACTTAATATAAACTCAATGGGAATGAATGCTTAGCACTGAGAGGATATGATTATGAGATGAAAGGTTCTACACTAGTTGAGTCCGGCTTCCCGCATGGGCTCCTTTTACACTAGTTGAGTCCGGGTTCCCAAAGTAGTTATCTCATGAGATGGAAACCTTATACCATAGTTGAGTCTGGGTTTCTAGAAGCAATCTCCTTATCCCATAAACTATGTTCCCACATAGGTCTTTAGCTAGTGGATCCACGTAAGCTAAGAGTTTTAGTTCTACCTTAGGCAAGTAGGACAACCCCTTTTCGGTGTGGGGTAGACACCGGATTCCATTAATTGGCTCTCATGGTCTATGTTAGTTAAAGCTAATCCCACTATGATAGAATGAACTAGAATTGGATTTATGAGCTATAATCACTTAATGAGTTTTCCTTAGTATGGATAGGGGTATGAGACCTTATCCACACATTGCACAAGGTTGCTTTGATGGTTCTTATGGTTTATTTCCTTTATGTTGAGATGATCAATATGTTGAATATGTATGTATCTTATTCTTTTGCACTTATTTCTATGATAGTTCATAAACTTGATCAAATGCATAGTTATCAAATAAATTGTCCCTCTTTAGCATCTTAAATGGTTTTTATGCATAGTTGCCATACTTCGTGCATTTTTGTACTAACCTATATTTCTTCTATATTTTTCTACAAAGTGTAGGTTTCGGCGTTTAAGGCGATCCCTTCTAGTTCAAGCTTGGGTTGACTACTCTTCAAGCTTGTGGTATGTCCTCATCGATCCGAGGACAAGAGCTTTGTTGTTGTTCTATTTCATTAGTCATACTAGACATTTTCATATTCTCTATTGTAAGGCCTGTGACCCTAGTATTTTGAGACTCCGATTGTAGTAGGTGGCTTGTTGAGACTATGTCTAGATTTCCGCTTTACTTTTATGAAAGGTTTTTTAAATACTTAAAATTGTGTTTTATTCTTTATTATTATATACTTATGTGATGATGATATGCTAAGTGGCTAACTTGGTTCCCTTTCGGGAATCCATGTGCCATTTTATGTCTAGGGGGTACCTTTGGGTCGTGACAAACTTTATATCAGAGAAAAAAGTTTAGAATGATTGTAGGATGATGTCTCATAAGCCACGTCTAGTAGAGTCTTGTTCATGAGTATGAAGCGCACCATATTTATGAGTGAGCTATAAGATGTTTAGGAAATCACACTTATTTCATTAATCCTAAGTCGTGCTATAGAGTTTAACTCTATAAATACTTCCTTCTAAATCCTTCTCTTGTGTCTTTAGGAAATAAATACACGAAGGGCCAATGCAAGAAGGGTGGAAGAGGAGAATGTGAATCAAGGAGTTCCCCAAGGAAACCAAGCTCCTTAAGATGAGCAAGCTCCGATTGACCCCGTAATGGAGAGTGTCACCCATTTGGAGTTTAGGTCAACTATTCAATTGTTGGCTCAAGTTGTGAGGACCCAAACTAATAGAGAAGTAATTGCTCATATGAACACCAATGTGACCACCATAACTTCTAGGTTGAGAGATTTCATAAGGATGAACCCTCCTATGTTCTTTGGTTCCAAAGTGGGAGAAGATCCCTAAGAGTTTGTGGATGAGATCTACAAGATAATTGAAGCTATGGGGTGACTCCAATAGAGAAATCAGAGCTAGCTGCTTATCAATTTAAGGGAGTGTCTCAAGTATGGTACACTCAATGGAAGAGGAATAGGCCGGTAGAAGTGAGTCCCATAAATTGGGAGGGCTTCAAGAAAGCATTCCTTGATAGGTTCTCTCCCTGTGAGAAGAGGGAAGCCAAGGTGGAGGAATCTATCAACCTTCGTCAAGGAGGTATGAGTGTTGAAGAATATTCTCTAAAGTTTACCGAATTGTCCAAGTATGCTCCGATTATGGCGGTGGACCCTAAGGATGAGATGAGTAGGTATGTGACGGGTATATCCAAAGTGGTAAGAAAAGAATGACGTATGACAATGCTCCTCCATGACATGGATCTCTCAAGTCCTATGGTATATGCTCAACAAATGGAGAGTAAGAAACTCCAAGGTAATAGGGAGGTGAAAAGAGCTAGAACCAGTGAAGAAAATTTTTCCAATGCTAAGTCCGATGGGCAAGGTCGGCAAAGGTTCAAGCAAAGATTCTGCAACCAAGGCTGCTCTACTACTCAAAGGGCCAACAATGATAGAGTTTCTAACCCTAAACCACAAAGAGGTAATAGTGGTGGTTTATATGTTGATAGGCCCAATTGTGAGAAATGTTGTAGGAAAGATGAAGACAAATGCTTGGTTGGCTCGGATGGGTGTGGAAAGAGTGGCCACAAAATGAGAGATTGTCGTATGCTCAAGGTTAAGGGGAGAGAAGACAAGCAAGCTCCTCCAAGAGGTTCTAACTTCAATGCCCAAAAGCAAAACATCTTTTATGCTCTTCAATCCCGAGGTGACCAAGAGAGCTCCCCGGATGTGGTAACGGGTATGTTGCAAGTCTTTTCCTTTAATGTATATGCATTGTTAGATCCCGGTGCCACTTTAGTATTTGTCAAACCTCTAATAGCCATGAATTTTGAAATGCTCCCTGAAGTGGTTTCAGAACCTTTTTCGATTTCTACCCCAGTTGGTGACTCGGTAGTGGCAAAAAGAGTCTATAGGAGTTGTCCCATTTATTTGTCTCATAAATTCACTTTGGTGGATTTGGTAGAGTTAGACATGTTTGATTTTGATGTAATTTTGGGGATGGATTGGTTGCATGCATGTTATGCCTCTATAGATTGTAGAACTCGAGTTGTCAAATTTCAATTTCTGAATGATCCTATTTAGAATGGAAATGGGGGAATTCTATCCCTAGAGGTCAATTTGTTTCTTGTCTCAAAGCTACGAAAATGATCTGCAAAGAGTGCATTTATCAAATTATAAGGGTGATGGATGTGGAGTCTGAAACCCCCTCCTTAGAGTCGGTCCCCGTGGTAAGTGAATTTCTGGAAGTCTTCCCCGATGACTTGCCCGACATTCCTCCCGAATGGAAAATAGACTTTGGCATTGATCATTTACTGGATACGAAACCTATATTTATCCCTCTATATAGAATGGAACCGTCAGAATTGAAGGAGTTGAAAGAGCAATTAAGGAATTTTCTAGACAAAGGTTTTATTCAACCGAGTATCTCTCCATGGGGTGATCCGGTATTGTTCTTTAGGAAGAAGAATTTGTCACGTAGGATGGGTATTGATTATCGTCAACTAAATAAGGTAACCATAAAGAACAAGTATCCCCTTCCTAGAATTGACGACTTATTTGACCAACTCCAAGGGGATACCTACTTTTCCAAGATTGACCTACATTCGGGCTATCACCAACTAAGGGTGAGAGGGGTTGACATTTCTAAAACTTCCTTCCGAACAAGATATAGTCACTACGAGTTCCTAGTATTGTCCTTTGGTCTAACAAATGCCCCAGAGACATTCATTGATCTAATGAATAGGTTTTTCTGACAATATCTTGATAGGTTTGTAAAAGTGTTTATTGATGATATTTTGATCTATTCAAGGAGTGAGGGTGAACACATAGACCATTTGAGGATTGTATTGCAAGTCCTTAAAGATCTCCATTTGTATGCAAAGTTTAGTAAGTGTGAGCTTTGGTTGAGGTCCGTAGCCTTCCTTGGCCAAGTTGTGTCTAGCAAGGGTATTGAAGTAGATCCCAAGAAGACAGATGCGGTTAAGAGTTGGCCTAGACCTCTAACTCTTTCGACATTAGAAGCTTCTTGGGTTTGGCCAGGTACTATAGGAGGTTTGTTCAGGGTTTTTCCTCCATTGCTTTTCCATTGATGGCTTTGACTGAAAAGAAGGCAAAATTTGAGTGGTCAAAAATTTGTGAGAAAAGCTTCCAAGATTTGAAAGATAGACTTACTTCTGCTCCAGTGTTGACCTTACAAGAGGGTACCGATGGTTTTGTTGTATATTGTGACGCCTCTAGAATGGGGTTAGGATGTGTGCTCATGTAACATGGTAAAGTGATTGCCTATGCTTCAAGGCAACTTAAGGTTCATGAGAAGAATTATCCGACCCATGATGTTGAACTAGCGGCGGTACTATTTACTTAGAAAATATGGAGGCATTACTTATATGGGTTCCAGTAGATGTTTTCACCGATCACAAAAGTCTTCAATATGTGTTTACCCAAAAAGACTTGAATCTGCTACAAAGAAGGTGGTTAGAGCTTTTAAAAGATTATGACATGAGTGTCCTTTACCACCCTGGCAAAGCTAATGTAGTGGTGGAGCCCTTAGTAGATTATCCATGGGTAGAGTGACTCACATAGAGGATGAAAAGAAAGAGTTAGTCTGTGATGTGCATAGGTTGGCTCGGTTAGGTGTCCAAATAATAGATTCTCCCAAGGGTGGTTTCACAGTTCATAAGGGTGCTAAATCATCTTTTGTTGTAGATGTGAAGTCTAAGCAACACGTTGATCCTAGATTGATGGAGTTGAAAGAATCGGTACTTGGTAAATCCATTGAGACTTTCTCCCAAGGGGGAGATGGGGTACTTAGGTACCAAGGTAGATTGTGTATTTCGGATGTGGATGGGCTAAGGGGGAAATTCTAGAAGAGTCTCACGGTTCTAGATATTCTATTCATCTGGGAGCCACCAAGATGTACCATGATTTATGAGAAGTCTATTGCTAGAATGGTGTGAAGAAGGATATTGTGGAGTTTGTAGCAAAATGTCCTAATTGTCAACAAGTCAAGGTTGAGCACCAAAGGTCGGGAGGCTTTTTGCAAGATATACCCATTTCTACTTGGAATTGGAAAGAGATCAATATGGATTTTATTGTGGGTTTGCCTCGTACTCGAAAGCAACATGATTCTATTTGGGTCATTATTGATAGGATGACCAAATCAGCCCACTTTATCCCCGTCAAGGCATCTCACTCGGTGGAAGACTATGCCAAGTTACAAATGAGAGAGATAGTGAAGTTGCATGGAGTTCCTCTATCTATTATTTCAGATCGGGGTCCTCAATTTGCTTCACACTTTTGGAAGTCATTCTAAAAGGAGCTTGGCACTAAGGTGAAGCTTAGCACCACTTTCCACCCTCAAACAAATGGTCAAGCGGAATGTACCATTCAAACCTTGGAGGACATGTTGAGGGTGTGTGTCATAGATTTTAAAGGTAATTGGGAAGATCACTTGCCCTTGGTTAAATTTGCCTACAATAATAGTTACCATTCAAGTATTGGCATGGCCCCTTTTGAGGCCTTATACAGTAGGAGATGTAGGTCTCCAATTGGGTGGTTTGAGGTTGGTGAGAATGCTTTTATAGGTCCCGAATTGATGTATGAGGCTATTGAGAAAGGCCGACTCATTAGAGAGAGGTTGAAAATGGCTCAAAGTAGGCAAAAGTCTTTTGCTGATGTGAGGAGAAGGAAATTAGAATTTGAAATAGGGGATTGGGTTTATTTGGAAATCTCACCCATGAAGGGTGTGATAAGGTTTGGCATGAAAGGGAAACTTAGTCCCTGGTTTGTAGGCCCACATCAAATTTTGAAGCGTATTGGGAAAGTTGCCTATGAATTGGACTTGCCAAATGAGTTAGCCCCGGTTCACCTTGTATTCCATGTTTCTATGCTTAAAATTTTTATTTAAGATTCGATCTCCATTATTCCCTTGGAAAGATAAGGTGTGGATGAGATCCTTTCCTATGAGGAGGTTCCGGTAGAGATCCTTGACCGGTAAGTAAAAATGTTGAGGAACAAGGAAGTAGCTTCTGTTAAGGTTTTATGGAGGAATCATCTAGTTGAGGGTGCTACTTGGGAGGGCGAGGCCGATATGAAATCCATATACTCTCATCTTTTTCCTTCTACTCCTACTCAAGCTTGAGGTAAGTAGTTCCTCTAGAATTTCCTTGTTTGGGAGTCATATGTGAATTATGTGTTTTCCATGGTTTCATTAAATAATTCATGTTCTTGATGAATCCATGTTTAGTAAGAAAATGAGTTTTCATGATTTATGTTCCTCATGTTGTTGTGCATTTAGTATGAATTGTGTATTTGACTTCATGAGATGTATTGATGAACATGCTTTAGTGTGCTTTTGAGAGTATTGGCATATTGGCTCCATGATGTTGTGTTGAGCATTGTATAGTCGGGGAAAAGTTAGTTCCTCTTATGAATATGAAAATTTTGAGTTCCATGCATATTGGGTTGTTAGATGTAGTTCCTACTCCCTTGTATGGGCATTGATTATGTTTTGAGATGGAGATGATGTTTCTTCCTTTGAATTGTGCATTATTTTGATGTTTCATGTATGATGGGTTGCTAGTCTTGAGTTTCTAAATTAATTTGATGTCTAGATCATCATTCGAGGATGAATCTTCCCAAGGGGGAGATAATGTAACATTCCGGAAAATTCATGACTAAACTAGTAGCTAACCTAAAACGAGTAGGCTAAGTTAGAGCTTGACGCTAGAATTAGAGCCTTAAAGATGCCTAAAAATTCATGGTTTGGTGTAAGGAGGTCAAGTCCTAAACATCAAGGACCAACCTTGGGTCCTTGAGGAAAGGACCCATAGGGCTGCCAGGTAGTGAACCACGAGTGGGTTCCACGCCATGTGGATCAACCCACGCCCTGTAGGGGGGGCAATGTGGGTGAGTCCTTGTGGAATCTGCCTAAGGCAGTAGCCACGGGAAGGACCCACGCCTCGTGGATAGGTCCACACCACGTGGCCTGCTTCCGTAGGTCAAAGCCCCAAAAACCATCCCCAGCCACGAACCACGGATGACCTGCATGGGCCGTGGTTCCACCCACAGTCCGTGGGTCCCCAATCGTGGATCACCCCTGAAACTGCCATTTGGCAGTTCAGTCTAGGGGCTCTTTTGTAATTTCCTAATTAATTAATAGTTATGTGATATTGTTTTAAGCTTATTTTAAATGACTATATAAGTATTTTTCTCAACTAAAATAACCCATCTAAAGTCATAATCATAAGTTCCCAAACCAAATCAAAACTTCCCCAAATATTCTCTCTAGAAACTCCATTGAAGAAGAAGAACAAGGTCAAGTCTAAGGATTAAGAAGAAACTTTTTCTCTCCAATTTCGTGAGGAAAATCTCCTTAAGGTATGGTGACTTTCATTCATGGTTAACCTTTCAACCGCGGAGTCCCTAAATTCTCTATTTCAAAGTAATAAAGTTTCCAAAAACCTAGGGTTTCTATTCTAAACTATGGATTCTTCTCAAAACGTTTTCATTGATTTAGTTAATGTATATTATGAATGAATTGTTGATTATAATTGTTTTTATGAAAAAATCCCCCATGAATTCATGTATTCCCCCTAACCCTAGTTTGTGACTTGTGAGTTGTAGTAATCATGAAGTGGTGCTTATAGTAGTTTAGTTTATTTAATCATGTCTCCATGTATATCTAATGTAGTAATTCTAAATTGTTTGGTTGAATGTGATATATAGCCTTGGAGGGCAAAACATGATTATTGACTATATGTATGAGACTTGTGTGTATACAATTAGATTGCTTTGAGAGTAAAGTAACTACATTATAATCTAATTGTTGTGTTGATTGGATAATTATCCTCATGTATACACTTAGGTATGGATAGAATATAATGTGAAAGGTTTGTCACATGCAACGATTTTTAGGTTTGTAGACTAGTCTGACCTATTGAATCTAGGAGCTTGAGGATGAGTTTGTTGGATTGAGTTTCAAGACATTCTTCCTTAATTATCAGTCTAAGGCAAGACTTAGTATAAACTCAATTGGAATGAATACTTAGCACCGAGAGGATATCATTATGAGATGGAAGCTTCTACACTAGTTGAGTCCGACTTCCTGCATGGGTTCCTTTTACACTAGTTGAGTTCGGGTTCCCAAAGTAGTTGTCTCATGAGATGGAAACCTTACACCATAGTTGAGTCCGGGTTTCTAAAAGCAATCTCCTTATCCCATAAACTATGTGCCCATATAGGTCTTTAGCTAGTGGATCCATGTAAGCTAAGAGTTTTTGTTCTACCTTAGGCAAGTAGGACAACCCCTTTTCGGTGTGGGGTAGACACCGGATTCCATGAATTGGCTCTCATGGTCTATGTCGGTTAAAGCTAATCCCACTATGATAGAATGAACTAGAATTGGATTTATGAGCTATAATCACTTAATGAGTTTTCCTTAGTATGGATAGGGGTATGGGACCTTGTCAACACTTTGCACAAAGTTGCTTTGATGGTTCTTATGGTTTGTTTCCTTTATGTTGAGATGATCAATATGTTGAATATGTATGTATCTTATGCTTTTGCACTTGTTTCTATGATAGTTCATAAACTTGATCAAATGCATAGTTTTCAACTAAATTGTCCCTTTTTAGAATCTTAAATGGGTTTTATGCATAATTGCCATACTTAGCGCATCTTTGTACTAACCCATATTTCTTCTATATTTTTCTACAAAGTGTAGGCTCCGGCGTTTAAGGTGATCCCTTCTAGTTCAAGCTTGGGTTGACTACTCTTCAAGCTTGTGGTATGTTCTCATGGATCCAAGGACAAGAGCTTTTTTGTTGTTTCATTTCCTTAGTTGTACTAGACATTTTAATATTCTCTATTGTAAGGGATGTGACCCTAGTATTTTTGAGTCTCTGCTTGTAGTAGATGGCTTGTTGACACTATGTCTAGATTTCCGCTTTACTTTTATGAAATATTTCTTAAAGACTTAAAATTGTGTTTTATTCTTTATTATTCTATTCTTGTGTGATGATGATAAGCTAAGTGGCATACTTGGGTCCCTTTCGGGATTCCATGTGCCATGTTATGTCTAGGGGGTACCCTTGGGTCTTGACAATCTCGGTGCTACTTTGTATTTTGTGAAACCTTTTGTGGCCATGAAGTTTGAAATGCTCCCCAAAGTGTTAGTAGAACCTTTTTCGGTCTCTACCCCGGTTGGTGACTCGGTGGTGGCTAAAAGAGTTTATAGAAGTTGTCCCATTTCCTTGTCCCAGAAAGTTACTTTGGTGGATTTAGTGGAGTTAGACATGTTAGACTTTGATGTGATTTTGGGTATGGATTGATTGCATGCATGTTATGCCTGTATCGATTGTAGGACTCGGGTGGTTAGATTCACTACAAGAAAAAGCTTTATTTAAGACCAATATTTAGGGATGAGTTAATAATCTCGTCTTTAAAGGTGTATGTATTGGGACGAGATTTTAATCAGGTCTTTAATTTCTTGTGTTATTGTGAAGGTACTAAATGTGGTCTCTAGAGAAAGTATAAACGGGCCCCAATATAAAATTTAGTGGTCTTGAGAAATTTATTAAGGCGGGAAAGTACTGAAATGTTAAAAAAAAATCTATTTTCACCAAAACTAGGGGCAAAAATATCCATTATTGATTAAAATTGTAAAAGTAAATAAAAAAATAAAACACCTTTGTTTCTCAAAACTTAACGTGAAATAGAACAACCCTAGCAGCGATTTTTCCTAAGAAACATGGTATCAGAGCTATGGATAATAAGAAACATGATAAGAAACATACTAGTAGAAAGATAAGAAAATTAAGAAGAAAATTAAACAAATTATATCCGGAATATAAACAACTCAATATTACAAAAACCGATACGACAAATTAAATCAATTAATAGATAATATATCTAAAGTAGAATATAAATATATTCAATATTTAAAGATACAATGAATAGCGAGAATAATGAATATAAAGAAAAACTTACTGAAATAATTATAGCGAAAAGGCAAGAATTAGAAAATAGGCAAAATAGACTTAATAATAATATATTCGCAGGAATTTGTAAAAAATCTATAATAGCACAAAGAAAGACTATTTTATATCTAGAAATACAAATAAATAACTTAGAATATAAACTACAACATAATTTATAAATGAATAAGGAATAATACGCAATAGATGAAAAAAATATGAAAACTATGAGGGATTAAAAATAAAGACAATATTTTCCAATCTAGGAAGAAGATATAAGAAAATAGGTGAAAATCTAAGTTTAATGTTAGAAAAAGAAACGGTAAAACTAGAAGATAGTTTAACTGCTATGATAAGAATAACAAAAGAAAATGAAGAAATAGATAGAAAAACGGAAATTGAAAAAATAAAATAACAAGCAAAAAAGGAAGTGCAACAATTAGAAGAAGTAAAAAAATACTAAAATAATAGAACTAGAAAAAGAACTGGCAATGTTAAAAGAAATGTATGAAATGAAACAAAAAGAAAAAGAACAAAAAATGAAATTAGCAAATGAGATAATTAAATTTAAAGAAAAATTACAATTAGAAGATGAATTAGAAGGAAAAGAAGAAAATAACCAAGATAATCTACCTGAAATAAGAGTTGATGAAATAAATAATGATGATCTAGATGAACAACATTCGGAAACAAGCGAAACATATACAGAACTTTTAGCAGATAATACAAAGAATTTCGAAGTAAATACAGGAGAAGTAGACATGGATGAAAAACCTAGCACATCAGGAGTAAAAACCCAAAAAAATTTGATCCAAAATATACAATGAAAACTATGGACAATATGATAGAGAAAAAACTATATGGGATAAAAAATTAAATAAAAAATGGACACCTAAACCAATAACTGAACGACATGATTTTTTAGATTTAGACCGTGTAGCAGATATAAATAAAACAATCCTATTATGGATAAGATATATATCAAAACAATTAATAGATAACAAAATAGTAATAATAGAGACACCAGGATATATAGAAAGAACGCTTATAGGAACAGTAAAATTATGGCTACAAAATTTATCAGATGAAAGTTTAAAAACCCTAAGAAATAATATAAAATTTGATGGTGGAATAGCCACTACAACTATGGAAATATTATATAAATACGAAATAGCTATAAGAAATGAATTTTGTAGTATGACAACAGAGGTAGAAGAAAAAATAAAGAAAAAAAAATCATAAATCGGAATCTAATGACAAAATTAGCAACATGTAATATGTGTTACATAGTGAATATACATGTGCATTTAGAGAGTACTATTATAAAGGAACATATAGCACAGAAGAAAGTAAAGAAATAAGAAAATTATATTTCATAAAATTACCAGAACCTTTTAATTCAAAAATAATAAAAAGTTGGAATGAAGCAGAATTAACAGACGCCTTAGGAGCTAGAATAAAATTCTTGCAACGATGGTTTATGGAACTATGTGAAAAACAAAAAGAAGAAATAAAAATGGAAAAATTATTAGTAAAAAACTTGGCATGTTGCAAAAGTAAAACAACACCTCAATTTGGTTGTACAGATAGATATTATAAAAATAGAAAGAAATATAATAAAAAATACAGATCACAATATAAATATAAAAAACCAAGGAGAAGATACTATGTAAAAACCTACAAAACCAAAAGATCATATAGACCAAAAAGAAAACTAACGGAATGTACTTGTTATAATTGTGGAAAATTAGGACATATAGCTAGAGATTGTAAATTACCTAAAAATCCGAAGAAAAAATAAATATCAGAAATAATAATAGACGATGAAAAATATACGCAAATAGAGTACGTAGATTATGAATTAGAAAGCAATGATATTATATATGAATTATCGGAAAATGAAAGGGAAAATAATCCAGTAATAGAATCAGATAATGAATACGATATCAATGACTGAAACAGATATACAAATAATAACTAAAGAAGAATATCAAGATGAAGAATCGACAGAACAAAAAATAATATTTGATAATAATATATTTGAACAAATAAAAGGAAAAGAATTAGACCTAAGCGTAGAAAAAATATTCGAAATACCAACAATAAGAAATTGGTTTAAACGACAAAAAGAAGAGTATTATGTAGTAAGTCAAAGAGAACATATCATAGATTGCAAATACACCAAAGGAAATGCTAAAATACCAATAATAAATAAACAAATAATAAACAAAGAAATACAAGATCTTAAGGCTAAAAATCCAATTAAATATGTACATTTAGGAGGAACATAAATACTAATAAAAACATGTTTTAGAGAAGGAATAAATACACACATAGAAATATACTTAGCGGATGATAGAATTATACAACCTATAGAAAAAAGTATAATAAGTGCAGTAAAAGGTAACCTCATATACCAAAAATTTAAATTTATAATAAGTGCTAACTACTCAGTAGCAATAAATAACAGAAACATAGATAAATCACTAGTATTATATTGGAGAATGTCAGGGATAGAATTAGCCCCGGGAAGTAAAATATTTACAGCTAGATGTAAAAACTTATATGTTTTAACAACAAAACATAAAATAACAGCAAAAAATAAAATAAAAAAAATAAAAATAGAAAATCCTTTTGAAAGGATAGTTACAGTCATAGATAATAATGATTATAGTTATAACGAAATTGATATAGAAGAAGATTTGGAAATAGTAAAAGAAAGACTAAGTACATAAAAAAGAATAAATAATGAGATACCCCAAATGTCATAAAAAATGAGTACCTCAAGAATAATAGATAAAACCCCACAAAAATCAATGGAAGAAGAAATAAAACCATATCATTATTACATAACGGGAATAATGGAACAATAAAAATATTTAATATTAATAAGTACAGGACTAGAAGAAAACTATATTACAAGAGAATTAGTAACGGAAGATGAAATAATAACTACTGAACAAATATGCCCCGAACTACCAAAAGCATTAATGTATACCGAAGAAACTATAGAATAGGAAATAATCATTGGAGGCGTACCAATAGTAATAAAATTTAAAATATATCAAGGAGATGAAAATATCACTTTAGGAATAAAATGGCTAGAACAAGTAAAACCATATAATCTAGAAGACAAACAATTAATAATAAATTATGAAAATAAAAGAGTAATAATAAAAAGGACTTTAGTATGATAAAAATTTGAAAATATACATACTTGCAAAGATAATAATAGAGGGATATTACAACAGATATTATACACCAATGATAGATATGGGAGCAGAAGCTAAAATATGTAAATACAATTGTTTACCACAAGATAAGTGGGAAAAATTAAAAACACCGATAGTAGTAACATGATTTAATAATGAAGGAAGCATGATCACATATAAGGCAAAAAATATAAAAGTACAAATATGGGATAATATACTAACTATAGATGAAATATATAACTTTGAATTAACTACAAAAGATATGTTATTAGGAATGCCATTTTTAGAAAAATTATACCCACATATAATAACAAAAACACACTGGTGGTTCACAACACCATGTAAACAAAAAATAGGAGCAAAAAGAGTAAATAACAAAAAACGAAAGACAACAGAGTGGATAAAAGGAAGTGAAAAAATTACACAAAAATTAGAAAATATAAAAGAAGAAGACCCTAAAATAGAATTAATTATATTCTCTATAGATAAAGTAAAAATAATCCAAGATAAGTTAGAATTATTATATAGTGAGGATCCTTTACAAGGATGGGAGAAACATAAAACAAAAGTAAAAATTGAGCTAATTGATAATAATAGTATAATAACCTAAAAACCATTAAAGTATAATTTTAATGATTTAACCGAATTTAAGATACATATAAATGAATTACTAGAAAAAAGATATATACAAGAAAGCAATAGTAAGCACACATGCCCGACATTTATCGTAAATAAACATAGTGAACAAAAAAGAGGTAAAAGTAGAATGTTTATTGATTATAGAAACTTGAATGCAAAAATTAAAACATATAATTACCCGATACCAAATAAAATACTAAAGATAAGACAAATACAAGGATATAATTATTTTAGCAAATTTGATTGTAAATTAGGATTTTACTACTTAAAGTTAGAAGAAGAATCTAAAAAAGTAACAACATTCACTGTACCACAAGGATTCTATGAATGGAATGTATTACCATTTGGATATAAAAATGCACCAGGTAGATATCAACACTTTATGGATAACTACTTTAAACAATTAGAAAATTGTGTAGTATATATTGATGATATATTACTATATTCTAAAACCCAAGATGAACACATAAGATTATTAGAATAATTCATACATATTATAGAATATTCAGGCATAAGTCTAAGTAAAAAGAAAGCAGACATAATGAAAAAATCAAATAGAATTCCTAGGAAAAGAAATAGATAAAAATGGAATACAAATGCAAACGCATATAGTACAAAAAATAATTAACTCAAATGAACAGCTAGATACGAAAAAGAAATTACAATCATTTCTAGGACTAGTAAATCAAGTAAGAGAATACATACCAAAATTAGCAGAGAATTTAAAACCATTACAACAAAAATTAAAGAAAGATATAGAATATCAGTTTGATAAAAAAGACCAAATACAAATACAAAAGGTAAAATTATTATGTAAAAACTTACCTAAACTATACTTTCCAGATGAAAACAAAAGATTTACTTATATAATAAAATCAGATGCGAGTGAAAAAAGTTATGGAGGAATATTAAAATACAGGTGTGATGGCAATATGATAGAACATCACTGCAAGTATTATTCAGGAACATTTAATAATACAGAAATAAAATGGGAAATAAATAGAAAAGAATTATATTCGGTATATAAGTGTTTATTATCATTTGAACCATATATAGTATATAACAAATTCATTATAAGAACAGATAATACACAAGTAAATGGTGGCTAACAAGAAAAATACAAGATTCGGTAACAACAAAAGAAATAAGGAGATTGGTATTAAATATATTAAATTTTACATTTACAATTGAAGTAATAAAAACTGATAAGAATGTTATTGCAGATTACCTATCACGACAAAGCTACTCAGACTGAGACTGAGGAAGAAGATACAATTGAAAAGATACTCAAAGCTATTACTACACTTTGTACAAAAGTGGATAGTATGGACAACGAGATACAAAAACTAAAGACTAATGAAGATAATCTAAATCTAAAGCTAGTATACGTCAGTAGCATGACTATAAAAAATGGGAGCTATGTCGATCGGAAGACAGAAAAAATCCAGAGCTAAAAGGTGACGTTGGGAAACACCTAAAAACCCATAACATTTGTTTAAATACAGTTGAGGTACAAGCCAACGAGTTAGTGAAAAACATAAGAACTCAAACTTAAACCAGATATTCGAAAAACCATTTACCCCAAGGCCAACACAAAAAAACATATTGATTATAGAACCACAAACTTCTACATACGCGGATAGCCTACACCATGACAAAAGGACATATAACCATATTACGGAACCTATATAGAAAATATATACAAAATCCAAACATTTTTAAATCTTAAACCCAGATCTACTACAACCCAAGAACCCAACCAGGATTATTTAACCCAAAAATTACAAGGTTATAATAAACTGATTGCACAACCAAAAACTAAGCCAACTTAGTAAGGACATGTTACAACTATGGACTATTAAATACAGTATATACTTATGACGGAGAGGAACTAAGTGGAATACCAGAACTACATAAGCATTTATTACATATAAGAGAGTTACTAAGGGAAATTTATTCTATGTAAAATTAATACGGCAACAGCAGAGATATTATACGAAGAAATAAAACCTCTGATACAAGTGGTAAAGATAGGACTAACAAAAGATATGATAATACCGGAGATATCGAACAGCAACCAAAGATACAAAAAAGCGAGATACCCAGTTTTTATGCCAATAAGAGAATAATTGGTATATCAACCATCATACAAGAACTAGCAAATAATTATTTAAACGGGAACGTTATATGGAGCTACTATGCAAGAGATCAGTTAATGATTTATTCCAATTCAAGGGAGCTAAGGAAAGCAGATATGGATGAAGTCCAAAGATGGATTTTATCATTACTAAAACCAGAGGAACGACCTACGACAAGAGCACTAAAAGAAGGATTTATTTCAACAGAGTTATTAACCAGATATTGCAAACTAATTGGACACAAATACCCTGATCACATATGTTCGAAATGCAACGGTGAAGATAACATAATTCCAGATGTCGATTTAGAGTAAAAGAAGACGATGAAGATAAGATGCAGACAAGATAAGATAAGATATGGACAAAATAAAAAAGATAAGATGGCAGACAAAGTGGCAGAAAAGATAAAGGAAAGTTAAAGTTTTTTACTAAATTATGTAAAATAACGTGACAATGTAAATTATTAGTCAGCATTATTATTGTAAGAAAGACAAGGTAGTGTAAAATAGTCAATAAGTGTAAAATTATGCATGTGCATATTAAGGACAAGTGTAAAATTATTAGGAGACAAGGTTGTAAATAAGTCTTAATAAGATAGTAGTAGATTAGAATAGGAAACTATTCTAGAATAGTAGTAAATAGTAGTGGACAGATGTAAAAAACGTATTACGATATGTGTTTAGAATAGTTAATTTGTATGTCTATATATAGACTCAGTCGTAAACATTGTAAGGCAGGCAATGCCTAATATATAAAACACTCTTTTCAAAAAATTCTCTACAAAAAATTAAGTATTTAGATAAATGGAGCAACAATCTGAAATCCAATCAGATATTTCAGATAGCATGAATAAGCAAGAAGCAAAGGTATATTGTTCAAAAAATATGCGAAACTAATTTCATATATTCCTGAATATCATATATATGATTGAATAAATTTATGTTAGTTAATATGTATTAGAATTATTTGAATCATGATTTCTAGTTTATTAGCACACTGGAAACAAGGAGAAAACTTCTATACTATGCCATCCTAATGTTGAAACCGGTAGGCGAGGAAAGCCGTTTAGGGGAGTAAACAAAGTTGAGGCGCTGATAAGAAGGAAGTATCCGCTAAAGTATGATGCTAGTAGTGACAGGAGAACATGATAAACAGATAATCTAGTTCATAATGATCTAATATGAATTTAATCAATTATGAATATGATAGGAAGGAATAATTTGAAATAAAAAACCTGCATGATAAAGAACATGACTACATACGTTCATGATGAAATGATAAAAAACTATGAAACTTTAATCTTATATATACTTAAAGATATAAAAATAATCGAATCAAGAAGAATCATATGGGAAAAAATATTTAATGATAACGAATCAGAAGATATATTGAAGCAACAATGGTATGAAATAGAGCTACATGATTTAGACTACGAAAGAATAGAATGGTACGATTTAGAAATAAATTCAGACTAAAATGAACTACGAATATTTACAATATTGGACAGAATCTATGAAAGATATAAAACTATTGGAACAATTAATAGAAGAAAATGTATATATGTACCAAAGAACCCAAGATATGTTATACCTAGAATATATCATAAATAATATTAATGAAATATTCAGATTAAAACAACTATCGGAAAAATATTACAATAAATATTATTATGTTTTACCATGAATTTCGCACCTAATATTAAAGAAATATCAACATTAAGACACTTAGCAAAAGAATATTATAATAAAATCTTCAAAATAAATTACTCACCTACCACACTACCACTTCTATGAATTCCTCAGTTACCAATTCCGCACCGAAAAATGGTATTCAGTAGGTATTTTGGCATAGACAATATCTGTAAATTCAGCCCATAAGTTCTGAAATCCAGAGAAATAATCCTGAACAGAAAGACCTCCTTGAGAGTAATTAGCAATTTCATACTCTAACTGAAAGCGTCTTGTGCTATTATCTTGGTTGTAAACCTTTTGTAAGTAATCCCACATGGCCTTAGCTGTCTTGTATGGCCTGAGATTAAGAACAATAAGAGGGTCAATTGACCTTAGAATTCATGTCATCACCCGAGCATCTTTAATCTTCCATTCACCTAGCTTTGTTGCATCAGTAGGAGCAGGATTGCTTCCATCTATATGGCCCCATAGTTCTTTGCCGGTGACAAACAACTGAAACTGAAACTCCCAAGAAGAATCATTTTTTCCAGTAAAACGAACACTGAAGGATTCAAAGTGATGTGAATTCATGCTTTTGAATAGCTATGAAAACTATAAAGACTCAAGAAAGCAACTAGAATGACCAAGAACAAAATTCCCAGGTGGTAGGACTGATTGTCGATGAACAGTCAACCAAAAACCAAGATTTTCAAAAAAAAATTAGAAGGAACCACAGATGACTCTATGAAACAAGACAGCCAAGAGAAGGCTCTAATACCATGTCACTTTTCTACTAAATGTCTCTCAAAGTGAGAGTCTTTCCATTATATAGAGAAAATAAAGATTACACATCCCTAAAGATCTGCCATTCCTATCCGTAAAGATCATCTATTCTATCTCTACAAATCTGCTATTCAATCACTCTAAATCTGTCTTGCTATCCCTCCAAATTAGCTATTCTATCACAATATTTATTCCTTTGATTCTACAACAAATGTATATGATCATGCTAATTTATATCACTATATAATTACATTAATATATACAATCATTTAGTTGTCCATCATGCTAACAATTGTGTCTCAGTAAAGTGAAGCACGGACGGACAACATGGTCTGTAGAGTTGATTCGACAGTTAATTCTCAGGGTTAATTGAGTCTTTTCCTACTCTTTTAATTTTTATACTACATCATTTTTAGCCTATTTTGGGGAACTATAACCGTTTCTAAGACTCATATGTTGAACAAAATAAAATTGAGCAAGTAGCTAAGAGACTCTGCTGGAAAAAAGCTTGTTGAGAAGGATGATATCGCAATATATATGGCAGCGTTCAATCATATGAAGTGTACTGAATTTCAAAAGAGAAACAAAAACCCACCGATGTGTCCTGCCCAAGATCCTGATATTGCCTGGTTCGTGCTCCTTTTGATTTATCGTCACATTTGGTATTATCCTATAATCCGAATTCTATTAGCATTGATTATTTTGCGTCGATTTGATATTTGAAACTTGCTTAACTCCCTTGCCAGAAGTTGCAAATGAAAAATAGGTGGTCGGTGGACAATTGGAGAAGTGGCCTAAAAGATTACACGCAATACCACATAGGATAAGCAGAGGAACTGTAGATGGTGTCACAGAAGAAGTTTTCCAGAAGGATTCAGAGCTATGGAAAAGAAGAGTTTCTTATTACAAGTCAGTGAATAACCAGCTTGGCCAGCCTGCGTGATACAGAAACATCTTAGATATGAATGCATTCCTAGGTGGCTTTGCTGCAAATTTGGTCAATGATCATGTTTGGGTGATGAATATAGTTCCCGTTGAGGCTAAGGTCAATACACTTGGTGCCATTTATGAAAGAGAACTAATTGGGACATACCAGAGCTGGTAATTACTATGCTTCCTTCACATTTCCCCCTTAACCCCAGTAAATAGCAGCATTATGATTTTAGGTCGACTATAGCTATGTGCACAAAAAACTAGTACTATTGACAGAGTTAGATGTACATTTCAGTACATACGCTCTGAATTCAGAACTCATATTGTCTAAATTCTGGATCTACCTACCCCTAGTAGTTTTGCTTTTGTGATGAATATTAACTTTTTTCTATAGGTGTGAGGCTATGTCAACTTACCCAAGAACATATGATCTCATTCATGCTGATTCTGTATTTACCCTCTACGAAAACAGATAAATTATGAGTATCCTTATAACTGAAATATGTGCTTTTGAGTATCTTTATAACTGTATTGCTGCAAAGCCAAGTGATTGAATCTCAGGGTCAGCCACAGACATGCTTGGCATCACTTGGGAACCTGAACGTCTGTTCCCCATTTGTATTACCAGGACCATCGAATATGACTCCTAGCACAGAGTGTTGTGCTGCCCTCCAATGACTGGATCATGAGTGCATCTACAACACTGTTCGTGTTGATGCCCGCCTTCCCTCTCACTGCAACCTTTCTCCCATCTCTTGTACTCATCATCACTAGTCATTTTAGCATATTGAATTTGTTCCAAAGAAGTATTTGTTCCTTTTTTTTTCCAATTAGTGGAGTGTTAGTGAAACTTTCAACAAATAATCATATGTTAGGAAAATTAGGATTTTTTGGTGGTGTGATTTTTCTGTTAGTATACTCAAAGTCTTGGCAACACAACGATGTTTTTGTTGATTTTTTCTGTTATTTCTCTCAGGACTGAGAGGTACTTGATATGTGAGTTGAGAAAAAAGAAAAGGAAACCGCGAGATAGAAGAAACATTATATATTAAATATTCTAATAAATTAAGACGAACTAAATCAAACTGCCTAGTAGTACGTAGTAGAAAGAACAAAAAAGTGCTAAAACGAATAATAAACACTGTGCTTTACATGCCAAACTGGGAAGTTCCATCACATTTCCATAGAAAGGTGGGAACACAGCTGAGGTAGTGACACCAATGACAGTGATCATATATGTTCACTCCTCGAAATACCATCACCAATCCTATTGTAAACCTGCAGTTTCATGTAAACAAGATTATTTGGTCAGGTCCATCATCATCCTATCGGAAATACCAAATTTGTTGACACCAATAGATAGTAGAAAATACTTACACTGACCCTGTAACTAGTAGAATCAGAGAAAGCAGTCCAAAGACATTTCGGTAGGCCTTATATTTGGAGTAGACATGATCAACAACTGGAAGATTCTGATCATTTTCTGCCCGCCCTACATGAGGAGGCACGAGCAGAACAAATCTAAGGAGAAGTCCAGTCATGAATCCACCGATATGAGCAAAATTACCAACGTGAGGCAGCATTCCAGCTGCCAGATTTATGACAACTATCAGCAACAGAGTGAATAGTGCACCAACAGAGACGCTCCAATTTGCAATAATCTCTGAAAACTTAACTCCAATAAGGCCAACGAGAGCCCCAGAAGCACCAATAGAGACGCTCCACTGAATAAATTACGAGGTAAGTATGCTCCCCCCAATTCCTGAGAATAGGTATATGATACCAATGCGGACTGTCAAAGCAAAACAAGTTAATCAAATCAATATCAGCATAAAGCAAAAGAGGGTCAAAATTCACATATGAGAAGGCGCTGACATACCAAAACCATATTGTTGCTCAAGGTGTTTGGCAACAACCATAAAACCCATTGTACTTGCGAGTAGATGAATAAGACTAGCGTGCAACCATATACACGTGATAAGCCTCCATCCTTGATGATTATAGACCACTTTATTCCAATCAAGAGCACCAAGCCTCTCTAACCTTCATAAATTACAAAATGCATTCTTTTTGAAGACTCATTTCCTCATTACAATACAAGCAAAATACATATTATGCGAGGTAGAATGTTTTAAAACTTTTAATAAGCTAGAATTGCAAGACTCATACTTATTTCTAGGGAACCAAGACAAGAAACACGAAACTGAGTTCACGCGGGCGACAAAGTACGGTTTATGTGGTCTTGCCCTTTTCCAGACTCGTGCATAGGGGGTGTTTAGTGCACCGGGTTGCGATTCATACCATGTTATGTGAACATATTACTATTTGGGGAATCAAATAATTTTTTCTTTTGACTATAATTTTTTCAAACATCCTTTAAACATTTTGAATTATTGGCTATGTTCGACTTGTACTACTTTTCATAGAGTTTTCAAATATATAAATTTTATTTTAAAATATTGAACATGTTACATAAATTGGAAGAGGGATATAGTAGTACTTACATTGAAGAAGAAAGGCCAAAGAGAGGATTTGGACACTTTGAATCCTGCTTTTGACAATGAATGTAAAAGCTAAGTTGCTCGGACTCGGGTGCGGGTATCCGAGACGGATGCAAATCCGAGAGTCGGATTCGGCAAAATCCAAATTTTAAGATTCGTGGGTGCGAATCCGAGTATGGATACGGGTGCGGGGATACGGCTAAAAATTTTCAATATTATAAAAATATAGTTATGAAGATATTCTAAATTTGAAAGATATGTTGTGATAAACTTACATGTATTTTGTAGAATTCAATCTTCCATTCTTCAAGATGATATTACTCTTCCATTCTTCCTACAAAGACACAACAAAATAGAAACTAAACATTAAAAGCATTTACAAATTACAATAGAATAAATATAACTAAAAGAATCAATAAAAATTGAAAAGAAGAACTAACCTTAGAACATGGATAGTAACTCGTCTCTTGAAATAAAGTGAAAGTGAAAATACTGCAATTATTAAAATTTAAGATATCCACAAGATAGTTATCCACAATTTAGATATTCATAATTACTAATCAATATTCAATACGCCAAGTAAAAGTGTAAAACATACTATTTAACAAAAATCAAGAGATTGTGTCAACTTAATCCATAACTTAAAATTAACATAACAACAAAATATTGTCAATTATCAAGTTATTTAATTAAGTTAGCTATCTCTTCCACATCTTCTTCAACTTCTTCCAAATCTTCAAACTCTTCCTCAAATATCACACCTTCAAATTGAGGTTCATCTATTGAAAGCTCGGTTAGATCATTAGTTGTCTCATCAATATCAAATCGATCTCCACCTAAAATAAATTAAAAAGAATAAATATATTAGAAGATTTTATATAAAAAGAAAAAAAACATCATTTAAACTAAATAATTGAAGAAAATATAGACATACCAACATCCCAATATTTGCTTGGCCCATTTATATATTTCTCTTTCTTGCGAGACAACAACCGGAGATTATAATGTACAAACACTAAATCTTCGGCTCTTGAAGTTGCTAACTTATTTCTCTTGATATTGTGAATCAAAGAATATGTACTCCAATTTCTTTCACAACAAGAGGAAGAAGCCGGTTGAGTAAGCAACTTGTAAGCTAATTGTTGCAAAAGCGGAGCTGAGACCCCATGATTTGCCCACCAAGAAAGAGAATATTCATACATCATAGCCTCAATCACGTGAGGCTCACTAAAATAGCCACTTCCGCTACAAAAGGATCCATACTCGAATGAGACTTGTTTCATTTCATTAGAATCTTTAAAGTACCTTTGAAAGCACTTGACTCTATTCAATGAAATTTCACTATCTTCATTAGGAGCTAGCTTTCGAATTCCATTCTCTCCTTGAAGCCATGATTCATGATAATATTTGGGAACCAAAGAATGTGCCATACAATGTAGAGGTGTGTTACTTTTGTTCCACCTAGCCACAAGAATATCATGAATAGTATCACAAAAATTTGATTGACCGGAAATGAGATCTTTCCCCTCATGCTCAAAGATGACTTTCTTGACCTTCTCAATCATTGAGTCCCACATATCATAGATGAGATGTAATTTTGGACCATCAATAACTGCACTTCTTAGCATATCAACAATTGGTTCCGTAAATTTCAAGAAATAATCAATACTATCCCATTTTTCATCATTCATTATAAGGGATTTTATTTCACGTGTTTTGGCTTCAATTCCCTTATCCCCCTTATAATTCTTCCATTCATCATCCATGACCATTTTCTCCAAAGAAGATTTCACTTTGCGAATTCGGGTGGTCATAATGATGTGTGAGGCAAATCTTGTTTCACCAACCTTCAACAAACACAAATCCGAATATTTTTGAAAAGGTGCATGTGCCAAGTCATGGTTCACAACAAAGTTCTTCAAATTACTCACTTCACTAAGTAACTCTAAAATCCATTTACAATTAGTAAAGTGAGGTTATTTTTCCGAAGGTTGGCACATACTTTTCAAAGCTAGATTCAAACAATGAAAAAACACAAGGAGTCCAAAATATATGAGGATATTTTTGCTCCACAATAGTACCGGCAAGTTTCATATTACTTGCATTATCCGTAATAACTTGAACAACATTGTTTGAACCTACATTTTCTATTGCTTCAATAAATAAGTTAGCAATATATTCACCATCTTTTACGATTCCACTAGAATTGATTGAATTTAAAAACATTGGACCTCCACTAGATGATGCCATTATATTGATCAAAGGTCGTCTTTTAGTATCGGACCATCCATCCGAACAAATCAACAATCCTTTCTTTTTCCATGTACCTTTAATTGGTTGCAACTTTCTATCAATATGTGTTTTTTCTTGAGTTAAAAGAGTTGTCCTCAATCTATTATATGATGGGGGAATATAACCAGGAATGGAATTTTCGGCTAGAAACTTAGAATATTTTTTAAAATAAGGAGAGTTTGCAAAGTTGAACGATAAACCTGATGCGTAGAACATCCTAGCAGCTAATTTGTCGGCCATATTTCTCTCATAGATGCCGAATGATTTTCCTATAGCTCCATACTCGAACTCTTTCTCTTTTTTTGTTGAATTAAATCAGTCCCCTCCGGAAGTAATATATAATCAGCTTTGTTTCTTGCATCAACTTGAACAATGGTTCTTTTTCTTTCGGCTTGTTCATGCTCCATCTTCAAAGTCGCATATATATCACCACTACTTTCTTTACATATTTGAACACCATGACCTGATAATCTCAAAAGATGTGTTTTCATCCTAACTATTTTATTGTAATAGTTACAAGACCATGTTCTATTCCCACCCCCATTTGGAGCAATCGAAATAACTTTCACATGATTCCATAGAGGTTTATCATCAAAATCTACTCCTACACTTTTTGTAGGTCTCATAAAATATTTTCCTTTTTGACTACTTGATGCCATCTTGTTAAACAAAGGAAGATGAATTTTTTTTTGGTTTACAGTGAACTTGAATGAAAAAACAAAGAAGAAACTACTCTACTGGAAAATGAAAAGATTTTTGGTTTTAGGAGGGAAAAGTTGGTGACAATGGAAAGATTTTTGGACTAGATGATGGCTAATGGGATGTCATCTTTTTGATGTTTCTCTACTTGGAAGACTTTTTGAGCTTTTCTTTTTTTCAAGAGGGGTGTATGTATTGTGTACATATATTTTTACTATTTTAATTTGAATTGTTTTTATAGTTCTAATAGAAATAAAATTATTTTATCTAATTTTAATCTATGTGAGATCGTTTGGATAGAATGTTTTTATCTAACGAGACATGATCCTTGATCTGGATATATATATATATATATATTTCTAGTATTTCGATAGTTCGAAGCTTATAACAATAGAAAGAATCAAAAGATCTAGTAAGACGGGATCCTTAAAGCGCTTGTATTGATATGAAGAATTAAGTGATCTAGCGAGACATGATCCTTGATCTGGATATGATATTGTGCATGAAACTATATATATATATATATATATATATATATTTCTAGTATTTCAATAGTCCGAAGCTTGTATTGATTGAAAGAATCAAAACATATAGTAAGACGGGATCCTTAAAGCGCTTGTATTGATAGGAAGAATTAAGTGATCTAGCGAGACATGATCCTTGATCTGGATATGATATTGTGCGTGAAACTATATATATATATATATATATATTTCTAGTATTTTGATAGTTTGAAGTTTGTATTGATTGAAAGAATCAAAAGATTTAGTAAGACGGGATCCTTAAAGCGCTTGTATTGATAGGAAGAATTAAGTGATCTAGTGAAACATGATCCTTGATCTGGATATGATATTGTGCATGAAACTATATATATATATATATATATATATATATATATATATATATATATATATATTTCTAGTATTTCGATAGTTTGAAGCTTGTAATGATAGAAAGAATCAAAAGATCTAGTAAGACGGGATCCTTAAAGCGCTTGTATTGATAGGAAGAATTAAGTGATCTAGCGAGACATGATCCTTGATCTGGATATGATATTGTGCATGAAACTATATATATATATATACACACACACACACATATATATATATATTCTAGTATTTTGATAGTTCGAAGTTTGTATTGATTGAAAGAATCAAAAGATTTAGTAAGACGGGATCCTTAAAGCGCTTGTATTGATAGGAAGAATTAAGTGATCTAGCAAGACATGATCCTTGATCTGGATATGATATTGTGCGTGAAACTATATATATCTACATATATGTCTAGTATTTCGATAGTTTGAAACTTGTAATGATAGAAAGAATCAAAAGATCTAGTAAGACGGGATCCTTAAAGCGCTTGTATTGATAGGAAGAATTAAGTGATCTAGAGAGACATGATCCTTGATCTGGATATGATATTGTGCGTGAAACTTGATTTGGTTTGGTTTGATTTTTCTCTTTTCGATTTGAATTTTTTCGGTTCGATTATTTGGTTATGTCAATAATTAGAAACATAATCAAAGTTATATTTGCAATTTTATATATATATAATTTGGTTTTTTTCGGTTTCTCCCTTCTTTTTTCTAGAATCCGAAACCAAAACAAGAAACCAATCAATATAAATATTAATCCAAAATTAAATTAAAAAAATTAATCCAAATTAGAATACGATTCAAATTTAATGTAAATTATTAGCATGTATTTAAAAATATTTACATAATAATAGTAATATTAATCAGTAATTAATTCATGCAAGTAAATATTTACTCATAAAGCACCTTTCAAATAAAAATCTCTATAATATTGTTAGATCCCATTTTTCAATCCAACTCGTCCTATTTATATGGACAAAATATTTATCTTTCAAAATATTGTTCCCTTCTCTCCTTTTCTAACGTATCTTTTCCAATTTTCTTTATACATGTAAATTGTAATATTTCTTCATTTCATTTTCTCTTTATATATCTATATATATATATATATATATATAATAGGAGAGGTGATAACGCTTACGTGTCAGCACCACAAAAAACAATAATTGTTATTAATTAAAATAATTAATTATTAAAAATATTTTTTACTAAATAATTATTTAAAATAACACGTGTCATTTTAAAACTTCCCACTACTCCACAAGTTGATAAAGTATATAAGTTTTTTTTTAAAAATAATAATTAAAATTGTTCTAAAAATATGCAGTTGTAACGTGTTAGATTCCATTTTTTGTGGAAAGAGAAATTTAATTACCTTTACGTAACCTTTTTATTTAATACTCTACGATTAAATAATAACTTAAATATGGTGATTAACGTTTGTGTGTGTTTGATTCCCTTTTTTTGTGAAAAATATTTTAAATTAGTTAAACTTTATTATTTAAAATTAACATCTAATAAGTCCTTAAATTATAAACCCCTGTAAATTTCTTTAAAAATTGATCATTTAAATAATATTTAATATTTTAAGTTTTATATCAGGTTTTTTCTTATTTACATTTTAAAATAAATATTTTTTTTTAGAAAATTAAAAAATTCAACCAATAATAATAATAATAACAATAATAATAATAATAATAATAATAATAATAATAATATAAAAACACATCACCTAAATAGGGCGATTTAATAATCCTTTTTTTAAAAAAAAAAGTAATTATCTAACTAAATAGGGAGTTTAAAAAAATAAAACTTCTCATTTTTAGTCCTACTTATAAACAAATTGAAAAAAAATTAAAATTAAAATTATTTAAATTATTTCTCTAAAAAAACATACTAACTAAACAATGTGTTTAGTTTACGGGAAAATTTCTTCTTTGTTTTGTTTTCTTAAAATTATTTTTATTCTGACAATTAAAATTTAATAATAATAATAATAATAATAATAACAACAACAACAACAACAATTATAATAATAATATAAAAAACATCCACCTAAATAGGACATTTTGATCGTTATTTTGAAAAAAAAAAAAAAAGTAATTATCCAACTAAATAGGGAGTTTTAATATTTCCCATTACACTCCTACTTCTAAACAAATTGAAAAACTTTTAAATTAAAATTATTTCTTTTAAAAAAAGCACTAACTATTGTTTAGTTTACGTTAAATAAATATTTTATTTGCTTTTATTTTCTTAAAATTAAAATTTTATTTTGACAATTAAAATTTTAAAATTCAAAAACTGAATGCTAAATAATTAAATAAGAAATATGAAGTTAAATTTTTTTAGATATCTCCATCATTATTTTAAAATTTTAAAATTCTCTCTCTCTCTCTCTCTCTCTCTCTCTCTCTCTTATATATATATATATATATATATATATATATATATATATATATATATATATATATATAATATTTCCAACTGAAAAAACTTTATAGTTGATGGCTGATGGGATGTTTCTTTTTCTGACACTACTTTACTTGAATGCTTTTTGATCTTTCCTTTTTTCAAGGGTATATGTATTGTGTACATATATTTTCAAGAAAGATTAAAAAAAAAGGCTCTCTATTTCCTTTACTTTTTGAAGAAAAAACTCTTCTTTTTTCTCTTCTCTTTACTTTTTCAACTTTGTCTTCTTTACGTTGTCGTCGTCGCATCGCCGGAGCCGGAAACTGATTTTCTCTTCTTTCTTCTATTCTCTGTACTTTTTCAAGCTTTGTCCTTTTTACATCGCCGTTATTTTGCTTTAATAGGGGTCTCAAGGCAAACTGAAATAGCAAATCCAACGGAAGAAGAATCAAATTGAGTTAAGAGTTGTATGGCCCACCAACAATTGTTGTTCATTTTTTTAAAAATTAGTCTACATCCATATTTATGGAAAAATTAGCAAACTAGTCAAAAAATCTAACTTAATTAGTAAAAACCTCCATACTTTATAAAAATTAGTAAGAATGTCATTATTTTAGAAAATATTGTGTATCCTAATTTACTTCCTATTTTGTCTCACCTTAATTACACATTTTTCAACTCTCTCTCTCTCATATTTTTTAAAATATATATTCTCTCTCTCAAATTTACCTCTTCCAATTATTTTTCATTTTTCAACTCCCTCCCGTTATTTTTGGTATTTTAAAAAAAAAAATTGGAAAATATATTTCTAAAGATATTCATAACAATCCTTTGATTAAGGTATGCATCTTTTGTATTTTATGTGCTCATTTTATCATTCAAATTGAAATTGAATCATATTGAGGTGAATATTTTACTGTGATCAATTTGTATTTAACTCTCACATTGTATACAGACAAGTTTGTATTTCTTTTTAATTTTTGCATTCATTATAATGATAATCTAACAAAGTCATTTTTGTATTTCAATTGAAGTTAGTATTTATTGTGCTCATTTTTGTGTTTTAATATCAATTTCAATGACATCAACCGTGTATTTCTTTTTTACTATGTTTTCATCATAATTGTATCCCAACAACTTTTGTATTTTATGTGCTCACTTTACCATTCAAATTAAAATTGATATTTTACTTTCATAGTAAAAACTAAAAATCGTATCTCAGTGATTAAAATTGTATTACATATCTGCCAAATATATTTTTCTATTATTTGTATTACAAAAATATTAGTGATTGTATCTCAATATAATTCAATCATTACATATGAATACGATTTAAGAAAGGATACAGGATTCTGGAAATAATAACATACAAAGTGGAAATAATACAATCAGTTGAGGAAGGATGTCATATTCTAAAAAAAATACAAATTTAATGTGAAAAGAAATATGATATATTTATACTTAAGAAATACAATCCATTTGGCATATGTATTGAGAGGACTACAAACTAAAAAAGAAATACAATATTCTTAATAAAAATACAAATGCTGAGTAAAAGAAAAACAATTGACAAACAAAAATTAATATGAATACAATTCTGGTATAAATATAATTTTTGCAACCTTCTTTCTTTGACTCTCTCTATCTTCTTCGTCTGCTATGTTTCTCTTCTTTTTTTTTCTCCAAATCCAAATCTGTATTCACTTGTGCATTTGTAAAAAACTCTACCTCGTCATCCAAAAAAATTATAATTACCCAAGAAAATCAAAAAACGTTCATGTCAAAACTTCCAAACAAATTAATGATTCAACAGTTAACGAATGTCAACGAAATTATCCCGTTTTCAAAATCTTCTTGTCAAACAAAAAAAAAATACAAATTTAATCGAATTCACTTCAACAAAGAGGATTTTGGTATCTCATTCTCTGCCAATATAGGATAGTTGATGATCGTGAGGACGAAGTTGAATTTTTCCACCATAGCTACACATTAGCTTAACCTTTTGATTTTCCATTGCTGCCACCGTCAAATTCATGCGAGAATGATGAAGAAGACAGAGGATTTGGTTTTTTGGGGATTTTTTTTTAGATTTTTTTTTTTATAAAGATGAGAGATATTAAGTGATATGTTTCTTTTATAAAATATTGAATTTGTAACTGATGAGTATTTTAAGTGATATTTTAAAAATATTCTCTCTCCTAAATTTCTCCTTTCTATTATTAAATAATTGTATTCTTTCAATTAGAACAAATAAAAACAATGTGAATTAGATACATAACAAACTAAAATATTGACATTTTTAATAAATATTGAAAGTGTGGCTAAGGGGTCCTATTAAATGCTAAAATATTGACATTTTAAAAAATTTCCCTATATATTTCTAATTTTACCATGGTTGAAAATCATTTAAGCGTTCAAATTTTAATAATAGTCAAAATTCAAATATTTGTTATATAAAAAAAAAATAGTAGGAAAAACTTATAAATTTCCATTCGATCATTTTTTTCTCTGTAAATTTTTCAAAGGTTTAATATAGTAAACTTGTAATTCCATTTAGTACTCTTAAGAAGGGTGGCAGGCTAGGTTTAAGTCATCTACAACCCCTTAAAGTTGTCCGCATAATTCACATACACATCTTAACTAAGACTAGTACCTATTAAACATTTTAACTACAATAAAATCTCACTAAATTAATATAGGTGGACCATTAAATATTATTATTTTGTCAAAATATTATTTAATCGATAAATTAATATTTACTAATTTTAAGAGTGTTTTGAGATTCAACGAATGTTAGTTTTGATTACATCAAAATTATTATGTATCATATTTATTGAATTCGCATAAAAAAAATTATTAGATGTAAAGTACAATCAACATCAAAATTATAAACTATAATGTATGTATATCCCTTCATATGTGTTTTTTTTGTTAAATAGTTCATTGCAAAATAAATTCAAAAATCTATGATTAATAATCTCGGCTACTGCAATAAAATAGACGTCAATAACCTATTGAATTACCAGAGTGAAAAATAATACATGTTCAATAAACCTAGAAAAACATACCATCGAAAAAAATAATGTTAATGATGAAGTTGAGATGATACAATACCTTTAGAACTAGTTCATGTAAGAAAGCACTTACCGCATCTTAGTAATTCAAAAATATAAAATCGAAACATTTGGGTGCAACAAGAAAAGTTAAAGGATGAGTTGATAGATTTAAGTTTTAACAAAAAATAAACACAATAGAATCACATTTTACTAAATTGTCTTAGATATATTTGTACTTTTAAAGAATTATTAATTTATCATATTATATATGGGTCTTCTAAAAAATATATTATCTTATCGAAATAAATGATTTATTTTCCATTGGCCCAAGTTGGGATCGGAGAAAAAATACTATCTTAGAGAGATTATTAATTTGTTGAGTATTAATTTAGTGAGGTTTTACCGTACTAAAAATTGTTCCTCTTAGACATTTTCTGATAATCAACAAAAATATTTAAAGAGTGTGTGATACACTTGCACTAACATGGCAAAATGACTAATTAAAATTTAACACATTTTATAGCATTTTTTATTTTAAAATGAAAATGTCAACATATTCTGCCCAATCTCACCCCCTCACCCCCCGGCCTCGAGGCGTAGTTCCCCGAGGCCTCTACCCACCCCCATCCCCACCCCCCGGCCTCGAGGCATCCACCCACTCCCATCCCCATCCCCATCCCCACGGCCTCGAGGCCTCCACCCACCCACATCCCCATCCCCACCCACCCGGGGTCTCGAGGAAACAGACCCCGAGCCTCGAGGCGTCGTGCCTCGAAGCCTCCACCCACCCCCACCCCTCGGCCTCTACCCACCCCGGCCTCGAGGCCTCCACCCACTCCCATCCCCAACCCCACAGCCTCGAGGCCTCCACCCACTCTCATCCCCATTCTCACGGCCTCGAGGCCCTCTACCCACTCCCATCCCCACGACCTCGAGGCAAGGCCCCGATCGTCGAGATCTCCACCCACCCCCATCCCCACCCCCGGCCTCGAGGCCTCCACCCACTCCCATCCCCATCCCCATCCCCACGGCCTCGAGGCACAGTGCCTCAAGGCCTCCACCCACTCCAATCCCCATCCCCACGACCTCGAGGCTCGAGGCCTCCACCCACCCCATTCCCATCCCCATCCTCACAGCATCGAGGCAAGGCCCCGATCCTCAAGGCGCGGTGCCTCAAGGCCTCCACCAACTCCTATCCCCATCCCCATGGCCTCGAGGCGCGGTGCCTCGAAGTCTCCACCCTCCTCATCCCCACCCCCACCGGCCTCGAGGCCTCCAACTCCCATTCCCACGGCCTCGAGGCTCGAGGCCTCCACCCACCCCAATCCCTACACCCACCAGCCTCGAGGCCTCCACCTCTCATTCCCATCCCCATCCCCATCCCCATCCCTACGGCCTTGAGGTAAGGCTCCGATCCTCGAGGCGCGGTGCCTCGAGGCCTCCACCAACTCCCATCCCCATCCCCACGGCCTCGAGGAGCGGTGCCTCGAGGCCTCTACCCACCCCATCCCCATCCCCACCCCCACCGGCCTCCACCTCCTATTCCATTTCCCCCCCCCTCCGGCCTCGAGGCCTCCACCTGCCATTCGCCCACCCCCCCTCCCCGGCCTCAAGGTGCCGCTCCCCTAGCCCGCCCCCCAACCTTAAGGCGCCATCCCCCGTGCCTCCTTACCCCTTGACCTCGAGGCATCATGACCCTTTCCCGTGGTCCTCACCCCCCGGTCTCAAGGCGTCGTGCCCAAGCCCCATACCCCCGGCCTCGAGGCGTCGTTCTCAACCCCCTACCCCACCACCCTTCGACCTCGAGGCGCCGTTCCCCGAGGCCCCTCTCCCCTAACCTCAAGGCGTCATGTCCCAAGGCCCCTCGACAACCACGAGGTGTCGTTTCCCGAGGCCCCTACCCAACCAACCACAAGGCGTTGTACCCAGAGGCCCCACCCCCTGACCTCGAGGAGCTGTGCACCGAGGCCCTCATCCCCCCAACCTCGAGGCGTTGTGCCCAGAGGCCTCCACCCCCTGACCTCGAGGCGTTGTGCCCAGAGGCCCCCACCCCCCGACCTCGAGGTGTCGTTCCCCTAGGCCCCCACCACCCGACCTCGAGGTGTCGTGCCCCGAGACCCCCACCCCCGATCTCGAGGCGCCGTGCCCGGAGGCCCCCATCCCCGACCTTGAGGCGTCGTTCCCCGAGTCCCCCACCTTCGACCTCGAGGTGTCGTTCCCCATGGCCCCCACCCCCAGCCTCGAGGCATCGTTCCCCGAGGCCCCCTACCCCCCGATCGAGGCGTCGTGCCGTGAGGCCCCCCACCCCCCGACCTCGAGGCACCGTGCCCCGAGGTCCCCCACACCCCGGCCTTGATGTGTCGTTCCCCGAGGCCCCTCAACCAGACCTCGCTCCTCCGCCCAACGTCGTGCCCACCTGAAATATTTTAAAAATTAAATAATTTGAGAAAAATACTTTAAAAAGTCAACTTTATTTTTTTTCAAAAATATTATGAATTTTTTTTATTCAACAAGATATTAAGAACTTATTGACACTTAACTTAAACTTTAATTTCAATCAAATGCTTTTCACACAACTAATCAATATTGCTAAGTTATTGACTAAAAATATTGATCAACTATAAAAAAATATTATTATTTAAAAGTAAATAAAAATGTTTTTATCCCTTGAAAAAAAATTGAAAATAAGATAAACTTAGTCATATTGATTAGTCAAATGGAAAAGCATTTGATTGAAATTATTAGTAAAGTAACGTAAAAAATGGTATCTTTAGGAGAATTTAATTAAATTAAACTAAAGTTAAAGTTAGATTATGCAAATATTTTCAATTAAAAGAAAATACAAAAGAAGTAAATCATTTTTTTTGGGCTGTACTAAGGGTTTGGGTTTTGGGTCTGCTGCTGCACTTTGGGCTTTGGCCCTGTCACTGCATATTTGTGTATGTATATCATTTACTTCCCCGGTATATTGGCAATATACAGCCCATTTTACACACCCGAACAAGATGAGGTTGACTCGATGAATATCAGTTGGGTTTCAACCAACTCGAAATTCAAAGATGACTGGATGTCTCCCAATGAAGGTGTCACATACAAAGAGAATAACATCACATCAGGAATGTGATTTTAAAACTGAAGCATATTGTGTAAACTATGTGCCAAAAGTATCATACTAATTCAAAGCAATCTAAACAACGAGATGCTAACTTCATTCAACAGTGTATATGATGTATAATCAGATTTTCATTGTTTCTCAAAACCTAACAATCAATATGAATATCATGGTAAAATATTCATATTAATATTTTTGAAGGGGAGTGTAAAGTTCAAAGTGGAGACCTATCCGATTAAATTATAAGAAAACAATAACTGTAACTACTATCACAGGAATCGGTCCCGACCCACCCCATTGATAGGTCCCTTACACCATGTAAACTGGTGGCACAAACAGCAAACCTATGGATTCATTGAAGTGAAGAAATCAAGAAAACGGAGAAGAAGCAGTAGAATCAGTACATCTTGGGCGACTAGATATTGAAGAAGTGTTACAAGGGTAAAATGAAATTCTGGGATTCGTATCTGAAAATTGCAATTGTTTCGGCCATGATTGGAGGTTCCACGGAGTTTTTCATGATTAAGACTGGATTTTATGATAAAGTGACTGTTCTAGAAGCGGAAAAGAGAGCCTGGGAGAATTCTCCTGAAGCCAAGGCAGTCAGAAATGCTCTTAATCCACGGGGACATCAGGATGCAGAAGCAAGAAAGGATTCTTAGCACTGTCACTTCGGTTAGAAAATTATAAGGCAACTCAGGGATTGGCTTTGAAGGAAAATTGACCGGACGTTGTGCTTTTTGGACTTGCTCCTATTGATATTTCTCATCGAGCAGTTTTATATTTGTCTTTTTCTGAAATCTGAATTTGCCAAAACCTTGATTTCATATCAAACTTGCTGTAAATATTAGCTTTAAAAGTCCTTTTCAAAAGGTCTCGTTTATTAGGTATGGGAAACCTGATCCATTTTAAAACGGAGTTTAAAGGTTTGTAATTGATTACTAGCCTTGGTGCTCCTCTTTCTTTCTCTGCGTTTTTGTTAACGTAGAAAGCAAAATAGCTCCAAAGGGATTTAGAAATCCTAATAATTTTATTTTTTAAAAGAGTGTCAATCTCTTTCTTACAAAATTTCATCATTTCGTGATTCATCTGAATTGGCCTTGCCTTAGTGGTAATAGCATGTTCATTAAATCCAGCAATGTATAGTAGGTCCACAATATGATTTTTGCGTTTCCAAAAAGCATTAGGAAAATTAGAACATATTTCTTCTTCAAATTTTTTCTGAAGATTAGCTATTTTATTACTATCTCCGGGGTTTTCAAAATCTGTTCGATTTTCTTAACATGAATTTCATCCTTTAAAAAGGTGATATCTTGTGAAAGGTTATTAATTCTGAAAACAGTGTTTTCTCTTACAAAATTACTTTCATCTTGTGTAGTTTTAACAAAAGGAAAATGTAAATCTTTTCCAAGAATAGTAGTAGTAATACCATCAAGGTCAGTAAAATAAGGTTTTATCTAGGTGATAAAAGGTATTCCAAGAATGATATCTTCAGTAATAACAAAATCATTTTTTAGACAAATGTCATTATTGCAAATATGAGCTTTAGAAAGCTTATAATTTATTTTTAAAGATTCTCCTGTAGCGGAGTAATGTTTTGAAGTACTCTTTTGCAAATACTTGGTTGGAATAATACCTTTTACAATGCAGTTCCTATCTGCACTGCTGTCAAGCAAAGCAATTTTGTTAATAACAAAGTGTTTACTAACGACTATTTTTACAGGTATATGATGATTCTGAGGTCTAATAGAAGAAATTACCGTTACTCCTGGTGCTGCAGAAGTAAAAGTGTCATTACCTGTATTGGTAACAAAAGGTTCAACTAGGTGATCATTATTGATATTGGAGAGGTCAATACCAACGTTATCATCAATGTCTTCTTGGAAAGAACTCTGGTTAGACACAAGGTCATGAAATGTAGTTCTTTTAGGAACTTGATTGGTGAGAATGTCAATTTCAATAATACAAAGTCGAAATTTGATATTTCTAATCTCTTCTTTGAGACTGGAGACCTCATGGCGGAGATCTGAAATAGAAGGTTCAGAATGGCTATTTGAGCGATTCATGATTTGTTTCATGCTGAAAGGTTCAATTATCGGACGGGTTTTTAGGTTTGTCCGTAATGAGAAGAAGATTTTTGAGTTCTAGGAGAAAACGATTCCTAGCCTCATTATCATTAATGTGTTGAATGACATCAAAGAGAGCTTCTTTCGAATAGTCAGAAAGTACTCGAATATGAAGCGTACTATCACAAGTACAGAAAGCTTCAGTGCAGGTGCAATCTTTCCCTGATTGGCTTACATCTGAATAATAATCGAGATCAATGTCTTCGTCATCACTGTATTCATCAGATGTACCTGAAGATTCAGAAAAGGGTTCGTCAAGAATAGCAAGAAGCTTACCTTTGGTTTCTTCATCGATATTAAGAAGATTAATTTTCTTCTTCTTGGTTTTGGAACGACATTCATTGGCTTTATGACCAGTTTTGCCACAAGTCCAACATAAATTTGTTTTAGCATCATTAGGTCTCTTGGACCTAGACTTCTTTTTCTTCGGCCTGATAGAATCTTCTCTTCTTCGTGATTTCTTTCTATGGGATCTTTCCTTTTTGTCTTTCTTGATTTTATCTGGTAGAGTGATAAAACCAAAATCCCTGCAAAAACTTTCAAGTTCCTTTCTAGAAGAAGATTGCTCTTTCTTGAGCTGATGTTTGAGCTTAATATTTGTGCAGAGCTCGAGGGCTACAACATTGATGGTGCTTACCAAATCACCATAGGTAAGATTGCCATACGGAATATTACCATTATTACGTTCTTGGATTTTAGTCCTAACTTTATCTGCAAAGAGAGGAGGTAGGCCACTGATAAAGCGTTCTTTCCAAAAATCCAAATTGCAATCTGGACGAATCATAACCTTACTGAGAAAGGCATGCTTGTAATGGATAAAATTATCTAAGTTTGGGCAACTTAGGTTACTCAAAATTTGGAGACTCTTGTCTTGGAATAGTTTTGGTTCTCCAATAAAGTGTTTAGCTATATTGTAAAGGAGAGTGGCACAAGCATCTTCCCTCGTAACATTAGAGGTGGATTGTGTGTTTCCTTCCATTTTTACAACTGTTTCTGTTGCAGTGGCATTAATAATAAGTTGCTTGATCTCGTCAGTGTAGTAATTATCCCACCAGTGTTTCAACATTCCTGTGAAACCTGCAATAATCATGTTAGCAGCATCTCTGTCTGCTGATCCTCGCATTTTATATGCAGTTATAGCAACACCCATTTCATGGAGTTTATTATAAACTTGATGCTCAGCTAAGTCATCAATATTCCATTCACTGATGCTCCTTCCTTCGTGCGAGGAGGTAGATAAGAAGGCATTTTCCTCATACTGCAAATCTGGGAAAGAAGGTTTGTTATGGTAGTTTTTCATGTTATGAAAACGGTTATTAGCAAGTTTTTTGAGGAGGTTAGATTTCTCCTGGAAGGCTGAAACTAGTTCTTTATGAAGGGTAGAAACAGTTTTTGGTGTTTTATCATCTTTTATGGAGATGTTAAGTTGTTGAGTTGTGCATTGATCTTCTCAATGATATTTCCTGTTTCTTCAAAAGTATCAGAAAGTTTAGGAAATTGTTCTTTGGAAAATTCAGGGATCTTGAATCCTGGATAGGTTTCAATATTATGACTAGAAGAAGTAGAAGCCGGAGTTGGTCTTCCACAAAGGCTAGGCTTAGTATCTTCTATTTGTCTAGAGATAATATGAAGGATTTGGTTGGAGTAATTGTTCTGTTCAACTACTAAGTCAATGTCTGCAGATGTGAGTAATCCACCCGTCATATCACTTTTCTCTTTAAAGGGAGAAGCTTTGATTACTGTACCTGCAATAGGGATGTTAATTCCTTCTAGAGGAGGGGTGATAGATTCAACAACTTTGTTAGAAGTAGTGTACCATTTGTTAATGATAAGTTGTATTGACTCAGCACAATTTTCAATTCTACCAGTCATTTCAAACCATTTGAAGAATTCTATTTCACAACTAATTCTTCTCATGTCTTTCATCCATAAATCTCTAAAAGATTATCTTTGCTTAAGAGTATAAGAAGAAGCATACCATTTTCTCTTTATTTGATTGTCAGGATGAGTCCATTGTTCCTGCAGGATGTTGGGGTCAGGTTCAAAGGTTTTATTTACCTTAAGCATTCCAATCAACCAAAACTGTTTTTCCTTGGAAGGCTCAATTTCACTAGCAGTAGGGCTATCTGAAATATCTTGGTAAAATACTTTGGGTATGTTACCTGAAAAGTCTACTCCTGTGACTTTACATTTACTGTTGTCAGAAACAGAAATGATCTCCTCATCATCTGCTTCTGCTTCTGCTTCTACTTCCTCCGGGGTTTTTGAAGAAGAAGGTGGCCTGGGAACGGGTCTTGAGGGACACAAAGTAGAAAGGGACCAGGACGACCTTCGATTCGAAGAAGATCTTCTTACCGGATTGTCTAAGAATTTGAGTTCTATAGACCCATCTGGAAATTGAATTACTCTTTCGATCTGAGATCGTTTAGAGTGTGAAGCAAAGGGTTGAGTTATGTTTTCAAAACGCCAATCATTACTGGAGAGTATATCTTTTCATTGTAGAGTTCGAGGAACAAAGATGGAACTATGTTCATGGTTGGCTTCCATAAGCATAGTCTCACCCCTTATACTCGTATGACGAGCCTCGATTTTGTATTATTGAAACTGACATTCTCACCAATCAAGTTTCTAAAAAAACTACTTTTCATGACCTTGAGTCTAACCAGAGTTCTTTCCAAGAAGATATTGATGATAACGTTGGTATTGACCTCTCCAATATCAATAATGATCACCTAGTTGAACCTTTTGATACCAATAGAGGTCAACACTAGGAGTAACGGTAATTTCTTCTATTAGACCTCAGAGTCATCGTATACCTGTAAAAATAGTCGTTAGTAAACACTTTGTTATAAACAAAATTGTTTTGCCTGACAGCGGTGCAGATAGGAACTGCATTGTAAAAGGTATTATTTCAACCAAGTATTTGCAAAAGAGTACTTCAAAACTTTACTCCGCTACAGGAGAATCTTTAAAAATAAATTATAAGCTTTCTAAAGCTCATATTTGCAATAATAGCATTTGTCTAACAAATGATTTTGTTATTACTAAAGATATCAATGAAGATATCATTCTTGGAATACATTTTATCACCCAGATAAAACCTTATTTTACTGACCTTGATGGTATTACTACTACAATTCTTGAAAAATATTTACATTTTCCTTTTGTTAAAATTCTTTCACAAGATGAAAGTAATTTTGTAAGAGAAAACACTGTTTTCAGAATTAATAACTTTTCACAACATATCACCTTTTCAAAGGATGAAATTCGTGTTAAGAAAATCGAACAGATTTTGAAAACCCCGGAGATAGTTACTAAAATAGCTAATCTTTAGAAAAATTTTGAAGAAGAAATATGTTCTGATTTTCCTAATGCTTTTTGGGAACGCAAAAAACATATTGTGGACCTACCATACATTGAGAGATTTAATGAACAGACTATTACCACTAAGGCAAGGCCGATTCAGATGAATCACAAAATGATGGAATTTTGTAAGAAAGAGATTGACACTCTTTTAAAAAATAAGATTATTAGGATTTCTAAATCCTTTTGGAGTTGTTTTGCTTTCTACGTTAACAAAAACGCAGAGAAAGAAAGAGGAACACCAAGGCTAGTAATCAATTACAAACCTTTAATCTCCGTTTTAAAATGGATTAGGTATCCCATACCTAACAAACGAGACCTTTTGAAAAGGACTTTTAAAGCTAATATTTATAGCAAGTTTGATATGAAATCACGATTTTGGCAAATTCAGATTTCAGAAAAAGACAAATATAAAACTACTTTCAATGTCCCATTCGGACAATATGAATGGAATGTAATGCCTTTCGGGCTCAAGAATGCTCCTTCTGAATTCCAGAATATCATGAATTTCATATTTAATGATTACTCTTATATGTCAATTGTTTATATTGATGATGTGTTAATCTTTTCAGAGAACATTGATTCTCATTTCAAACATCTCAACACTTTCTTCAAAATTATTAAAAATAATGATTTAGTTGTCAGTGCCAAGAAAATGGTGCTATTTCAAACCACCATCAAGTTCTTAGGGCATGACCTTTATCAGGGCACTTATAAACCTATTTGCAGAGCCATAGAGTTCTCTTCCAAATTCCCAAATGAAATTCCTAACAAAACCCAACTTCAAAGGTTTTTAGGAAGTCTAAATTATGTAGCTGATTTTATTTCAAAAGTCAAACAAACTTGTGAACCGTTGTATAAGAGACTTAGGAAAAATCTATTTCCTTGGAGTACTGAACAAACCCAAGCCGTCATCCAAGTCAAAGCTCTTGTACAAACCATTTCATGTCTAGGAATCCCTAATCCAGATGTCTTTATGATTGTTGAGACTGACGCGTCTGATGCAGGTTATGGAGGAATTCTTAAACAAAAAGTAGATCTTGAATCTACAGAGCAATTAGTTCGTTTTACATTCGAAAACTGAAATTTCGCACAAAAAAATTATTCTACTGTTAAAAAAGAAATTTTATCTATCGCAAAATTTCAAGATGATCTTATTAATAAAGAATTTCTGCTAAGAGTAGATTGTAAATCTACTAAAGAGATTTTACAAAAAAATGTTTAAAATCTTGTTTCCAAACAAATCTTTGCTAGATGGCAAGCTCTACCATCTAAGTTTTGATTTTGAAATTGAGTTTATTAAAGGAAAAAACAATCCTCTACCTGTTTTTCTAACTCGTGAATTCTTGCAGGGAAAACATGAGGCCATTTAGACCAATCACTTCTTCTAAAGGAGATAATAATCTTCCAAAAGCAAAAATGGCTAGACCATTTGTTCCTCCTCCACTCACCCCAGCAAAAGTTGAACCTTCATTAAGGCCTGAACTAACTTTTCAAAATAAGTTCACAGCATTAGCCGATTTTCCAAGGCTACCTTGTCCTACTCAACCAAAGCTTCCAAAGCTTCTTTGTCCACCCCAACCAAAGTTGATCAATCTCAGGCCAACAAAACCTCCAGCTCAGGAAGCATCTTCTAGCTCTGTCCAAACCAAAGCAAGTTATGCTATGAAGACACGTGAAACCTTTGCCCAAGCGATTAATCCTGAGTTAACCAAAACTGTCCCTACTAAAATTATCCCAAAAGAAGAATCTTTTGAATTCATTGTCTCACAGGCATTGCCTTTAATGGCTCTCAACAAAGAATATGAAAATATTGACATAGGCACTTTAATTAAACCTTGTTACACGAATTTTCAATTATGTGGATACTGAAAATTCATTAAAAACAGAGGTTCTACGAAGCTATTCTTATAGACACGAATTCTATAGAAATTAAGCATTCTAGAGATGCTAATAATTATATTCAATATTCAAGATTTACTATCAAAAAAATCTTGGATCATTTTGAATGATTTGCAGATCATCTAAATATTCATATTGCGCTGACAATGGTTCATAAACCTCAGACTTATAATTGGTATGATTATAAGGCAGTCTGGATGAACTTCCTTTATTTGACGCCAAGACACACTTGATTCGTTAAGTAATAGTCTAAGTATTACTAAGACTGTCATTCCTAGATGGTTCTATGAATGGTGGAATTTATTTGGTGGAATTTATTTGGAGAAATTGAGAAAATTCTTCCTTAACAATTTCTCAACAGGTTTGAAGAATTTCAAACCAAAGAAGGAATTACTACATTACCAGAGCCTATTAAATTATGCAAATATTTTATTCAAAGGCGAATATGCTATATTATTACTTGAAATTTCTCCAAGATTAATGTAGAACGTATTCAACATTTGTGCAAGCAAATCCAAGTCAAAGGTTGAGTTCCCAAACATCCAAATGTTAAGGCTCAAGAAAAGTCGAGATCTTCTTCCAAAAAATTGTTCAAAGCAACTCTCAAACAGAAATTGAAAGAAGCAATGGAAAACTTAGATGATTATGATGAAGATCAAATCCTGAAGATGATTGAAGACTCTGCTTCTACAGAAAGCAGTAGTGAAGATAATGATGATATGTGTAATCCCAAAGGTTTAGCCTTGGCTTACATGGAACCTGATTATGAATAGGAAAAAGACCCTTTGTGGAAAAATAGAGGCAAAGCCAGAATTATTTTTTCATATAGTGGCATTTCAATATTCTAAATTAGCATCCAATGAGAAGTTATAGGACAAAACACTTTTGGAAAAAGCATTTCCGTTATCTCTACTTTACCAAAAGAGATTTTCATTCAACCATTTCCGACAAAAGAAGTAAAACATGATGTTTCCACTATCTTTTAGTAGGACCCCTTTTATTGTCGGCAACATCTTAGCCATCCATTTGTATGCCTAAGATATAAAGACAATATCTCATTTCTCCTATAAAAGGATCATTAGTTTTACCTTGAGAGGCATCAGAAAATTTACCATTATTCTGAAAACCTCTCTCTCTCTCTTTGTAATTTGTTTCTCTTGTTCTTATGTTTGAAGCTATGCAATAAACGTCAGTTTTCTTGTAAGTTCTTTCTCTTTTAATTCCGCATTTCTTAAGATCCTTTTGATGGTATCCACAAGTCCAACATACATCTATTTTAGCATCATTAGGTCTCTTGGACCTAGACTTCTTTTTCTTAGGCCTGGTAGAATCTTCTCTTCTTCGTGATTTCTTTCTATGGGATTTTTCTTTTTGTCTTTCTTGATTTTATCTGGTGGAGTGATAAAACCAAAATCCTTTCTAGAAGAAGATTGTTCTTTCTTGAGCTGATGTTTGAGCTTAATATTTGTGTAGAGCTCGAGGGCTACAACATTGATGGTGCTTACCAAATCACCATAGGTAAGATTGCCATACGAAATATTACCATTATTGCGATCTTGGATTTTAGTCCTAACTTTATCTGCAAAGAGAGGAGGTAGGCCACTGATAAAGCGTTCTTTCCAGAAATCCAAATTGCAATCTGGACGAATCATAACCTTACTGAGAAAGGCATGCTTGTAATGGATAAAATTATCTAAAGTTTGGGCAACTTAGGTTACTCAAAAGTTTCATCAACTTGGTGGTCACTTCCTTGCTCTTTCAAGATAAGTATTTTCTTTCCTGGATCTGCATGGTTAAGGGAAACAATCAGTTGCACCTCTGAGAAAAATAGTGGACTAGATAGATAGCCATTTGAGAAAAAAAAAACTACTATCACAGATAGAGGAAATGTTGGCATCATAGCCTCTTCGGTTATTACAAGAATACATGCCCAGATAGGAATTGGTACAAATCCAGAATGAAGAAAAGATAAATGGAAAAGGGAAATTGATGCCAACAGAAAATAACAATCAATAAATACCTTAAAATTGCTTTGAGAAGAACAAAGATAAGGTATTTCTTGAAAAAATTATTGAAAAGATAGAGAATGAAGACATAGACTGAGATGAGCAAACAAAGATGACTAAAATTAATCAATATCCGAAAAAGGTCTAGCAAGTAGCAATTAGAATGCAAGAAACCTTAGCATAATTGAAATCACATATTTTAAGACGTGGTGTTGGGCTTCCATCAAGTTCAAAGTGGACAAGTAAAGTGAAACAAGAGAATAATAGAGTAAGTTGGATTAATAGATAAGATGAATGCAACAGTGGTATGAGATAGAGGTGAAAATAACAAGAATAATTCAAACACACAGCAATCAATTACCAAAAGAGAGCTTTTGTGGAGCTTGAATCTCTACTATGCACTCAACATTAATCTATACTAACACTAAATCTTAAAGAAATAGCAGCAAAGGAGCAATATGTTTGAAGCAAGAATCCTAGTAGCAAAAACATACTTCTATCTGTAAAGGATTCTCAAGCCAAAGATTTCATTGATAAACAAAAGACTCAATCCATTATATGCTTAAACTAGGGACTCAAAGAGTGATTAAATCGAAGTAAGACAGATCAGCCTATGCGATGAAGATCCACAAATGAGTAAACCAAAATACATAGCAGATTCATGAGATACTTAGACAAACAGTGAACTAAGACTGTAAATCAAAGCAAAGAAACAACAAGATATCAAGCATCTGGAAAGAAAATTCAAAAGATGATTCTAATTCATACTGCATTAAGCAACATATAGAGATAGTAATATTTCTTAAACTGCTATTAAAAATAAATAACAGCTATTTGCCAAACTTAAACCAGAAACAGATGTACCGCTATTTAACTAAACAGAGAATTAACTGGAAAAAAATGAAGCATAAAAGAAGAAAATGGTTACCTTTTTCGGGACAGCAATTGGGACGAGACGAAGTTTCCACCGCTGAAATGGTGGCTGGACTCCCACGAACAAAGAAGCTTGATACAGCCGAAGAAGAACACACTTCTATTAGCTATATGAAAAAACCCCTCTGTTTTAGATGATTAAGATTTTTTGTGTTTTTTGATGGTCAAATCCGTGAAGGAAGGGGGGTTTGCAGGAAGAAAATGGGTGGATTTTGTGGGGGGGGGAACCTACAGAAATTAAGAAAAGGGAGGTGTTCAAATGTTTGTCAATCTATACAAACACAAAGCAATCATATGCACTAAAAATAAATCTATACTAACACTAAAACTTAAAGAAATGGAAGCGAAGGAGCAACATGTTTGAAGCAAAAATCATAGTAGCAAGAACATAGTTTATCTGTAAAGGATTCTGAAGCCAAAGATTCCATCGATAAACAAAAGATTCAATCCATTATTTGCTTAAACGAGGGACTCAAAGAAAGACAGATCAGCCTATGCAATGAAGATCGACAAACGAGTAAACCAAAATACATAGCAGATTCATGATATACTTAGACAAACAGTGAACTAAGACTGCAAATCAAAACACTGATTATAATAATGGGAAAATAAACAACAAAGACATTAAGCATCTGGAAAGAAAATTCAAAAGATGATCCTAATTCATACCACATTAAACAGTAGAGACAGTAATATTTCTTAAACTCACTACTAAAAATAAACAACAACTATTTGCCAAACTTAAACCAGAAACAGAGAATTAATTGGAAAAAAAAATGAAGCAAGAAAGGAGAAAAGGGTTACCTTTTTCAAGACAGCAACGAAGATCCTCCGACGAAGAAAGAAGCCTGATGCAGCAGAAGAAGAAATCGTTTTTCCTATAAAAAATCCTTAAATTTGAGATGCTCTATTAGCTATCTGAAAACCCTCGCTCTGTTTTAGATGATGAAGAATTTATGTGTTCAAAAAAGGGGATTTGTAGGGAGAAATGGGTGGATTTTGGGGGAAAAACAACGGTCGGAAATTTTTGTAAGAGACGAGTTCAAATTTTGGAAATTCCTTGGAGGATAAGGATCCTAACAAATTTGAGTCGAAAACTGAAAGAAGGACGTTGGGATTCCTTCTTGAAAGTGTGATCATTTAGGCTGGCTACTCTATTTATTACTGTGAATGAAATAAACAATGATATATACATTTTAAAAAATTAAAAATTAAATATAAGGTAAAAAGAATAAGAAACCGACCTAAATACACAATTTATTTTACTATATCCTATAAAATTTGTATGTATAAGTCCATGAACTTTTTAGTGATATGACTTCCGTACGATGTATTGTACGTGAAGTCTCACATTGAGTGATGTATTGTACTTGAGTGATGTATTGAAAATTGGAATGCGATGTATCAGGACATTGAGTGATGTATTCGAAATCGGGACGCGATATATCCCAACGTTGAGTGATGTATTCGAAATGCTTAAATTTTAAGGAACTTTTGTAATTTGGAAAAGAGTAGGGATAATGGGTATTGCCGCTCCGTTGTGAGCGAGATATATAGAAAATAGACGGTCGCAACTGTCAGTTAAATCTAAAGATATTTCACTTAGAATTGGGTGATTTGTCCATTTAGGTTAATTACCAAAACAAGTGACCTTTTTATATTTTAGAGGGAAAAAAAGTAGCCCCTTTTGACTTCGAATTCAAAGCAAATATCTTCCATATATAAAAATACTAACCCGTTTAAAGGGTTCCTTTCCTTGACGAATTGGTATGGTTGCTTTAAAACTTCACCATTAAAAGGGCATGTATTCTAAATTAGTTAGTAGCCGTATTGATTAACTTATTTTTAGATATTTTTTACTTTTAAGCACTTTATTAGTTTTGAAGGTATTTAGATTTAAAAGTCAAACATTTTCATAACTAGAAAAATGTTTAAAAGTCAAAATCATTTAAAAATAAGTTAATTCAGACGGGCACATAAATAGATATGATAATACGATCGGTATCAAAAGACTTGCTTTCGACCTTTTACACCCCCTAGAATTTACTACCCAAATTTTCTTGAGGTCTTCAAAGTTCAACCTACAGTATTCACCACATACAAACTTCTGGCACTTTTGATTTTATTGGCTTTAGAAAAACGTGCTCGGTAGGCTCTGGACTCCTTTGGTGCGACGAAAGCGAAAAGATGGCCTGGCCAGACTGCTCAGATTTGACGTTTGGTGTGTGTATTTATTTCAGTTCCATCAAATTGGTTGCATTACTTGTAAAGATCAGTTCATCAATAGAGTGCTTAAAACCTTTTTTGGCCTGCTGACTAAATATTGTTTGGTGATGAGACTAACAAAGATATTTCACGTGTTTAATATTTCGTGAAATTATTTTATTTGGTCATTAATATATTATTATGCCAGCTGTCTTATGTCTATACGGCTATACCAAACTTGTAGACTTCTCTTTTAGTGCTAAGCCATGAAATTCTCCAGAAACATCAAGTGTAGGCGTAAGAATTAGACGTAATATGGAGACTGCGACTGAACTGCAACATTAGATGCATTGGTTTAGACAAGATAAAGGGGCCTCTTTCCAGCCAAATCAAGCATGCATTACCTCAGTAAAGAACACCTCTATAGACTATTAAGACACAGGAAGTGAAATGTGCTTTGTTCATTATTTCATATAACAGTATAGAAATTTAGACTATATCTTGAGACAAGATGCCATGTATTTCAGATCTCCACAAAGCAGTTCCCTGTGGTTCTCACTTCTCAACTTGTCACTTGAACTAAATTGTCCCAATTAGTCTTTCTTGTCGACATCAGCCTCAGATTTGACCGCAGATTCAGCAGCCACAGTCTCTGAAGGGGCATCAGCATGAGCCTCGGAACCTTTTGATGGACCATCATCTTCCAATGGCTTGGCACTCCCTGAAGCATCACCCTCGGCAGGCTTAGCTTCACCATCAGTTGCTTCAACAGATCCGTCATTAGCTTCCCCATCATTTACTGGCACTGCCTGCTTCACAGTCCCAACTTTGACGTATTTGCTCATGAATTTGTACTCCCAATCTTGCAAGGCATCAAGCTCAAATGCACCAAGGCCAGAAATATCCCCTGTGAGATCTTTTTCCTCAAAGGACAGCTTGGCAAGAGCTCGACTAGCATCCTTTCCAGCAAACAATGCATAAGGTCCCCCAGGTCCATAGAACATTCTGCAGGAACACACACATTTAAACACCAAGATGACAAGTCCTCAGCATTTCATAAAGCTTAATGGTTGATTATGATACGTTAGGCTTACATTTGAGTAAGGAACTTATTCAGACTCGTATCAAGATATTTGATCTATCAGGCTATAAAGTTGTGGATGAATTTAATGTACATGAGACTAACAGAACACATAATTCATCTTTATTTGACGATTTGTCAGCTGAAACAAGGACAAGGATAAGTTTAACACTTCCGAATCCAAGAGTTATAAATTCAACTTAAGCAATTTATCCACTCCAACTGGACTTTACTGGACGTAAATAAAACTAGATAAACAACAAACTGAATATGTTTTCCGTCTCCTCAAAACCACAACAAAATAAGAATGAATACATTAGTTAAGAAGACTAGTTGATTACTATCTAAACGATGATGAACTGATGATAGCGAAGCTGTTTGAATTAAACATGGAGAACTCGAACCACTTGTCTAAGAATTACACACAGGTCACCTTTGCTATCTTGAGGAATTGAACCTAAGACATCTATAAGCCCTTTGGACCACTTTCGTCCTTCGACTAGAATCGTCACCTAACCAGCAGAGTTGCACACTTAATGGACATTCGAGAACATCAAACATCTCATCCAAAGACTTCCCCATCGAGTCAGGCACCAAAAGTAAGAAAACAGAATGGATATGGATTGTCAGGCCTACACAGTACACATCAGCCCAGATTACACAGGCCAAATCCAGAATATTAAGCAATAGCGTGTAAAATACCAAATTTCCATCACCTAAATTCACAATCATGAAAGTGAAACCCACCCCCAAAAGCAAATCACTCCAAAAATCCAAGTCAAAATCCAAAAGCATCAAACAAAAAAAAAAAACTGGCAAAATAGCTTACTCTACTTACAGATTAAGAAGAATACCTGCTCTGAGAAACATCATAGATCTGACCCTTAATAGCCATCAACAAAGGTTTTTTGGGATCAGACCCATCATATTCCTTCAACTCCTCTTCAGTGACTTCTCCAAGTTGAACAGGAGGTGGCAAAGCCTGTGTCTGTTCCTCGAAGTCTCTAGACCTTTGGTGGTGACCATGATCAGATGAGGGGAAAAACCCCGAGATAGCATAGTAGAAAGCAACAGCTAAAGCAACAATAGTGAAAATAGTTGCAGGAGATAGACCCGTGGATTCTATGATTGATTCTTTCCAGGCATCCCATTGTTGTAGGGCCATGCTTCTCCGACTCAGAAGGGATTTTGACTGGGAAAATATATGGAAAATGGGCGACACAAACGAAGCGGTGTGAGTGTTGAATGATGAAACGGGCGGATAGGGTTTGTTTATCTAGTGGCAACTGGACTACACACCATTTTTTCTAAAAATAAATAAATTACATTTTTTTATATTAATAAATAATTTAATTCTTTTTCTTAGCACCCGTTTGACTACAAATATATTTGAAAAACACTTCGAAAATAGTGTTTGGCTATACAACTTGCCACTACTTGGCAAAGTAGAATATTTGATAATTTTTAAAAATTTATTTTATAAAAAAAGTAACCATCATTTATTGATTGCAACTAATATTTATCTACTCAATTACTTCATTAATAATTAATAACTATTTCTCTCTGCTATCTATATAGAACGTGACAAAAAAGAACAATTCATTTTTAATGGGCTATAATTCATCTTGAATCAATGACAAGTTTAAGTATGTAATTACTGTATAATTGTTCTTGTTTGTATTGTTATTTTGTTTTTGTTGATTGTTATCAATTATGTTATACTGTTATATTTTAACAGAACATGTTCATTATAAAATGACAATACAAACTTAAAGGTATTTTAAATAATTTTTAGAACTTATGGGTATAAATCATCTATTTTTTTTAGAATGTTCAAATATTTCTCAAAAAATTTATGGTCAAACACTTGATGAAATTTCATTCAAAAATAATTTGCCAAGAATATTTAAAAATTTGGGGCCAGATGCTAGCTTAATAAGATGAATATTTATGAAATGTTTAATATCATAAATTTTAAAAAATAAAAATTCTTATATTTTGTGCTTAATCAAGCATTCTACATAAAACGGGGAGATTGAAGTAGTTAACACTTAGGTATTGTTTGGTTTGAATACAAGCTATGATGAGATTAGGTATGATAGGATAAGTTATATCATAATTAGTTATGATGAGATAAGTAATGCTGAGATTATTTCTTATTTTCTTATTGAATGTTTGATTTGTTGTGTTCAAAATAAAACGCATTGCATAAATTTTAAAAACAAATTATTTATTTACAAAAATACCCTCACTTTATTTAGTTTTTATATTTTCTTCGCAAGCTTTAATTATTATTTTATTCTTAAAAATAAAATTTTCATCTTATTTAGCTTAAATATTTTTGTGTGCCCATTCCCATGATGGTAGTACCATATGTATTTTTTTTTAAAAATTTCTTCTTATTCAACTTAAACATAGAACTTTCATCTTAAGTTTGTTAAAGTAAAAGAAGACTTATGAGAAATTAAAATATAAACAAACATAAGAATAAGTCAAATAAATTTATAAATAAAAATTATATTTATATAGTATAAATTTTTAATTAAAAAAATATGAAGAATTATCATAAAAAATAATGAGTATTGAAGATTGTGAATGTTATTATACCTGGTATTGAAAATCTATATCTATAGTTAGTAAAGGAAAAACATAAATAAGGTGATGTGACACATCTCTATAGCCTCCATTTGCATTTATTTATTTTCTCCTATTTTGGCCTTTTTTCTTAGTTAAATTAATTATTGTATTGTAAAAGTAAATTACTTAATTTATTACAAATAAACATTTTATTAAGGATAAATTTTAAGAATCACATAGTTTTAATATGAAATTACAATCTATGCTTCTTTAGTTTATAATTACATTAATCCCTTAAAAGGTAACACAAACCAAATACATAATATGTAGCTCAGATACATTAAAGAGTATTTTGGATACATTATAACATAAACCGGATACATAATATGTAGTTTGGATATATTAAAAACTAGCTCGGATACATAATATGTAGCTCAGATACATTAAAAACCAGCTCTGATACATTATAAAATAAATCGGATACATAATATGTAGCTCAGATACATTAAAACTGGCTCAGATACACTGATATGAAGCTCGGATACATTAAAAAAATAAGGAATTTTAGAGGTTTTTAGAAATAGAAAGGGATATTGGAAATAAGGGAAACATAAGACGTGTATTTCAGTAATTTTTCCTTTTATTAATGGATCAACATTTACAACAAAAACTCTTCACATTCTTTTTTATTATTATTTGTTTGCCTCACTTTTAACCATAAAATGAAAATATTATTTTATATTTTAAGTATTTTTCTCTTTATTATTTAAACTATTCACAATGATTTATTACGCATGACTTACACCTCTTTAATTTTTACTTTTAATAATATTCATAACTCCCATAATTTTTATGTCCATAACCTCCAAACTTAATTTTGTAAGTTTATAATGTCTTATGGTATTCCTTTATTTTGCCTATAAATTCATATTTAATTTCATGAAGATTCACATTCAAGATTATCATTTATGTTCTTCATCATATTGGTTTGTGAATGAACTATCAAGTAACAAAAAAGTACATGAAGGTAAGAAATATTTCATTTCATTCTCAAGTCTTTATTTTTTCATTTCCTCTATTTTGCATGTATAAATTCATATTTAGTTTCATAAAGATTCACATTCAACATTATCATTTCTCTTCTTCATCATATTTTTTGTGAATTAACTAACATGTAGCAAAAAAGAAGTAGATGAAGGTAAGATATATTTCATTTATTTTTATTTACTTGAACATTCTTTCTTAATATTTTATTTATGTATGTATTATCATTTACTAAGCAAGTATGATAAAAAAAAAAAAATATCATAGTAATAAGAATAATGTGTTGTCATTATGCAATTGTTCTTTCTAATAGTCAGATTTTGGAATATAATAAAATATTTGTTAGATTTCAAGAGATGATTATTATTTAGTGTTGTTAGTGCTATTGAAAATATAATATACATATATATTACATATGGTTTAAATTTCTTCATTTTTTTAATATAATTATTTTTTAACTGGCATATGATATTTTATTTATTCAATTGATAGCATATGATGAAGAATTTGACATATGGAGCAAAATATGATAGCAAATCTACTTGCAAAGGAAGATGATAGAAGGGAGGGGGAGGGGGCATAATTAGAGGTTATTTTTGCTAAAATATTTTTTACTTTGACTTGTATTAGTTACTTAGCTACTTTTGCTAAAAAATAAATAAATTAAACTTTGATTTGTATAAATAATCTAGCTACATGTATTGTCAATGATCATCATTGTCCTTTAGTAATCTTTTTTTTTTATGAAGCACAATTAATATAATTATCTCATTTCAAGAAAAAAAAATTATGATGATTAGGAGTTTCATTTTTATTATACTTGTAGAAATTAATTGAAAATAAAATATTAATTTCATGATGTCATTTTTTGTGTATGTAACAATCTATTTTTGTCGCTATTTTTTTTATTTGAAATGTATATAATATTTATACAGTCACTGATTATTATATCTTTTTGTTCATTTTTTGTATTTTCGCCCCTTATTTTCATTTATTTATTTTACAAATAAAATCAATGCATAATTATTAATGCATTTAATGTCTAATAAATTGTACATTTGAATTATTTATAATTCAAATCTTAATATTATTCATAACTTTTGTATGTTTCATTTTTCATAATTCTTATAAATATTTAATTAGTGTTTAAAAATTATAATAAACAAATGTAATAATAAAGACAAAATAAAAAAAATCATATTCTTTTTTACAAAATTAGAATTTGTATTGAAACTTAGTACTCCTACAGAGGAAATTAAAACATACAAAATATTTTCAATATAATACAATATATTGTTATTTTAAAATATTACCTATTATTCCATTTACTTCACTACAGTGAATTTTTTGTTCTACTATATACATATAAATAGTTTGAACGTAAAAAGATGCAAAACAAATCTATTATATATGTTTAAAACGATGAAAAAACGTATCATATCGTAGATGAAAGAAATATCAATATTATCTTATATATTCGACACTAACCTATATATAAATTTCACATATTATTATTTTATAAATATTTCATATACGTGAATGTTAAAGATGATGTATAAAAGGGGTTTAAAGAGATATATTTGTCATTTTACCTATTATATTTCGGATAAGTTATTTCGATTACTACCCAAGGAGAGGAATAATTTATCTCGGTACTAATTATTAATTTAGAAATAAATTATTCAACTTGCCAACCAAATAACAAATTGACACTATAATTTAATCCTAAAATTATTTGGTGTTATCCTTCACACCAAGTGACTCATCCAAGCCCATCTAGGCCTAGCCTATATGAACCTTGGAATTTGATGGGATAGACTGGACCAACTCAAAACAACTTATTCCTATGTGGGTTGTGGGTGAGGTCAGTCAACCCACTTATCCTAAATATATTTCTGGGGAGAACTAAGCAAATACCTTGTTAAAGCAAAATAATACAAGCATAGATTCTTTTATATTCGCACCCCACTAAATAATTATACTATATTCTCCAACTAATTTCCTTATCTGATACTAAATAAGTATCATATACTGTATTGATATCATTAAGACTGATAATTTCACTTAATTAATACTATCTATCTATCTATCTATCTATCTATCTATCTATATATATATATATATATATATATATATATATATATATATATATATATGTATTGGTATCATTAAGGTTTCTTGTTCAGAAATTATTCATTAGTCAATGATATTATAAGAGTATATATATACTCGTATAGTATCATTGACTATTAGAGTAATTTCTGAACAAGAAACCTTAATGATACCATAAGAATATATGTATACTCTTATAGTATAATTGACTAATGATAATTTCTGAACAAGAAACCTTAATGATATATACCACAACAATATACATATTCTCTTGTAGTATCATTGACTAATGAGTAATTTCTGAACAAGACATATTAATGATACCACAACAATATACATATACTTTTATAATATCATTGACTAATGAGTAATTTATGAACAAGAAACCTTAATGATACCACAACAATATACATATACTCTTATATTATCATTGACTAATGAGTATTTCTGAACAAGAAACTTTAATGATATCAATAATATATATATACACACACACCGATTTAGCATCAGTTAATCAAAATTATCAACTTTAATAGTATCAATACAGTATATGATATAAATTTAGTATCAGTTAAGCAAAAATTATCAGTCTTAATTAAGGGTGTATGTGCTGTAATTATTTATGAGAGAATGAGTATTTTTTGAATTACTTTGAATTTGGGTATGTACATATAATTATTTTGGGTTTATGGTCCATTTAATCTAAATCTTTTTATAATTTTTTAATCTAAATTCTAACCTGAAAATACTAGCATAAATATCTACGAAGCAACATACATATATAGAACTCTCTAATCAAGTCTAAAACTGTAACTAAATTATCTCAATAATACTTATTAAGTACAACTCATCATCTTTGGGCAAGAGTCGTCAAAAATTATCTAATGCTTTTAATTGTTAGTAATCCCTTTATATAGGATTTTTTCCATATTGAATCATTGATTTAAATACAGTTCTAATCAGTGCCGTACGCAAATTTTTTTCTAAGCGGTGTCATCATTAAAGGGATAAAATAGCTCAAGAAGAAAATCAATGAAAGTTTTGTTTTAGGCCTCCAAAAATTTGAGGCCTCTTTTAATTAGATAATATCTTAAAATTTTAAATTAAATCATTCACATCTTCATATTATTAAATAAAGTTTGACTCATTAACTTGTTCTTCCAAGTCAGTTGCAGCTTGAGTCGTTAAAATTGGCTTTGAACATTTGTAAATTTTTTTAGAATAATACCTCTCCATTAAAAATTTAGACTAATATGCTGTAATCTACACAATTAGTAATTGAGGATCAAATAATATAGGATTGCGGACAATTTTAATCAATTTAATGAATTCTAAATTATTTCATTGTAACAAGTAAATAGTAAAAAAAATTAAATTATTATTATGAACAAATAAAAATAAAAATTCAAGCACATAATAAAAAAATAGAATAGCAAAAAAATACTAACATGATGTGGAGATTCGAGATGCCAAATAACAATGATTGATGAACAAGAACGGAAAGAAAATTGAACAAACTCACAAGTCAATTTAAGGAGTCAACACTATTTTTATTTAACTATAATTCTAATTGATAAATGAGATTTTGGGTTTTATATTAATTCTAAAAATAAAAAAAAGTTGTTAGATTTTGAATGAATTAGAGTGGGTGTGTAGGTTTTTAATGAAGGGACCTATTGTTTTGAATTTAAAACAAAAATTTAATAATTTTAAGAAAAGAAAAAATTAAAACGTGAATAAAACAGAGAAAAAAACCCCCCCCGGGAATTGAACACGTTACATTGCGCACATAATGTGGCGTGTCTGCCATCTGAGCTAGGTGCATTCTGTTATAAGGGGTGTCCTTTCAATTCTTTTACCCTTTAGTTTTTTTTTATATAGGTATATTCGGTAAAAAAAATCGACGAAGCCTTGTCACGTGACACACCTTAAATATGCCTAATCCGTCCCTGATTCTAATTGCATATTATATCTCTCAGGATTTGTTTGATGTGAGATAAAAGGAATACTAAATTTGAAATAAAACACATAATTATTTTATTTTATACTAATAATTAAGTGGCTTGAGCTTGGGAATACACTATGTTTCCAACCACTTTGTTATGGCCTATATATTGATGTTATTACTTCTAAAATAAGTATGATGATATATAGATAGATATAGATGAACATATTACTAAATGGTGTACCTTCAAAGGTCTTGTGACAATGAAATCTTGTTAATATGCATAAGCATTACCCTTATGATTTTTTTGGAAGATGGCCTATAGGAAAAATCACTAAACAATATATTCTTCGGAAGAAATGTTAGATAGAATGTTATTTTCTAATGTTCTAACATGCGTTTATAACGATACAATATCTTCAAACTGACTGTTGTTTTCCTTTAAAAAAATTGGGAAAATTTGAGAATCCTCCCCTCGCAAGCACTTTGGATATTTTGTTTTCAGTTTACAAAGAAGGAGAGATTTTAATAAAATAATAATTAATTAATAGAGCGGGATTTTTAGAAAGGGTAAATCGATCCAGATATTTTATATTTTCGTTAGTAATAAATATAATAAAGTAGTTGTTACAAAAAAAGTAAATTAAGGGAGGTGGTGGTAATATTGCAAATATATATGAGGGCTGAGGCGAGGTCAGTGAAACAAAACAAAACGTGAGGGTAGGTCAGTGAAATAAAGCAAAATGTAAGGGAATGTCGCTGAAATTTTTCCAATTCATTTTTAATAGAATAAGGGTATTTAAGTATTAAATGTTGTAAAACTAAAGCAAAACTAGACAAGAAATATATAAGATGAGAACATTCGAAATATAGAGACAATAGAGATGAGAGATTTTCTTATTATTTCAAGTCTTCAAGTGTTCACCAAATCTTCAAGTGTATCCAATATGAACTCTAATGCCTCTATTTATAGTATTACACAAAGTCATACAAAAGGTTAGTCAAAAACATGACATTAACCACAAAAGTTATGGAGACATTAACCATGTAGGTTATGGAGGAATATCAAGGGGGAAAGTTATGGAGGTGTGGAAGTTACTATACATTATGTTGTAATTACACCTTGAAGTTATAGACATCCAAATAAATATATTTACAATACTCTCCCTTGGATGTCCGATAAAATGCCTCATTAAAACCTTACTAGGAAAAACCCCGTGAAAAAAATTCTAGTAAAGGAAAAAGAGTACATATATCTTGTAATTATACCTTGATGTTAACATAAATATATTAATTTTTAAGTTAATAACTTCTTCTTTAATTAGGATAAAGGTATTTAAGTAATTTAAATTTCAAGTTAGGGACATCAAATTTTTAATATGGAGCTCATAAAGGATATAAAATCTTTCAATATTTAGAAAATATTTTGGTCAACCAACATTGATATTATGCTTTTATATATATATATAAGTCTAATCTTTCTATAATATCAAACCAAATTAAGTTGGATTTTTTTTTCAAGCCTACACAGGAAACCATCATCTATTGTATCAAACAAAGATCCACAAAGTTCACAAGACTATTAATGAATACAAAGTGTTTGCAACAAATTTTAAACATATGGAAAATAAATAAATCACACAAATAAAATCTGAAAAAGCATGAATATTTTATTGATAAATATATCAACACGGATACAATTCTGTTGATCCCTTGATTCTTCTCTCATAAGGTATTTATCCATAATTCGAGGGCAGTTTGTGGCGTATTTTTTGGCCTAGGATGATTTGAACTTGGTCTGCATAATTTGAGGACCATTAGTGGCGTATTTCTCAAACTAGGATGATTTTGACTTGATCTACATAATTTGAGGGCCGTTAGTGACGTATTTTTCAAACTATGATGATTTGGACTTGATCTACATAATTTGACGGCCATTAGTGGTGTAATTCACAAACTAAGATGATTTGGACTTGATCTACATAATTCGAGGGCCGTTAGTGGCGTATTTCTCGAATTAAGATGGTTTGGATTTGATCTCTTTATGAATATTCCATGAGTTTGTGGAATATTTGAGATATTCGAGATGCCTTTTCAAGGGAATAAAGTACCCCTTATATAGACATGAAATAGGGTTTAGGGTTGAGTAGCCTCCAATAATTCTAATTGGAATTGAACACATCTTATACATCTTATAGAGTCCCAACTCATTGAACACGTCTTGTAGAGTCCTACGAAATTTCAATGTCTACAAATGCCCCCTGCTTCAAGGCTTATCAGAGTGTAGACTTGATGAAACTCAAAGATGAGGTTTGAAGTACCCATTCTTCCACCTCTGCAGCTTCAGATTTTCAGAGTTAATTTAAGAGAGAAGAGATGAAGGGCAAAAATTGGTCCCACTGGGCATTCCAATTTGTTTGCAACAAATTTTAAATATATGAAAAATAAATAAACCACACAAATAAAATCTGAAGAAACATGAATATTTTATTGATAAATCAATGCGGATACAATTCTGTAGATCCCTTGATTCTTCTCTCATAAGATATTTATCCATAATTCGAGGGTCGTTTGTGGCGTATTTCTCAACTAAGGATGATTTGGACTTGATCTACATAATTTGAGGGCCGTTAGTGGTGTATTTCTCTAACTATGATGATTTTGACATAATTTGAAGGTCGTTAGTGGCGTATTTCTCAAACTATGATGATTTGGACTTGATCTACATAATTTGAGGGCCGTTAGTGACGTATTTCTCAAACTAAGATGATTTGGACCTGATCTACATAATTCGACGACTGTTAGTGGCGTATTTCTCAAATTAAGATGATTTGTATTTGATCTCATTATGTATATTCCATGAGTTTGTGGAATATTTGAGATATTCAAGATGTCTTTTCAAGGGAATACAGTACCCTTTATATAGGCATGAACTAGGGTTTAGGGTTGAGTAGCCTCTAAGAATTCTAATTGAAATTGAGCACACCTTATAGAGTTCCAACTCATTAAACACGTTTTGTAGAGTCCTACAAAATTTCAATGTCTACACAAAGTAATAGTCTACTTTGTTAAATATTCCTTATGTAAATGTAATTAATAATCATAGAGAAAATCTGGATCTTGAGTGAACCTCAAAACCATGCCAGGTTGGAGTTAATTCTTTCTATGGACACCAAACCAAATCTCTAAGTCATTTTTTTCTTCGATTTGACTTGGTTCGTCGATTCTATTTGACTTAGCGGTTTGATATATATATATATTTAAACAGATTATATGTTGGTAGATTCATGTTCCAAAATTTTAATTTTTAAACATAAAAATATAAAATAAAATTAATGATATGAATGAATCTCCAAATTTATACGCGGAATATCCTGTTCTTACCAAATTTGGAGAGTAGCTTTCCAAAATTATTGACTTAACTATGGTTACGATTCTTGTCAATGTAATATAACCTTGACCTTTAATAATTAAAAATAGAACACATACTTCTAATCTATAAGTGTACTTAACTAAACTGAGAAAGATATAACCAAGGGGAGCCAAATTCTTCAAGGTGGGCACATTTCTCCTACCAGCATATCCAAAACCTGTAGTATATATAGATATTACTAGTTACATTTTCTTTATTACCATTCTAAAGTTGCTTCAGTGGGTTAATCAATTTGTTCTATTTTTGAGTCTACCTTTAGATTTCTCCAACTACTGAGCGAGACGTGGTGGTGCCACTATATGTAAGCTATTAATTTGCTCTCATTTCATTTTTTTTGTTCCTGTTTGCAAGATATTTGTGAAATTATAAAATTAATTACGGTATAGATACCCTTTATATATGTATGTCAAGATCCCATCCATCAACAGTTGGTATATGTGTATATATATATATACACGTGCGCCCAATCAATTGCTGATGGAATCTTGACATATATAAGAGAGATATTCATAGATCTCAAAATCTGAAACTTTTTATAAATGTTTATAATTATTTCATGATTTTTTTTATCAATTTAAAAAGGTGATGGTCATTTTCATTTGTACACGACCTTTGGTTCAGAATATACCATTGAACAACAGCAGAAAAAAATGATTTTGTGGTGAGCCTATTTTTTTTGGTCAAAATTTTGACCCATTGGGCCAGGTTTATTATAAATATGAAATTAAAAAAATTTAAAAAATAACCAAATAAAGTTGTTTGACTAGTCCTAGTCCAAATGATCAAACCAAGATCCAAAAAGTAAAGGACAAGAAAATGCTAAAATTAGAAGTTGGAAATAATATATCAGGGGCCCGTTTGGGCCCAAGTTTTATTTGGAAATATTTGGAAAAAACTTGAGAAAAATTAAGCGGTTGGCGATTGGTCACATGACTTGGCAAGTTTTTTTTGCCAAGAATCCCAAGTTCTCAACTACCAGAAAAACTAATTTTTTGGAACTTAGAGAAATATTTGGGAACTTTTAAATATTCAAAAATTATCTCAAACTTTTATATTTTATAAAAAATACTCATCATTTATTACTTCCTACTAATATATATCTATAGGAATAGTTTGTTACTACCTCCTTTAAAAATGTTCGAGTTCTAATTTGAATGATAAAATTGAGAAAAAAAGAACAATTTTTTTTTAATATATTGTAATTATAACCGAACCAAATTTATATCCATTAATGTATTGCTCTTGCCTATATTATTATTATTTTGTTGTTGTTGATTTTTATCAATTATGTTACAAGGTTATTTGAATGGAACATATTCATTATAAATAGATAATACAAACTTATGTGTATTTTTAATAGTTTTTAGAACTTATGGGTATAAATCATATTTTTTGAAATAGTCAAATATATTTGGGAAAACTTGGGGCCAAACACAGGGTGTTAACTTGGGAAAAACATGTCCCAAATATTATTTGACAAAAATACTTGAAAACTTGAGGCCAAACGCTAGCTAGATGTTGTCCGCTCTTCCACGGGGTTGTTTTTGTGATATCATTGAATTTAAAAAAAAACACTTTAATATAAGATATATATGAGGTCTCTTCAAAAATCGTATGATAAGACAATAATTTAAGATTCACAAATAAAAAATATTTCAATAAAAATGTATTTTATCTGGTCGTAAACTTATTCATTATGAATCTAAATTGCGTAAAGTCAATAAATTGGAATAATCCATGTTTTTAATTTTTTTTATGGTTTGTTTATAAGTTTCAATGTATTTTTAGTGAACATTGAAATAGTGGAGGAAATGGAGTATGATAAGTCGGTGTTGATGAATCATTCTTTGGCTGCAATGAATGAGCTGCTAAAGTTGGCCATGATTGATGAACCTCTCTGGGTCAGAAGCTTGGATGGAAGTGTAGAGACACTAAATGTTGAGGAATATGCCCGATCATTCACCCAATTTAATTGCATGAAATCTAGAGATTTCAGAACGGATGGCACAAGAGCATCTCGTAGAATGATTAATAATGGTCTGACATTAATGGAGATATTGATGGATAAGGTACGTAGGTTGGTTCTCCATCCTATATTCAGGTGTTTTTCTTATGTAATTCACATATTTCTTTGATTTTTGCTTCACATCTCGTAGTAACCTTTCAAATGTATTGTTTTTCTACATGTAGAATCTATGGATGGAGATGTTTCCATGCATTATCGGAAAAACATCTACTGTTGATGTGATTTCAACTAGTATAGGTGGAAGCAAGAGTGGTATTCTACAATTGGTATTTCTTTTTTTACCATTATAGTACTTATTATTTTTCTAACAAGTTACACATCTCATTTATCCTATTATTTCATGCACTAAGAGTTTGAAAGTATTGATTTGCAGATTAACACTGAATTACAAATGATTTCTGATTTGGTTTCTGTTCGAGAAATAACATTTCTTCGCTACTGCCACCAATACGCGAAAGATATTTGGGTTATAGTGGATGTGTCCGTTGACATGATAAATAAAGGTGCACAACAATGTGAAATTAGGAATTGTCTGAGGCTTCCTTCTGGTTGTGTTGTGCAAGATCTGCTTAATGGTTACTCCAAGGTAATTAAACTTAAATTGTCTTTTTCATTTTGCTTCCCATGTAGACCTCCATAATTTCTCTAAATTTAATGATCTATGTTTCTTAATTTGCATTGATTTTCTTCTTATTGATTTAATTTTTTAAAGTAAGACACATCGTAGTGTTTTGCCCTTTTTTGGTGGATATTGTCGGCTCATTCAATATTTAGGGTTTGTAGTATTTCTTCTCTTGACATTTGTTTCTCCTTGGCGTGTTAATTTTGAGAAGGATTCAGTAGGATAATGTTATGACCTCAATCGAGATCAAAATTCAATTACAGAATTTAAACAATCAACACAACAAGTTTTTTGAGGCAATTTTCTGCTATATGTTTTGAATGAGAAATATTGAACTCAAATGAACAAGAAATACTATCTATTAAAAGAAAACAAGCCAATAGTGAACTCAATTAGTGATAGAATCTGCAGAAGAAAAAGATGAGGAGAGAATCAGATTTAGATAGATGAGAAGAGAAAGGAATTTGGGATAGAGAAGAACATGAGGAAGGAATTGGAATTACCAGATTTGAGTTAGCCTTCTCTCTCCTATGTGATGTGTATATATAACCGTCTATCCATGTGGCACGATCTCGTCCCTTGAGTTTTATTTAAATGAAATAAATCTTGACCCTTCAATCTTTTAATTTCCCTGTTAGTGGTTTTCTTTCCCGAGTTTGAATCTTAATTAACAACAACATTTTATTAGCTACGATTGAGATTATAACATACCCTCCGTCTTCAAATGATCCTTGTCCTCAAGGATCAAGACTAAAATTAGGGAAGGTGGTGCGTAAGTGTTGGTAGTCCTCCCATGTAGCGTCTTCAGGAGGAAGGTTTGACCATTGAACTAACATCTTTACAATAACAACATTGTTCTGCTTAACCATTTGCCTTTGCAGAATGGCAACTGGTTGCATGATGAACTGACCATCAGCTTCACTGTTAGGCAGAGATGATTGAACCACTACACGATTTCCCACTTTCTTTTTGAGTAATGGGACATGGAAAATAGGGTGGACCTTAGATTCAGGTAGTAATACTAGTTTGTAAGCCACATTACCAATCCTAGCAATAACCAAATAGGGACCATAATATTTAGAGTTGAGCTTAAGGTTCCTCCTTAGTGCTAATGATGTTTGTTTGTATGGCTGCAACTTCAAATATACTAAATCGCCCACTGCAACCTCTCTATCAGTCTTTCTATTATCAGCAAAGAACAACATCCTGGCTTGAGCTGCATGTAAGTTATCCTTGAGTAATTGTGAAAATTGTTGCCACTGTATGATCACATCTTCAGCAACTTGCACTACATTTTCTAATAAAGGTCCGATACATAGCTGAGGGGGTGTATACCCATAAAGAGCTTTAAAAGGGGTACACTTCAACCCTGTATGAAAATTAGTATTACACCACCATTCAGTTGCTGCTGATAGCCATTGTTTACAGTGGTTAGGCTTGCTTACCACCATGCATCTTAAGTAGTTTTCCAAGCACTTGTTAACCCTTTCTGTTTTACCATCACTTTAAGGGTGATATGCAGAACTATAATTGAGTTGAGTGTCCAGTAAGTTGAATAGAGCTCATCAGAAGTTGCTCAGAAACACCTTGTCCTATTAGTCACAATAGACTCCGGAGTACCACGTAGGCTATGTATCCTTTTCCAAAAGATAGAAGCAACAGTAGCAGTAGTATATGGGTGTGATAGTGCTATGAAGTGGGCATAATTAGTAAATTTGTCAACCGCCACTAATATGACATCTTTAGACTTAGACTTGGGAAGACCTTCCACAAAGTCCATACTAATATGCCACCATGCTTGATTTGGAACAAGTAAGCAACAATCCCGGATAAGTTGCATTATCATCCTTATTCTTATGGCATACATTACATTTGGACACATAATCATTTGTTGCTTAGACAAGGCATCAACTACTCTATTTTCTGCACCTTTCTTGTACTGAACCTCGTAATCAAGCCCTAATAGCTTGGTTAAACCCTTTTGCTGAATAGCTGAGGTTACCTTTTGTTCCTGTAGATATTTTAAGCTATGATGGTCAGTCTGCACCACAAAGTGCTTGAGCAGGAGATAGTGTCTCCACTTATTCACAACACTTAACAAAGCCATGTACTCCTTCTCATAAATAGACTTTCCTCAGTGCTTGGGTGTCAACATCTTACTAAAATAAGCAATTGGTCTTCCCTTCTTTATAAGTACTGCACCAATGCCTCCATGATTGACATCAGTCTCAACGACAAACTCCTGTGAATAGTTTGGAAGTGCGAGCACATATGTGGTGCTCATAGCTGTCTTAAGGGCTTCAAATGCTATTCCTGCCTCTAGATCCCATTTGAAGGCGCATCCTGTTTTAACAAATCAGTGAGGGGCCTATTGATAGTACCATAATTAACAATATATTTCCTGTAGTTGCCAGTAAGACCAGTAAATCCTCCAAGTGCTTTGAGTGTTTTTGGTCTAGGCCACTCGACCATGGCTCTAATTTTGAGAGGATCAGTAGCTACACCTTTCCTAGTAATAACATGCCCCAAGTAGGATAATGTTATGATGTCAATCGAGATCAAACTCCAATTACAGAATTTAAACAATCAGCACAACAAGTTTTTTGGGGCAATTTTATGCTATATATTGGAAGAAAAATATTGAACTCAAATGAACAAGAAATACTATCTATTAAAAGAAAACAAGCCAATAGTGAACTCCATTAGTGATAGAATCTACAGAAGAAATTGATGAGGAGAGAATCAAATTTAAATAGATGAAAGAGAAAGGAATTTGGGAGAGAGAAGAACATAAGGAAGGAATTGGAATTACTAGATTTCAATTAGCCTTCTCTCTCCTATGTGATGTGTATATATAACCGTTTGTTTATGTGGCATGATCTCGTCCCTTGAGCTTTATTTAAATGAAATAAATCTCGGCCCTTCAACCTTTTAATTTCCCTGTTAATGGCTTATACTCTTTCCCGAGTTCGAATCGTGACAACAACATTTTATTAGCTAGGATTGAGATCATAACAGATACTTTAAAAGTGGTATCCTAATAATTTCAACCTTATATTGGTATTTTATGTTTGAAAATGATTCTATAATTCGTGAAAATACACTATCATCTAATTTCATAATGCAACACTTTTTGTTGGAATGATTAGTATAACTGACCATTAGAAATGAGTTTATCGAGGAGTATTATATGTCTTGAATTTACTAATTTATGATCTTTGCATGAAGGTAAGACATTTTTATTTTCATTTCTAATGCATAAGTTACGTTGATGTATATTTCTCTCATCTCCACAGCAGATGGTTGATATCCCACACCTTTCTTGGGCTGTATTTTGTGCATTAGTTTTCATAAGGTATACTAATTCATTTTGTTGATCATTTTAATTAGTTTATCTGGATTATACTTTATTTTATCAAAAATAAGAAAAATTAGGTTTCATCTAGTTTTGATGAATGCAACTATTTAGTAATTGTATAAAATATACCAACATGAGTTGTGGTGCAGCGGTGGGACTGCTCCACCCTTAATCAGAGGTCTCGTATTTGAGCCCCGGATATAGAGAAAACCTTGTTGGGAACGTCACCCCTAAATGAGCCCTAAAATTGTGTGGAATACGTTTTGCCCTGTCTCCTCCCTAAGGAACCAAGTACTGTGCAGACTCTTTCCTCCCATATTTATTGTTAAGACCACTAGGGCTCTTTTCGAAGGATACATCCCTTGAGGTTGAGTCCTTGTTTGATGGTTGAGTTTTCTAAGTTGTCTACATCAACGATCATCGATCTTTGATTAATAATTTGGTCAACATATCACGCAAGCTCATATATTTTTATTTAGTTGTCTTGCAAAATTGATGTAATATTTTCAGGTAACTTGGATCGAGCACATGAAATATAATGAAAATGTTGTCCACCATCTGTATCGCCCTATGGTCAGGTCAGGTCTTGGTTTTGGCGCACAAAGGTGGATGGCTACTTTGCAAAGGCAATCTGAATTTTTGGGATTAATGAGGTCATTCAATGACCCCACAGGTAACCATGCATGTCCCATTATTGTTCCATTTGTTTACACTTTTGATTACTAACAAGAATTTTGGATTCTGATGAGGTTTTATTTGTGGCAGTTGGTTTAAATGGTGAGAAAAATGTAGGAATGTTGGCTCAACGCATGACTCACAACTTTTGTGCAGGGGTTTGTGGAACCACTCACCAATGGAAAATAATTCAATTATCAAAGGGTAAAGATGTTAAATTGATGAAGAGAAACAATATTAGTGACCTCGGTGAACCTAGTGGTACAGTGTTGAGTGCCACAAAGACCATCTGGTTGCCCGTGAAACATCAACGTTTGTTTGAATTCCTTATAAATGAACAAACGAGGAGTCAATGGGATGTCTTATCCAATATTAGTGATTTCATGAAACTAATGGTCTACATTCCCAAGGATCACAATATTGATAATAACATCTCTCTTTTCCATGTTAATGTGAGTGATTAATTATTGTATTTTTTAGAAACATGATAGGATCAATTCTTTTTTACTAATCATTGATTTATAAATAACCTATTATTTTGTTTTGGACTTGTAGGGGGGTGACACCAGTACTAATAAAAAAAACATGATGATCTTGCAAGATACTTGCACGGACGCAACAGGATCCCTTTTAGTATATGCAACAATGGATTCACTAGCAATGAATGTGGTGAAGAAAAAAGGGGACCCTTCTGGTGTGGCTCTCTTTCCATGTGGAATTGCAATTGTTCCTGATTCTTTCCAAGATTATAATACGGCAAATAACTTCAACAGAATTCTTGGAGAGAATGATAATGGATTCTGTGGTGGATCACTTGTGACCATTGGGTTCCAAATGTTGGTGAAAACCTTTCATTCTAAAAAGCACACTATAGAGTCAGCCAAAAAAGCAAATGGAATCATCTCTGGTATAATTAACGGGATCAAAACTTCTCTCAAGTGCAAGTGATAATCCAAGACGAAATGCATTACTTCTTTTGAGTCGATGGAGGTAGTTTTAAGAGTAGCCTGTTTTAGCTATATATGTCTTTTTGTCAAAAGATGAGATACTAGATGAATTTGTGTTCCTTTTTTGATCCTGAACTGAATAATGTTTGTTTACATAGACATTCTCATTTTTTGTGGTTCACTGCTCATTTGACTTTGTTATACTATGTCATGTCTTGATCTCCAATCAACTTGATAATCGAATGAGTGAAAATTGGCATAGGTCTGACCGTCTGAATCTCAAATTTGGAGGTAAATTCTACCATTTGAGTGTGATAACATATATAGTAAAGTGTCATGGTGCAGTTATGTAAACTGCTCTTGTTATCATTTTCTTAAGTTAATCATGAAATAGGATATTTAGCATTTAATTCTCATCACGTTCTTCCACCAAATCAACCAGCAGGGCATGTTTGTTTTGGCTGAAACTCAAGCTACTCTCTACTTTGTGATAAGTTATGTTTTTGAACTACGTAGTTGTTAGCATTTTTAGCATATACTAGAGAAGCGCGGGTGAAAAAAGATCTTATTAAATTCATGATATGATCCTCTCTTTTAAACATACACTAGGGATCGTAGTGAGCTGTTGTTGCGTCTCTTTGCATGGATGTGTTACCAATGCCTCTAGTTCCTTCCCAGGTTGTGGTAGCAATGCAAGTAGTTAGATAATTACACATGTATAAACACATAACACAACTTTATATTTTTGACAAACAATTCCAAGTTTCTCATGACAACATTAAGCTCGTTACAATTAGATATAGGGCTGCTACGGATTGATGTACAGTCATAAAATTTAATTGGAAGTATTGTAGCCTTCTTGGATCAAGTTTAAAGAATTTTAAGATAGAATTAACTTCAGCTGCGATGGCATCACAAATTGAGAAAAGAACTTATCCAATGGAAACAGAGGGAATAAAACTGTAGAAGGCGTAAAGGTAAGCATTAGGTGGCATGGGATAAGCCCTAAAGAAGAAGGGGGACAAGGTTTCAGATATTTAAAAGGCGTATCGAATGCCCTTTTTGCCAAACTATGGTGGACTTTCAGAACATCCACTTCCTCACTATATAGCACTTATATGTGGAATAAATACAGCAAAGGAAATTAGAAGTACAAAATTAACAAAGGAAAACGTTGTAAGTTGTAATATTGATAAACTAGCCAATAAATTAGTCAGATGCTTGGGTAGGTTGTCCACTTTACACCTCCTTGGGGCTTGGGGTATGGCTCTTCCTAGATCCTATGTGAGCGCAAGAAGCTTCATGCACCGAGGTGCCTATTATTTAATTTTACCTTTAGTTTTTGAAGAATATTCGTTTATGTTGAGATCCATTATCTAAAAAGGTTATGTATAAATAGGTGGTCTCAGATAGCACAACATTTGGCTGGACGAACAGATAATGTATCTAAAGAAAGTTGGCAAAAAAGAAGAAAATTTAGATGGAGTATCTTCTCCTTCCAGAAATTCTAGTTTGGACTCGTTTGCACACCTGATAGAAGGTTCATTATTCTTAGCAGATACAGATTATTTGCTGTATTATTCGATGAGTGGCTTTAGCTAAGATCAATTTAATGATCAGAACTCAGATCTTTCCAAGAATAGTTTTGGTTACAACAATTAAGAGTTCCTAGATGCTTTCATGCATGATTTATTTATGAGTGAAGGGGTTGACAATGAAATAGTAGATGATGATATGTTTCAAGCACAACACGAGTTTGAAGATCACATGTCTGCTGCAAATAGATTTGATGAATTGTTATCTGGTGAATTCAACATAAATGGTGATGTGATCAATGTCATATGAGTCATTTATATAATCATCTTTAGGGATAAATTACTTCCTATTGAATTGTTAGTGTAAATAGTTTCCCCTTAAGCATGATACTGCAGTTGTATCTTTCTGCAGTAATTTGACAATCGCGGTAAGCACACAACAACCTTGTAATAAGGGATTCATTTTGTGTCTAATTTCAAATCTTTTGAATTAAGAGGCTTCTTTTGGAGTTGGCCACATTGCTAATATAGTAGGTTTCTTTCAATACAATTCCAGAGATAATTTTCACCAGTTTTTATATACACTCGGATACATTGTTATGCACTCGTAATAACGAAAGCAATAGATTCCACAAGGCTTAAGCACACAATGTTTCTAATGCAAAGAAATTCTCAATCCACAAACTTCACTATACGACTTTTATAACCAGTGATACAAATCTAGTATTTTCCACTTCAGAAACATCCAAGGAGTGGTTTCTTTGGAGAACTTCCAGTGGCCCGACATTTTGCTGCCATCTCCTCTGCGGTAAGAAGATCTTCTCCACGTTTAGCTTCAGTTATCGCTCTTTTTTCTTCTGCTGACTTGTGGACTAGAGCAATCTTGTTTTTCAGTTTCTCAATGTACTCTGCCTTCTTTTTCAACAATTGCTCCTGCTCAGCCACAAGATGTGTAAGGTTAAAACAACCACAAATATGAACTTCGGAAGCTAAAATGCAACCACAAATATGGTTATTAAAGACAACGATATCTCTCTGGGACTTATAATAACAAAATCACCAGATGATGTAACCATAATAACTCGTTAGATTATCGCACATAGCAAAATAGAAGGATGACTTCTCACCTCAGTCCTTTTTAGCTCAGCCTCCAAGCTTGCTTTCTTGCTGTTCTCCCATGCAAGAATTTCAGACCGCTTTTTCTGAGCTCTGTCAACAAATTGGGGAAAAAACAGATTCAAATTACCAACTGTACTGAAATTTATGAGTAAAAACATTTCCTGAGACACGTACTTATCCTGTAATTCGGCTTAAAAAAAACTTTAATCTTTGGTCTCAAATTTGAGTCATTACTGAATATAAATACTACCATAGAAAAGCAGGTCTCTCACATACCATAACTAAGTGAAACAATTGGCATACAGTTGATAATTTCACTTCAAGAAATAACTAATAAAATGGCTTCAAGACAGTAACTATCCACAATCAACAAAAATTGTCTTTTGAGGCATGTCAAATTCAATATTCAATCACTTTGTAGTTCTAACACCTCAACATGTAAATGAAAATGCGCAATTTCATAACATACTTGTTTTCAGCTTTTGATTTCTCACTTTCTTCCCATGCTTTGATTAGCGACAATCTCTTCTCTGTCGTTAACCGAGCAAGAGTTGCATCTGAAGATTATATATGCAAATTAGTTTTCATTGAGCTGTAGAGTGATTGAGAAGAAAAAAAAAAGTATAACACAATAAAACAATCGCACGTACCTCTGTCAATAGATCCCTTTTTCTCAACGGGTACCAGCGCTTCTGCCAAGGACATAAAATTCATATAAAGACGTTAGACAAAGACTATACTAAAGTCTAATGTAGTATGGATTATAGTTGCTCTAAGTGAACTCCACTAATACAGATGAGGGAGTAGATCTTTAGAATATTACTTTAACATGGAAACTTTGTAAGTGAAAGAGTGGGAGGAAGGAAAAAAATTTGAGTCATCTGAAATGAATCTATGTTGATCATTTAAATTGCCAATGGATTATCAGAAACACCATAGCTTGATAAAATTAGAGGAGTACCACAACTAAAAAAAGTTTGACAACTAAAGAAAGAGAGGCGGGCACATGTTGTACAAACACAATCAACTTATTTGGTTGAAGTTAGCACAAAAGGTATATGAAAATACATAAAATATGAGTTCAGTAGGGTAATAGGACCCTAGTTAGGTTGATTGTGTTTGTACAACATGCGCCTGCCACAAGATAATGAATTAGTGATAATGTGAGCAAGAATTTGAGCAGCTTTAAATTTGATATTCATAACCTCCAAATATTTAATCTAAAAGTTTATGATAACTTTTGGTATTCCTTCATTTTTATCTATATAAATTCATCTTTTTTGTTTCATGAAATCCTTACCCAAGATTAGCATTTTTATTCTATAGTTAAAGTAAATGGTTGGCTATGGGAGAAGGAGTTTATAAGAGTTCAGAAAATTCTATACTAATTTTGTATTAATTTTCCCATCTATATTATTATTATTGATCAAAGAGTTAAGAAGGATGTATAATCTACATTTTTTCTTCTCAGTTTTTTTTTTTTGGGTGTGTGCGTTTTTTCTCAATTAAACTTTTGATTTAGTTTCCTTTGAATGTTTTATTGTCGTAAGTCTATACTCTTATTAATTTGGGCTTAAATTAACCATTGTGACTTTATTAAAAGTTTACTAACTATAAACCAAAGTTCAAAAGTTACAGTTTGTTGCTTAAAAAGAATTAATTTGAAATACGCCCTTGATTTGGTATTTTTTTTTTGTCATATTATTAAAAAATTATTTGTAGTTGTTACATTTTATTATTCATTATATACATGTTTTCATAGAATTTTAGTCATTCTAACATATTGATGAAATTCACATGGAACACACGTGCGAAACACGTGTCCAAAAACTAGTTAAGTGAATGAATTTGTACTTTAATTTATTTAACTAACCGACATATCAATAATTAATTGTATTTTCCTCTTTAACAACTAATAATACATTATCAGTTCACACTTTTGTCGTTTTTCCTAAAACCTCCACTTTAGTAATTGCTAAGTATACACAAAAGAAAATCTTAGATAATTTTAGACTTTTCGTCATGGTTACATCTCTGCTTTAGTGCTTTATAGATTTTGTAAGAAATTGTTTTGATACTTTTTTTGTTTGCTTATCTTCCATTTTACAAAGTTTGTATAGATTGAAATTAATTTTAAATGCTTAATTGTATACTAACTATGATTCATGTCATCTATACTATTTGTATGAGACACGTGCAACGCACTGGACACGTGCGTTGCACGTGTGTCTCATACAAATAGTATAGATGAAATGAATCATAGACACTAGTATATATATAGCAAATGCATCTTCTAAATTTTTTCAATAATTTATTTTCTACTTCAACATTATATTATTTAATTTGTAGGTTACCTTATGTAAAGGACGACACATTACAAGTTAGATTTTAAACAAGATCACTCTCAATTTGCTTCAAGAGCAAATGGTAATGCTATTTTCCATTCAATGATAGAAGAATCACATTCAAGGGGTCAAGTTTCCAGAGATAAGGAGTTGGACCCAGTTAATTTCACAAAGCCTTTAATCAATAAACTAGATAAGCCTTTCATTTTTTAGAAATGTTGAAGCAGATGACGATCAAAATATGAACTTGGAATTGAAGCTTTACAGTATAGTCAAAGCATCCAGCTCTTACCAGAAATATTTGATTAAAAGGTTAGGGATTGTGTCCAATCAGGCCAATTTGGTATATATTGATAATACAAACCGAATTAATTTAAATTTGTCTTGCGTATAGTCTATTGATGGGGTAAGAACTCTTGATTAGAAGTTATTCATTCTTAGGGTTCAAATACGAGACTTCTACATAAGAGTGGATGAATCTCATTCATCTCAATGCTCATTGGTGGCATGTAAATGAAACACACACACCCGCACGCATACACACACACACGCACACACAATCTTAGATGATTTTAGACTTTTCATGATGGTTACATCTCTGCTTTAGTGCTTTATAAATTTTGTAACAAATTTTTTGCTTGTCTTCCATTTTACAAAGTTTGTATAGATTGAAATTAATTTTAAATGGTTAATTGTATACTTACTATGATTCATGTCATCTATACTATTTGTATGAGACACACGTGCGCACGTGTCTAGACGCTAGTATATATATATATATATATATATATATAACAAATGCATCTTGTAAACTGTGTCGATAAGTTATTTTCTACTTCAACATTATATTATTTAATTTGCAGGTTACCTTGTGTCAAGAACGACACATTTCAAGTTAGATTCTAAACAAGGTCACTCTCAATTTGCTTCAAGAGCAAATGGTCATGCTATTTTCCATTCAATGATTGAAGAATCACATTCAAGGGGTCAAGTGTATAAAGATAAGGAGTTGGACCCAGTTAATTTCACAAAGCCTTTAATCAAGAAATTAGATAAGCCTTTCATTTTAAAAAAATGTTAAAGCAGATGACGATCAAAATATGGACTTGAAATTGAAGCTTTAGAATATAGTCATAGGATCAAGGATGTTAATAACTCCTAAAAAGTGTTTCTCTTGTAGTGTTCACTCAAACTTAAATTTTTAATGGTGTTTTTCTGTATTAGTAGTATCTTAGTTGTCCTTCTTGTCATATCCACACCCCCCCCCCTCCCTTTTATTTTTTATTTGAGTAGAGTCTCTTTAATGTTGGTATTAATAAAGTTCAAAACTTCTTGAAACAAAAATTATTTTTCTTACCCTTCTTTTTATCAACATGTTCAAGGAATAACTCCTAATAAGAGTGTTTCTCAACTCTCCAATATTTTAAAAAATCAAACTGTTACCGAAACAACCAACCAGTAATCCATTACCGATAAATCAATAACTTTTTTCGATTTGGATTATTGATTTTGGTTCGATCTTGGTCATGTTTGTACATACAAACATAACTCATGACATCTCATAAAACCCCTTTCAAAATCAGAAATTCTGTACGAATTCAAACAAAAATATATTTCTACAGAACCCCTTACCGAAAGATACAATTAAACAAGAGGAATCTTAGTCACTCAGTTATTTGACTATCCAAACTTTCACCTTGTTGGTGAGAGTTCGATTTCCCAAAAAAGAGAATGTCACTTCTCTCAAAAGTCAGAGCACACACGAAATTCAGTCAGATAAAACAGAGAAACAGAAAACAGAGTCAAAAGGAAGAGATCAATTACTAGTTTCGGGTTCGACGATGACGAGAGCTTTGGAATCATCGGGTTTGTCTTCCAATTCTTTAGAAGGAGGTACAGTTGATAAGATGATGGCTTTCTCCTCTGCGACATGTTCAGCAGTCTCCACTTTCTTGGCTTCTTCTTCTCCCATATCTTAATCGAATTGCAGAATTGTAAGATTATATCAGAGAGTGGGGTTGAAGAGAAGATATGTGTAATTGATAGTTGAAATAAATGTTGCCTTTAGAATAAAGAGAAGAAGCTAGAGACAGAGTGGACACCCATTTGTATAAGCTTAGCTGGATTATGATTTGTACATTTGTTGTAAAGGACCCCATTTGTCAGCTGTCCCACTCCATTGACAACAGTCCCATAAACTTTTGCAAATATATAATCATGATTGATACAGTCGTTGGCCTAACTAAAATGATACGGGACAGGATGTCAAATTCAACTTTAAATAGTTTTTGGGATTTCCTTCCGGTGTTTGATATTCGCAATTGAGCTCGACTAATCTAGATTCATGTCAAGTAGGAACCCCTTAGCGGTAAAGCTCTCAAGGATTTTCTTTTCATATTAAAAACTCAAAACTGAAATATCTGATTAAGGGAGTAGCAGTATAGTCTCATTAACTACACTACATAAATTCAACTCTAAACGTGATTGGGCCATCCTTATACTTTTGGTTAATATTTGTGGTCCTCGCACTTAGTATCCAACAGGTGGAAGAAAAATATGATTAAAATATCTTTTTGTCAAGAATATAATGCAAAAATTACTTATATTTTGTAAAATCAAACTTAGAATAATAATACGAAACATGAAAGTAGACAAGTAATATAGAGAAATAAGAAGTATTTCTCAAGTGTATCTGATATGAATTCTTATACCTCTATTTATAGTAATAGACTAGTTTTGGGCACTTGTGTTACACGTTCCCATGCTAAATTGTGTAGAGTCGTTATAAATATTATTTTTTTTGCTAATTTTTCTATTTCGGAGAATATTCAATGATATACCATCTGTATTAAACTTGCCCAAAATTAACTGGTAAGCGTAGCCCCATCCATTGCACCAAATTCTTTGGTGCTAACTTACCACTTAGTGCATTCATGAGCGCACAAAAGGAAATTTCTTTACAAAAAGTAAAATTAATATTGAAAAATAATAAAAATCATTTGCTAAAATACCAAAAATACACCAATTCGAAATTCTAATAGCATAAATTTCTTTAGATCATCGTTATATACATGCTACATGTTAACTCCATGTTACAACTACCTCAAGGTTAGAATAGTGCAATTTTTATCATAAAAATAAAAGCCAGGAAGGAGAAAAACCACATGGTACATATCTATATATAAAGCTTAAAATACAAATAGTACATATTCATATATAGAGCTTAAATTACAAATAAATGAAGGAATCTATTAGGCACGAAAGTTAAAAGATCAAGTATACGGTTGTGCATGTACCATCCATCCCCTCAACACTGGATTATGAGCAAAATTCAATGCCTACTCTAAAATTTTGTAACTTCCAACTGCATATGCTTTTGAAGTAACCAATGTACCTCACAAGATTATAAAATGGCCAATCTTTTTAGTATTGAAATATTGTATATGATGGCCCTTCATTATCATTTATAACTCTTAAAATAACTAACCTATTAGCCATAATGTCATGTACATTATTATTAATTATACAGTAAAACCTCTATAAATTAATATAGGTGGGACCATAAAACTTTATTATTTTATAGAAATATTATTTAATCGATAAATTAATATTTATTAATTTAAAGAATGATTTGAGATTTAATGAAGGTTAATTTGATTATATCAAAATAATTGTATCTTACTAATTTATGTATCATATTTATTGAGTTCATATAAAATTGTTTTTATACATAAAGTACAACGAATACATCAAAATCATTGTATCTTACTAATTTATGTATCATATCTATTGAATTGTCACTATTGTGCAAACAAAAGAGCATGGATGACAAGTGTGCTTTTTGATGAATATATTCGTTGGTTTGACCACAAAATGCATGGTAGACGAGTTTTGCTTATGGTAGATCCCCATAATAGAAATATTGAAGCACTGTAAAATGTTGAATTGTTTTTCTTGCCACCCAACATGACATCCAAAATTCAACCTTATGATGCTGAGATAATAAGAGCTTTCAAGATGTATTATCATAACAGATTTTATCGTAGGATATTAGAAGGCTATGAAGTGGGATAAATTGATCCAACAAAGAATAATGTTTTGGATGTTATCAATTTTGCAATCCCTGCTTGGACAACAAATGTTCAGCAAGGGACAATAACAAATTATTTTCGACACTATAAAATTCGTTCGGAGGATGCAATCTCAAAGAATTTGAATGAACCCACTTGTGAAAACGTCATTCATGAACTTGAGGTCATGACTAATGATCTCGGTTACCACAATAAAATGAATGTCAATAACATGTTGGATTATCCGGGTGAAAGTGATACATGTTCAGAGGTCCAGAGCTTAGAAGAAATTGTGGATACCATCGGAAAAATAATGTTGATGATGAAGTTGAAGATGATACTATACCTTTGGAACCAGTTACACGTAAAGCAACACTTATCGCATCTAGAACTCTTCACAATTTTATGGTGCAGTTCGAAAAGACAACACCAGAGCTCTTAGATGCAATAAGAAAAGTTATTTTATTTTTTTGTTTGCAATAAGAAAAGTTAGAGATGAGCTTCAACTAAATTTAAATTTTAAGAAAAAACAGAACAGAATAAAATCATATTTCACTAAATTGTCTTAGATATATTTTTACTTTTAAAGAATTATTAATTTATGATATTAATGGGACTATATATTTATATAGGGGTCTTTTGGAAATAAATTATCTTATTATCTTATCGAAATTGGTGATTTTTTCTATTGGCCCAAGTCGGGAACGAAGAAAAATATTACTTTACAGAGATTATTAATTTACCGAGTATTAATTTATAGAGGTTTTACTGTATTATTGTCTATAATACCTCTTCATTTCCCCCACAACTTTTAACATGCCATATTTATCATAATTACGAAAAATGTAAAAGAGACTTTCGAGTTTTTATAATATTATAGTACATAAATTGAAAATATAGGAAAAATGTAAAAACGAATATAATAAAAAGATAAATGATTTTTTTGGCTTATAAGAGATGTCACATCACCTTCTTTATGTCTTAGTTTATATTAAATTAGATGGTGATGCCCGTACACGCACGGGCCCAACAATTTACATTTTAAAGTGATGATTGCTTAGCTTGAAGATATACAATGACAAAAATTTGTAGCTATATCGAAAAAACATGTTAGAATAAGTATTTAAGTTTATAATGAAGAATGTCTTCATGAACAATACATGCATTTTACATATCCAAAACAAAATAACAGCAGCAATACCTAATAATACTGGTTATCTAATCCTCAAATCATAAACTTGGATAATCCGAGAAATGAACTACTTTCGCTGCCCGTTATATGTGCAGAAATGAGTGTCACTCATGCTTTAGAAGAAAAAGATTGGTAGTATTATATCATGAATAGTATCACAACATTGTAGACATGATGTCTGGGTACTAAAACACTGTAACATAATAATCAAATCATCTGCAGGTAGTATGTGTGTTCCTAAACGTCTATACCCAGAAGAGGTACCAATTTACTCCTTTAGAAACCAAAAATAATCCCTATCATAATTCATAAGGCAACGTGGCAAGCAACAATTACAGAAACATATACCAACATCCTTTTACAATCCCCTATATAAAAAGGATAGCCAAAAAAGACAAAAATAAAAACCTATCTACAGGTGAAGCCTGGCCTGTATGGTGTAGACAGAAGAATGCTGACAGACCAAGGAGGCGGGGAATGCAAATAATCCTAAAGAACGGTTAAAAAAGTTCATTAACCTAAGAGGAAAACTCAGCTGGCGCAAAGACAACATCAATTAACATAAATAATCTCGCTATTGTGGCAGCTTATAATGAACGAAAGGTCAGATTATTTAGTCTACAACTTTTAAGATTTCTAGGCAATCAAGAAATTAACAGTCTTCCGCATTTTCTTTTCGCACTTTATTAGATAATAACCTTCGAGTTAAGGCAGAAAAATGTAGGAATCAACTTCACTTGTTGAAGATGACACTCAACTGTCTATTAATTTAGGATAAACAGAACATATCTATCTGGTAATATAGGATAAATAACCTGATTTGCAGTGGTTTCAACCAGCAGACGCTTAAGCTCTTTGTCCACAGCAAGCCACTGCAAACATAAATGCAAGCTCAAAATAAATAAATAAAAGTTACAATTCTGAGCTTGATTCGCAGGAACATAAGGTGACCAACAAAGTCCCAAGAAAAGGAAGTGAGACCTACCACCCTGTAAAGCAGCACCTTGATCTGCATTCATCTTTTTTACTAAAGTTTTCAGGGAACCGAAGTTATAAGTTTCGATAGCCCAGCCAATAGAACCCTTTAGAGGCTCACCACCAGCCTCCTGCAATATGATTAAGCAGTTATGTCATTTCCCCTCAAAGCAGAACAATAAAATAATTGAGGGAGCAAGCTTACGCTGACAGGTGCAAGGTAATTCCAGAAAATTGAGTGATTAATATGACTTGTGTGAAAAGTAAAAAAACAAAAATCATCAACTTGGATAAAAGAACGATTACTTATGAAATCAACACAAATAATCCTTTGACAACTGGTTGTGTAGCCACATCAATGGATTTCAGGCATCTGATAGTGAAAACCCTTTCATGAGCCAATTCAGCCAACTCATTAATGCGACAGACTGATATTGACACTAAGCTAAACATAAAGATGAAGATCGTGGCACCATAGTCAAATCTTACTTTTATGGTAGGTGTAAATCGTGAAAAAGGTTATACTAATAGCTATAAAGAATTCCTAGTTTCTTTGATAAAATTTCTTGGTAATCATCAACGTGAAGGACAACAACTTTCTTTATTGTAACCAGATAGAGAATCCCAAAATCAACAGAAAATTTCTCATACTTGAATATAGATCATATACTTCATTTGCAGGAGAAAACAAAAGGCACAATTCAGTCGGTCTATTAATCATACTATATCAAAGCACAAAACATTAAAATGTAGTCATTGGATTTCTCTCCTCTCATGCTATGTATACGAAGGTCACTCTGATTAATGAGTATTCGTAAAAACATGAGTAAATTAATTTGAAAAAAAACTCATACGAAATCAGCTACAGAGTTTCAAAATCTCACCATGATTTTAAAGAGGACGTATAACTTTAAAATTTCATGATGACTTGAGCTAGCTGGAAAGGTGCCACCATAAATTATTAAATATGTTAGAGATTTGACGACTGCATTTGGTTTATATTGTATTATTGTCGTATGATGTTTTAGTACCTCGAACTCCCATTAAAAATATATTTCACGACACGAAATACTTCTCGGACATGGAATAGAACACTTGAACATCAGACTACAAATCAAAACATATAACATATATACTGATCAACAAAAGCTGAAGCAACATAAATATTCGAAATACCAGGAAGTTTAACAGATCAGAAATTCAAAGATGACGTCTAGTGATCCACTCTTCAGCTTCCTCTCCATGATTTTCATCAATCTCATTGCTTCTAATGCAAGCTCAATTGTTTCTTATTTCAGTTAAATGGTCAAATTAGAAAAATTTGCTTGCTAATGTACTTAGTATTAGATAAAATAAATAAATAAATAAGCAGAGAGGTAACCTAAATAATTGGCAAAATATAAGTGAATTACCAAGTTTCGAGTTTTTCTTTTTGACATAGCCTTGCTCTATTCTCATTGAATTTTTCTCAATGCAAGTCAATGAATGCATGTGAAATCAATTTACAAAAAATCAAAGGCTCAAGAAATTTCATAATAGCCTTCACCGAATTTAGTTTTACAGAACTTCTTTTTGCGGTTCAAAGTATTACAGAACTAAAACAACAACAATAACAAATCCATTGGATCTATAAGATATCGAAGACATGAATCACAAGATGGCGAAAATAGAGAGAATGACAAAAATTACTGTGATAATGGAAAAGGTTCGACAATTTGCTACACTCCAGTAGTATGTGGAAGAAGAAAAATATACGATAAAGGTTGTTGTTACATCTATAACACACTTGTTGTCATTGAAGCAATATTTTTTGAAAAAAATTAAATTACCAAGTTATCCTTAAAAAGTACTAACTTCTATTACATTTTGTACAACTGCATGCAGCAGTGTTAGTACATCCCAACTCCCATTTCTAAAATAGGGTAATAAATTATTTATATATAAAAAATGAAAATAAAATAAGTTATAGATAGATGAATAAATTATTAGAGGTTATGAATATGAAAGGCTTGAAGTTATGAATATTACCAATACTAGTTAAGATTCAAATATTGAAGAGGTATCATCAGTTAAGGAGATTATTTTACAAAATAAAATAACTAAAAGAAATGAGAGAAAAAGTTTTTAAAAAGGAGAAAAAAAGATAAATTGGATTCTTGACCAAAGAGATGCCACATCACTATTTTTTTTGTAGCTTTATATTATGTATAGATTTTTAATTATTATGATATAGATGATAATTAATTAGATGGTTTATAATTGTAACACCCTGGAGATTTTTTTGAGCTAAGACTTGAACCATCCTTCGTAGTAAGTAAGTTTTTACCAAGGAATTTAAATTTTTCTTAAGTGTTAAGGTTACTAGATATAGCACCTTGAGTTCAAAAAAGAATTAAAGAGAATTCATTCAAGTCATTCCTTAGTTCTTTTAAGTTTTGGGTCAACTTCAAATGATCATAACTTTTAGCACAAATTGAGTTAGGAGACCCATAAGATATCAAATGAAACGTCTTAGAATCCTCTTTCCAACGTTGTTGAGTTTGCTAATTTTTAAGCTCGTATGGGGGAGATATTCCCATTTGAAGTCGGGTTGTCCAAATAAGAAAAGTTACCCAAAATATGAGGGTTATTTTGGTATTTTCCTTACCCAATCGGATTTAAACATTTTTAGTAAGGTTTTAGGAGTCTAAACTGATTAGAATCAGTTTCATTCATCCCCAAAGCGTTTAGGGTTTAGAGAGAGGATTCAAGAGGAGAAAAAATTCAAAGTTTCAAGCATTCGTTCAAGAAATTCAAGATTTCGCCAAGAACCTAATTCTTTGAGGTATGTAATTAAGCTTCCATAGTGTTGAATTTGTTCACCCACACGCCAATCATGAGTTTCTTTTACGAATCTATCCATAAATATTGAGCAATGTAATTTCTTGATGAGTTCTTGATAAGTGTTCTTGAAGTTTCCTTATCGATTAAGTTTTAATGTAAGATTTTACTTAGGTCAATTTCAAATGACCATATTTCTTAGAATACAAAGAGTTACGTGGCCCGTAACCTATCAAATTAAAGGTATTTGAATCTACTTTCCAACGCCATCAATTTCACGTCAATCCAATTTTTGAGTAAAAAGTTATGACTATTTTAGTAACTTGATACAGTGCTGTTACGAATTAGTCGATGGGAAAACATTAAAAAGCTTCGTTTTTTCTTTTTACCTCTAAGAAAACCCTAAATGAATTTTTTGACTAATAAAAGGCTCAAAACAATAAGATTTTCATCTTTTAATCCATCATTCTCTTCTCTCTCAAACCCTATGAACACCTCGCTATTTGAAAGAACTTGAATCTGGAAGAAACCATTTTTGGAAATAATCAAATTTGGAAAGTTGACAAAATTAAGCCAAGCATGAGTTTTGGGTCAACTTCAAATGACCATAACTTCTAGATCAGAATGAGTTAGGTGTTCTACCAGATACCGTAAGAATGATGCTTGAATTATCTTTCCAATGCCACCAAGTTTGCTCGATTTCAAATTCGTATGAGGGAGATATGACCATTTAAAGTTGGCTGTCTAGATAAGGAAAGTCAAAACCAGATTTTAGAAGGGTATTATGGTATTTTCGCTACCCAGTTAATTAAATTTGTTTTTGGTAATTAAGTTAGGGGTCTATCAGTTTATGCTTTACAAAATTAAGTTAGGGTTTTGAGAGAAGAGAAAAGAAGAGGAGAAAGGAGGAGAAAAAGCAAGGATTCGTCGATTTCTTAAAGTTAAGCTCATCGATTTTGCCAAGGGTTGATCCCTATGAGATATGTGAGATCACATAGCGTTGGGTTAGTTCACCCACGCGCCAATCATGATTTAATTCAGCGTATTTATGTTCTTGAAAGAAAAGGTTATGAGTTTTTGATGAATTTTGTTGAAGTTTCGTTTGAATCTTAATTGTTGAGTTTTGGAGGAGTTCTTGAGGTGATTTGATGAGATTTAAGGTTGTTTTTGAGTGCGTTCTTGTATACCTTGGTTGTGTATTCGATTCTAAGCATTTGGGGAAGAAACTAAGTGAATCTAGAGGGTGTAGAGTTGAAAAATGAGCAAGAAAAAATGAGATTTTCTGGGGAAAGGCGGTGGGGCGCCGCGCCACTCAAAGCCCTCCACATCATATTCTTTGGTTTGGACTCTGTGGAGCCGCGCTAGTCAGTGCGCCCCAACCTAGGTTCTGAAGTTTTGCCTCTAGCGCCTTGCGCTAATCAGAGCGCCAGGAACGCCAAGTCTTCTACCCTTTCCCACTTCTTTCCGTTTGAGTTCCCTTAAATCGTTCCTATGTTTCCTAGTTGATTCCTACACTCTAAGGTACATCTAAACATCATGATATCACTTATAACACGAGATCATGATCCTTGAATCCATAAATCAAATTCAAGGAAGAGCTAAGAGTCAAGTCAAAAGAGTTCTTAGAATCTTTCCAAAGTCTTGTACAATCGTTTTAAACTTGTTTTAAAGACCTAAGCATTGAGTTGAGAAAGAGTAGAGTCGAGTTCATTTTTAAAAAAATGAAATATGGGGACTAAGTACTTCCAAAGAGCAAATGTTTTTTCACATTTAAGATGAGAGGAAACACCGATTTCCAACTGAGTTTTCATGAGTAGCTTTTGAGTTCTATCTCTTTTAAGAGATAAGCTTTTTGAGTAATTACCTCAAATCACAGAAAGAGTTTTACTTTAAAACATATGAGCTGATATATTTTGGGAGTAATATTGAGCACCGATATGGGGACGAGTTCATAATAACTCAAGTCTCCATAAACCATGTATCCATCATGGGTAGAAAGGGTTATACTTTTTAGATGATTCCTTAGTGCTTTTTAGCATAGACTAGTGGGTCCACTTATTTGAGGCGTTCTATATCCCGGCAAGTTATATGACAATCCTGGTAGCGTGGGTGAGACGATGTATCATCACATAGCTCATAGTGATGGTTGTCGGTTAGAGAAACTCCCATAGAGTTATATTACTTTATTATATATGTATATTGAGTTGTTTCTTACTATTTTAAATGCTTTATATAACTGCACCTATACTGTCGTTTAATTCGACATTTGAGTTGAATATCCAGGTGTTGAGTAAAACTGAGGTAACTGTTCTTCTGAATTCATTTCAAGCTTATGTTGTATTTAGTTTTCTCCTCGTATGCTCGTACATTCAATGTACTGATGCCATTTGGCCTGCATCGTTTTATGATGCAGATAACTAGGATCAACATCCAGCGCCCTGTTGATCCAGTTGAGCACCTCCTTGCTTTCCGGAGGATCCCTTTTACATTGTTTTAGTATTTCAGTTATTAGGATGACCGGAGGTCTTGTACCGACATCCCTCATTGTTTTTAGAGGCTTCATAGACATATAGTTATGGTTCTCTGGTCTTTCCATTTTCAGTTGTTTATATTAAGACATTGAGTTTTGATTTTGGCTAGTCGAATGCTCTTTTAAGACAATTTAAGTTATTGCAAGAGTTATCTTTTGAGGTTGTTTCTTATTATTTAAGTCTTTCGCTATAAGTTAAGTCAGGCCAAGGGTTCGCTTGGGGCCAACAATGGTTCTCGAGTGCCAGTCTCGCCCAGGGTGTAGGCTCGGGGCGTAACACTCTAGGGCAAAACCCTAAGGAAAAATCAAAGTAGAAAACTCCATTCAAGATTCTTTCAATCTCTTTCAAGATTCTTCTTCAAGGTAAGTCTTTCTCCAAGAATTCCATTCTTTTCAACTCAAATTCCTCCATACAATTATGAATCACTAATGAAAATCATAATTCTTGTCCATAGAGATTTCAAGAAACTAATTCAAGAATCTCAAGAAAGGTTTTCTTGATCGTTTACCTTCAAGATAGGGTTTCAAGGCTTCTAATCAAGTTCTTTTTCAAGATTCTTCAAGAACCTTGTTCTTCCAGGTATGTAAGACTATCATAGTGTTGTACTAGTTCATCCTCATTCCCTACATCTACTTTCAGATCAGTAAAAGAGTAATCTAGGATTCTTTTCCTAAGTTTGAGTATTCTTGAGATAAGTTGATTTTGAATTCATGTTTCTTTTAATAATTCTATTCCTAATTATTGAGTTTCTATATTGTTATTGAGATCCTAGAGTTGATATGTTCATGTTTATATTTCAGCATGAACCTTATTTTGAGTTATAAATTTTGATTTTTTTTTAATGCCAACACTTGAGTTCTTAAACTGAGTTTTGAGAAAAGTGTTTCTAAAACGTGATAAGTATGACAATAGAGTATGCCATCAATGTTAAAGCAGTATGGTATCTAGTTATGTCATCAATGTTTAAGCAGCATGGTATCTAGTTATGCCATCAATGCTTAAGCAATATGGAATCTAGATATACCATCAATGTTTATGTAGTATGACTTCCCGAGTCATCAATGATCATATTAAAATATGATTTTGATATGTTTTTGAGAAAGAGTTTTCAAATATGAATTGAGTAAGAGTATAAGGGAACTAAGTATTCCTAAAGATATCCATTTTTACATTGATAAAAGAGAAACTTTGATTTCTAAATGAGTTATGAGTTCAAAAGATATTTCAAGAGTAGTTACCTCTTTTAAGAGGGTAGTTTGAGCATTTATCTCAAATCAGAGGAAGAGTTATGTTTTTAAACATATGAGCACGAGCATATATTATTGGGAGTAGTATTGAGAACCGATATGGGGACGAGTTCAGACAACTCAAAGTCCTCATAAACCATGTATGCTAACATAGGTAAAGGGTCATACTTTTTAGATGATTCCTTATTGCTTTTAAGCATAGCTTAGTGGATCCACTTAGTAGTAGGTTCTATACCCCGACAAAGTATAGGATAGTTTTGGCAACGTGGGCTTGACGATGTATCATCACATAGCTCATAATAATGGTTGTCGGTTAAAGAATCTCCCATAGAGTTATATTGTATTTTTATATACAAGTTGAGTTATTATTGTATTCTTCAATACATTGAGTTGTGATCTGCTGTTCTTGAGTTGAGTATCTTGAGTTGAGTATCTTATTATTTAGTTAAGCCCTATTTTCTTTGAGTTGAGATGAACCATGTTTCATTGAGTTGGGTTGAGTTTAGTGAGTTAAGAAGAGGTAAGTATATTTCTTTTCCATCAGTTCAAGCTTATGTTTATGCATTAGGATTCCCCTTACCTGCTCGTACATTCCATGTACTGAGTCATTTGGCCTGCATCGTTTCATGATGCAGATATAGGTATTCAAGATCATCAACAGGGGTTTCGTTGAGGTCATGTGATATTCCAGTCAGCTTTGGTGAGCCACCTTATATTCCAGAAGACTCCACCTTTATCTTACAGTTAGTAGTTTAGAGATATCGTGGGTCTTGTCTTGATATCCTTCTGTAATAGTAGATGATTCATAGATATACAGAGTTGAGGAGTTTCTGTATTTACTTTTATTTTGAGTATTGTACAGACTTTTAAAAAGGTTGAGTATTTGAGTTTATTGAACTTTATTCAGTGTTAAGTTTTGTATGCTTGAGTTAGTCTTCTGCTTGTAGTCAGCCATGATGAGGGTTCGCTTGGGGACCAGCAATGGTTCTTGAGTGCCAGCCACGTCCAGGGTGTAGGTTTGGGTCGTGACAATAATATTCTAATTTAGTGTAGGGGTAAAATGGTAATCCAACTTTGCACTTTGAAGATTTCCTTTTATTTATTATATTATATTATATTATATTGTATTTTATACACACAAATTAATTGCACTTATTATGAAGCTTAAAAAGATAATAATTTAATAATTGCTGTGAGATTTAATGAATTTTGACGGTATAGTTTTATGGTGAACTAATATCCCTAATTGCAGATATATTACAATTCAATGCCCCTAATTAAATTATAAGTTATTATTAGGAGGAAGAAGAAAAAGGGTCATATCCCACGTCCAGATAGTTGCAATTGGATATGAGTTTAGCTATAACTACATTTCAATTTTTTCTCTTATCTATTAGTTTATTTAAAAAAAAATCATTTTTTGTCATGAAACTATATAAAACAATGAGAAGAAAGTAGAGAGAAAAAAGAAGACTTATTATTTCTCTTGGATGATTTTACCATAAAGAAAACCCCTCTATTTATAGAGGAAAATTGACTTGGTCCCAAAGTTAGCGTTTCTAAATTTTCTCTTAAAGATAAACATTCACTATATTTATAACACTCCCCTTTGAATGTCTAACTCATAGATGATGTGCCTCATTAAAAATTTACTAAAAAACTTTGAAAAAAGAAACTCTTGTAAAGGTAAGTACACATATCTAATAATAAACATCTAATTGTTGCCTCATTAAAAATCTTACAAGGAAAATCCAATAGGATAAAATCTCGTAAGGGAAAAAGAGTAGTGTGTATTAACTCCATGTAATGAGAACATCAATCCAGAGACTTGAATCTTCACATTCCAAGTTTGTGCACTATCTTCTTGAAAGTTGTAGTTGGTAGAGACTTGGTGAACAAATCAGCCACATTGTCACTCGAACGAATCTTTTGCACATTGATATCACCATTCTCTTGGAGCTAATGTATGTAGAAAATCTTTAGCGAAATGTGTTCCAAACTATCTCCTTTTATGAATCATCCTTCATGATCAAAGGATTCTGCAAGTTTCTCACTTCAATCTCTTTATGCAAATAATCTATTGCCTTTTGAAAACTCTTCAACAGTTCAACTCAAATTATTAACTTGCATAACAATACAAGAGATTCTTGATTGATTTAACACATATGAGGATTATAAATAAGTTTTTCAATAACTTGTATATGCTTCATGCATTTTAAATCCTTAAGATATTTTGATATCAATTTTGTCAAGTGACAACTATTCAATATTAAATGTATGACATCTTCTAGTATCTAGATTGCAAGTCAAATAAGATTTACGCTTATCAAGATGTATCATTCTACTTTTCACTTGATTATTATTCTACTCTAGCATGCTTTAATAGATGTAGAATTTATATTATCATAATATTTTACAATATTGTGTTAGATTGTATCAAAAATATCATCGACGAGATATTACTTTGTATCAATTCACAATACAACATAACTTATTGAGATCTCATACTCGATCACAGACAAACTGCCATGAACTAAGCTCTCAAATCTCAGACGACTCTCCTCCCTTACTCTCCAATGAATGAAGTGGTCCTAGAAAGCATTATAAAATACATCTTACTCTGCCGGAGGAGATTCAACTGGTCTAGACCTCACAAAAGTCCTTCACCACTCTCTGGTGTGACTACGAAGCTGAAGTACAACAAATTGGATGCCACGAGCATCCACCATACCCACTGCCTCAAGCATCTCATGGCACAAGGTGAGGAACTCATGAGCATCCTCACTCTTACCACCTTGAAATTGGGGTGGTTTCATCTTTTGAAACCTCTCATAGCATGGCTGATCTGCCGTTGTCAAAATAGCCTCAGGAGCTATCTATGCACCAACAGTTGGCGCAGGAACCATTGGTGGCTAGCTCACCTGAACATGAACACCTGGAGTCTGCTGCTGACCTGGGGTCTGCGCCCCTGTAGAAAGGTTCTCTAACACACCAAGCATCCTCAACAATTCTCCTGAAAAAATGAAGCTCCAACATGTGTCTTAGGAGACACCTCTGTAGCTCTACCTCTGGCTGGTGTTGCTCCATGGGCACAATCTCTAACTGGTGCTACTCCACGAGTACGACCTCTAGCTCGGGCCCTACCTCTACCCCTAGTTGGGGTATCAACAATATTTTCGGGGAGTGCTTCTCCTCTACCACTGGAAAAAGAAGCTCTGATCCTCGGCATCTGACAAAATAAATTGTGGCAACTAAGCACTAGCGAAAATAACCACACACGATAAGAAAAGATGGATAAAAAGAAGTTTCCTACCAATTCTTGTAGCCTCTTGAAAATTAGTACATACGTCTCTGTATTGATTCTCAAGACTCTACTTAGACTTCAATTGTATACATGTGAGACCTATGAACTGGCTCTGATACCATTTTTTCTCGACCCAATAATGGACATGATGTCACTTGTCTATTCCCAACAAGACAAGTCAACTTCAACCCAACAAAAACGAAAGAAAAATGGAAATGCAATAAAACAGAACAAGACAAAGACGAAAAACTTAGTCATTCTAACCAATACCCCAAAACCTAGTTGTCACATGTACAAGCCACTAATGAAGATATTGAATTGAAAAGATAAATACAAGTTTCAGTCTTTGTTTCTCGAGTAGAATTATAAAGCTTAAAGAAAATGGAAAAGAGGGACCGCCATGATGACGAGCAATTACCTCTCGAATCCTTCACGAGCCTCAACTATCAGGAGAATAAGAAGATCACGTGGGTTCGGGCTCGAAAACTACACAAGTGTAGTAGCAAGGGGTGAGTACAAACAACATGGTACTTAGCAAGCAGCCTACTAAACAAATCAACTGGTTATAAAAGAAATACCCCTGATTCTCCAATCGAACCTCCTCAAACTATAACCTACACAAAAATCAGCCCAACCTAGAAATCTACAATACCCGACTCATAAAGCCCAATATTGATAGTCTTATAGGCACAATTCAATGATTAAACAAGTTAAATAAGTCAATCTCCAAGTCAAGTAATTCATTCACACGCAATAAGTACATCAATCTCAAGTATCAAGCTAGTCACACATAAACATCAAGGTATAAAGTCACATAATCAAATCACTAGCCGAAATCATTTTCCATCGGTACAATATCATTTGCCGGTAATTACCTCGGCATAATAACACTCGCCGAAAATTACCTCAGCATCATAACATTCGTCGACAAAGACCTTGACATCAGAATACTCACCAACAAATACCTCGATATCATAAATCATCACATGTCTCATAACGATGTTCAAAATCAATGCACAAAAGATATATCATACTACATGAAAGAGACAACAATTTGCACAATTTAAGTTCATATTCTTGCTTTCAAGCATTTCATCGATCGATTAACAAGGGTTACATTAAGGAAACTCACATCTTAAATTTCCACACATAGACTTTTTCGTTTCAACCCCTTCTATTCATTTAGATGTAACAAGTGGACAATTTAACCCTTCACCTCATACCCATTACTCCCAACACTCAAGCAATGGTTTAGAAAGCCACTTACCTTAAATCAAAGAACAATCACTCCAAAAGTTGAGTCTTCCCCTTTTGAATCACTTCCAAAGACAAACAATCTAAAATAACCAAGTATTCACAATCACCCATCGAAAACAATTCACATTTCAATATATAGAGAAATGGGTCGAACCACTGAAAACCCAGTATCAAAATGGAGGTTTGAATACGAAAAATAATACTTGAAACATTACTTAAGGCATTAGGAACTCATTAGGAAAATCATTTAAAAAATGGGCTTAAAATAAGTTCATAAACTCACTTTTACTTTAAAACTTAAGTTCATGAAGAAACCCCAATTTATCAATCCAAAATATTGATTTAAACTCATAAATTCAATGATAATAATGGGTAATCAAACTTTTAGAGTTAAGATACGTCACCCAAAAGATTTTACTTGAAAACCTGGTCTAAATCGCCTTCCCAAAGCTCCTAAAACTTAAAAATGGTGAAATGAGGTTTAAGCCCCAATTTTTAGAAGACATTCTACCTAGGTCTAAAATTCTCATCGTGATCGCGACCCAGAGTCATGTGATCGCTATGAGTAACACAGACAATTCATTAAAGTTGACCATCACGATCGAGTCAACACCTACGATCGTGATGCACCCTAATATGATGCTAGGTGATTGTGATTGTAACACCTAACTATTTGAAAGAACTAGAAGGAGCTAAAATTAGAAAGAGTCATTTTTTGAAAGAATGAAAAATCTGGAAAATTGGTCAAGTTATGTTAAGTTTAAGTTTCGGGTCAACTTCAAATGACCATAAATCCTATCTCAGGATGATTTAGGTGTGCTACCAGATACCTCAGGAAATATCTTTGAATTATATTTCCAACGTCGTTGAGTTTGCTCAATTCCGAGTTCGTATGAGGGAGATATGTCCATTTGAAGTTGGGTTGCCTAGATAAGGAAAGTCAAAACCAAATTTTAGAAGGGTATTTTGGTCTTTTCCATACCCAATTAATTAATTTCATTTTTGGTAATTAAGTTGGGGTCTAAACTGATTGAATTCATTTTAAGCTTTTGAAATTGAGTTAGGGTTTTGAGAGAATAGAAAAGTAGAGGAGAAAAAGGAGAAGAAACAAGGAATCGTCAAGTTCTTGTAGCTAAGATAGTGGATTTCGTCAAGGAGTGATCCCTATGAGGTATTTGGGATCACATAACGTTGGGTTAGTTCACCCACGTGCTAATCATTCTTGGTTCAACGTAATTATGTTCTTGAAAGAAGAGTTTATGAGTTCTTGATGAATATTGTGAAAGTTTCGTTTGAATCTAGATTGTTGAAGTTGTTGAGAAGTTCTTGAGTTTGATTCATGAAATTAGATGTCGTTTTAAGTAGATTCTTGCATATTTTGATTATGTAGTCGAATCTAAGTGTTTGGGGAAAGACCCAATTGAATTTAGAGGGTTTAGAGTTAAAAATCGACCAAGAGAATTTGTCAAAAATCTGGGAAAAGAGGTGGGGTGCCACGCCACTGAGAGCGCCCCACAAAGTTCTCTAAAGTTTGACCTCTGGGGTGCCGCGCTAGCCAGAGCGCCCTAAGCCAGTTTCTGTAGTTTTAGCTTTGGAGCCCCGCGCCACTTAGAGCTACAGAGACACCAGGTTCTCTACCTTTTCCCACTTCTTTTCGTTTGAGTTCCCTAGCAACGTACCTAAGTTTTCCAGTAGATTTCTACACTCTAAGGTACGTCTAAACATCATGAAATCATCCATAAACATGTGAGCATGAGCCTTGAATCCATAATTCAATTCAAGGAAAGTTAAGAGTCAAGTCAAGAGAAATTCATAGAGTTTTTCCAAAAGTCTTTTACAAATATTTTAACTTTTTTTAAGACTTTAGTTTTGAGTTGAGTAAAGAGTAGAGATTGAAGTTCATTTCTTCAAAAAGACTATATCGGGACTATGTATTCTCAAAGAGTAAATGTTTTCACATTTAAACAAGAGAAGAAACTATGATTTCCAAGAGAGTCTTTGAGCTAGTTTTTGAGTAATTATCTCAAACCACAGAAATAGTTTTTGTTTTTAAAACATATGAGCTGAGTATATTTTGAGAGTTGTATTGAGCACCGATATGGGGACGAGTTCATAAAAACTCAAGTCTCCATAAACCATGTAGCCATCGTGGGTAAGAAAGGGTCATATTTTTTAGATAATTCCTTAGTGATTTTTAGCATAGAGTAGTTAATCCACTTAGTTGAGGCGTTCTATATCATGGCAAGGTATAGGACAGTTCTGGCAGCGTGGCGAGATGATGTATCATCGCTTTAGCTCATCGTAATGGTTTTCGATTTGAGAAACTCCCACAATATTATATTACCTTATATGTAAACTGAGTTGTTATTGTATTTCTTTAATACATTGAGTTGTCACCTACTATTTAAATGCTTTGTATAAACTGCACCTTTATTGTTGTTTTACTTTGCATTTGAGTTGAGTCTCCATGAGTTGAGTAAATCTAAGGTAAGTGTTCTTTTCATATTCCTTTCCATCTTATGTCATGTTTAGTTTTCCCGTCGCATGTGCATACATTCAATGTACTGATGCCATTTGGCCTACATCATTTTAGGATGCAGATACAGTTAACCAAGATCAGCATCCAATGCCTCGTTGATCCAGTTGAGCACTCAGAGTTAGTTGGTGAGCCTCATTGCTTCAGGAGGATTCCCTTTTTATTTCTTTGTTAGTCAATTGATGATCGGTGGTCTTGTCTCGACATCCCTCTTAGTATTTAGAGGCTTCATAGATGATGTGAAGCCAAAATACATATTTTTAATCATTATTTGTCTCACATTCATTATTTATATTTGTCCTTTTTGAGCATGAATTTTATGGAATATTGTGCTAAATAGTACTCCCTCCGTCCCATTTTATGTGGCACCATTTCCTTTTTGGTCAGTCCCAAAAAGAATGTCACATTTCCTTATATGGTAAGTATTTAAAGGTACAATTCCTCTTTTATCCTTGTTAGTCCCACTTAATCTTAAAAATAGTACTCCAATACATTTATGAGAAGCGAGAAAAGTGAATCTATTTTTTAATATGACTATTTTTTGAAGGGGCAATTTGGTAAACATTTCAAAGTCTTCATTTATTTCTTAAACTCCATGCCCAGTCAAATGTTGCCACATAAAATGGGACGGAGGGAGTATATTTTATTTGTAGGATTAAATTGGTGGAAAAATGAAGAAGTTTGGAGCTAAAACAAATTAAAGATGGAAGGTTGAAGAAGGAAATCAAGCAAGCAACTTAATTGATTAAATCAAATATTATATTAATATTTTTATATATGCAGAAGTTGGCCGAAAATAAAAGAAGTGCACATTAGAGTTGTGCCACGTGAAAGCATCTTAAGAACTCCAGTTTTGTGGGCAGCAGAGCGAAGTTTCACGCGTACAACAATTCCAATTCCTTTAAGTTTTGGGTTCCTAATCTACTTTGGACTCAATTATTTTACTCAGGGTTTCCTACATCTAAAAATAGTCCATAAGAATAATTATTAGAAGAGGAGGATACAATGTAGAAATTAACTTTTGGTTTTGGATTTTATCTTTTGTTTCTCTTTTATTTATTTTACATCTTTTATTTGAATGATTCGTTGTAATTGCTCTATGTCTATGTGGAGTTAAACTTCTCGTTCTTGGATTATATTTTCTTACAAAGAGATAAATATATTGTCTACTCTTGAACTCGGGAGAGGAATATAGGGATAGAACGTGGAATTTAAAGAGCATGATCTTTTCTTTCATATCACTTGAATTGATTTATGTCTAGGATAGGGATATACCTAGGTACCTTGCTTGGCTCAAATACGGGAAGACACAGTAATGCTCCATAGTTAGTCCAGCCTATCTTTGCTCAACAATGTAGTTAGGTTGTCAATTGTGGTAGACGTTTAGAGGTCGGGAGACCATGACTATATTATCAACCCCGTGAATCAATAACTAGATAATCAAATAAGTTGATGAAATTGATGCTAAACATGATTGTTAGTTAAATCATAATCCTAGATCGATTCATTCATTGATTGTGTAAACATCTATCTTTTCTTAGTTAATTGATTTTTAGTTATTTTATCTTTATTTTTAGTTTAGCTAATATATAGTCATCTTAAAAATCCTACCCCTTAAATAAATAATTAGAATAAGTATAATTTAGTAAATAGTTAATTCACAAGTCTTTTGGGTTCGATAATCCGGTTCTTTTAAGAGCCACTATATTACTTGCGCGACCACGTACACTTGCGTGTGCAATTGGAAGCAACAATAGACAGTTAGATATGAGTCCTTTAGTTTTGTATTTCAGATGTTTTGCTAAAAGACTTGAGTTTCCACTTTGGCTAATTTGAATATTTATCCTTAAACGTTCTAAGTTTATTTGAGATAGTTGTTTTAAAGTGCATTTGAATCCTTGTATTAATGTTTTTAAGTCTTCCGCTATGAGTTAAGACAGACCAAAGGTTCGCTTAGGACCAACAATGGTTCTCAAGTGCCAGTCCCACCCAGGGTGTAGGTGTCACGCCCCAAACTAGAGAGGTATGACTGGCACTCGACACCTTAAGAAATCGAGTTAGCCACATAAACATACCAACTGACGCAACATAAGGCTTAGAAGGTTGGGTAGCATAACATCTAAAATACTATGACTGGACCCTTAAGGTCATAACCTGAATATTGGTAAGTCATATAGACGAAAGTAGACAAGCCAAAGATAATAAGGTACAAGCTAGCCGACAAGGCTACAATGAAGATATACACACATACATACATATTTATACATGCCAAGCCTATATGGCTGGAAACTGGAAGCTGCAGAAAGAAACCCAGAATAGTGTGTCCACAATAGCCTCTTTGAGTGACATAAGCACTGGTCAGGACAAGTCCCCGATTATACCCAAACTGTACAATAAAAGTAACATCCTATGAAAGCTCCAGGAAGAAGTGGAGCTTACCAACTCACAGCTGAACCCCGAATCCTAGCAGAGGGGTCAATCAGAATACCTACCTAGACCTACACGCACGAAACAAAAATGCGTCCCCAGGCAACGGGACGTCAGTACGAATAAAAATGTACTGGTATGTAAGGCAAAATATAGAATAATAAATAGTTACTATAAAAAGGGGAATAAAGCTACCACCTGAAACAGAAACTCTGGTAGCTGCCATGGTTGACATCAAACCTTATATAAACTAAATATGCATGGTATGCTCTCATAATCGTATGTCATGAATATATATAGATGCAAATACATGTCATACCCAACCAAGTGCTAGCAATGGTGGTGCCTTCCGGTAGCGAACCAGGATCATATTCGTCAACTTGTGGCCATCTGTGTCTCATACGTATAAATATAGGCAATAGACCCCATACCTTCCGATTATAGCTCGGAAGTAGAATGCATAACATGTAATGTCACAGATCCGTAATGCATTTGTTACCTGAATCATGTTGCCAATCTTGTCTCATTGGTACTCTTGTCCTCATAATCTCGTAATCACTTTCATATCACATGTAAATATCTCGTGAAACTTATAAACTTGTAGATTAAACTGGGACACTTAACTTGGATTTAGAAAGGCAACTTAAACTTGAGGATGTTCATAAAGAGCTTAAAGTTCTTCACTTAGTATCTATGTATGTTTCCTTAGTGATTTGTAAAAGAAAGTATTTCAGAAAAACCTGTACTTTAGTAGTTTAAACCTACGATTTATATTTAAGATTTTTGGAGATCGACGTTTTATTTTAAAGTTTTCAAAACTATAAATTAGCGAGGAAGGAGGACTGATTTCAAATTCATATTGTTCATCTCTAATCTTTTTAACTTACTACACCTAAAGAAGAATAAGAATATGTACACATGGACCTATAGTGAAGAGAATCAACAAAATGACATAAAGACGCCAAATACCCTATCTATCCAAATGAGTGGAATAACAACGTAATGGAGTCACAAAAATACACCAGCTGCAATATCAATGCCTTTCACCAAAGGTCTTTCTAGTAATAGAGTAGTAAAACAATATTTGACGATTTAGGATTCCAAAATTTGTGCTCAAAGGAAGTACAGTGCTTAGCCTTAACATACCTCAATTCTGGGTCTTGTTGTATTAATATGGATTGTACCCTTTCCTTACAATATGTTATCTACAAAAAATCATGTCACACAACCATTACAGGCAGAATATTAACACGGCAGGGTCAAAGTAGCAATTTAGATCTTACTAGCAGAGTAATTACGGCTTCCAATCACCATCTTGTGAGTTCGTCCAATAATTACGTTTGGAATCACGTCTTTATCTTCATAAGCAATATGTGAATAAAAGGGCAGAACCTTAACTTAAAATTGATGGAGCTTATAATATTTTAGCATATCTCCTCAATTACAAAGAGTCTCCTCAAACACAAGACGTTGAACTAAGAAGAAGTCATTTGAAAATTGCAATGCAATAATAGAACAAATGTTACACTTATTTATCTTATAATTAATTACCCATCCATACTTCTTCATCTCTTCCAGACTCATATCAACAACAACCACACACAACCAAATCATTTCCAAGAATTCCAGCAACAACAACATCAGAAAATACTTCAAAAACAGCCCAACATCACATAACTACCAAAATACGATTTTGCAGCCGTCTATTCGTGTTCTTGCTTATATAGCATAGCTATAACTTGGAATCACTCAATAAAATGAATGGTGAGAATTAATTATTACCTCCAAACAGCAGCAACACCACCTAAAAATGAGACTCCTTCACCATGAAGAATCCTTCAAATCACAACCAACATGGAGGAAAGAAGTAACACAATCTCTATGAACGTTCCAATGGTGAAACCACGTTGAAATCTTGTAGATATTTGCTTGGATGATAGGGGAACCTTTAGAGAGGATTTAGGACTGTTTTCTTCTTATTTTGGTCGAAAAAAATGAGTTAGAACGAAGGGAAACCAAATCTTTAGAGCTAAACCGACATAGGGGCGGGGGGCCCACCTTCACGTGCCTGCTTGTGCAGTCTTACTAAAATTTGAATATCTCTAATTCTGAAGTCGTATGGATAAATGGTTTAGTGAGTTGGAAAGTAGACTCGTAGACCTTGAATTTCATATAGTAGGGTTCTTCTAAAGCTTTATATATTGGGAGAAAAGCTCCGAGACATTTAACCCAAATTTCAGAAGGTTTATTAAAGAAACTTACTCTAACCTTTGTCAACTTTTATTACCCAACTTGTTTGACTTCAAAACTTAACTTGCGATCATTGGGAGACTATATCACCTTATAAAACATCCTTATTAGCATATAAGACACTCTTTGTCTTACCCTAAAGGTACTGGTTAACTTAAACCTTACGAATAAGCGGGGTGTTAGAAGAGACATTCTTTAACTCAAACTTGTTTAAGGGCATCCTTGACCCATAACGTTAGGTTAATTCTTTAATTTTTACCACCCCTATGCAAACATATTTTTCTAACATGATACACCAAGTCATATAAACCTCATACACTCATGCAATAATACGCATACTATGCGGAAGAACCACAGGGTCTCACAGTAGGCTCGGGGTATGACAAACTTGATATCAGAGCCCATAGTTCAAGGGTCCTAGGGAGTCTATGAAGCCGTGTCTGTAGATTCCTAGTTATCGGTGTGAAGCACTCCACATCTATAATTAGGAGGCTGCAACATTTAGGAAATTCCTTCACTTCTCTCATACTCATTTAGTGTAATATAGTTCATCTCTATAAAGTATCTTTCTAACTCGTGCTTGCGTGTGTCTTTCAGATCATGCCTCCACGAAGAGCTTTCTGAGGTCGTCCTGTAGGAGGAACATTTAGGAGCAAGGGGTACCTAATGCACCTGAAGTGCAATCCCAAGGGGTAGTCACCAATGCTGAATTTTAGGAAGCAATTTGAATGCTAAGTCAAGCTATGACCAACCAAGTTGGGAAACAAAGAGGGGCTCGACAAGAAGAGGCTGATACTTCGAGGTTCCGTGAGTTCTTGAGGAGGGATCCTCCAAGCTTCACTGGTTCAACCACTATTGAGGATCTGGAAATTTTGTTGAGGAACTAAAAAAGATATTTGAGGTTATGCACAGGGTGCACCGATTTTGAGTTGGGCTATGTTTGAGGAGGCTTTCTTGGGGTGTTTCTTTCCCCGCAAATTGAGAGAAGCCAAGGTACGAGAATTCCTTACCCTTTAGAAGGAATTCGCTAAGTGTTCATGAGTATAATTTGAAGTTTACCCAACTTTCCCGATATGCTCCAGAGATGGTTGCGGATATGAGGAGCATGATGAGTCTATTTGTTGATGGGTTGTCCCATCTGTCAAGCAAAGAGGGCAAGGCAGTTATGCTAATAGGGTACATGGATATAAAATGGTTGATGGTTTATGTGCAACATGTTGAGGAAGAGAAGTTGAGGGATAGGGAAGAGTTTAGAAATAAGAAAACTAAGACAGGGAATTAGTCCGGGCAACAAATAAGTAATGTGACCGTTCTTCCTTTCAACAAATGCAAAAGGAACCTGCTCCATCATCTGCTAGTGCACCTGCACCCAGAAACAAATGTGAGTACAATAGTCAGAATTCAGAGCACTTCAGAGCTAGACTTGCGTAGTCTCAAGGTAGTGTAGCACAATGTGGTAACTGGGATCCTACATGTGCTAAGTGTGGTAGGAACCACTTGGGTAAGTGTTGTGATGGCTCTACTGGTTTTTTCAAGTGTGGTCACAAGGGTCACTTCATGAAAGAATGCCCTTAGAACCGGCAAGAAAATGGGAATCGGGGCAATAGAGCCCAATCTTCATCAGTTGCTCCACCAGACAGATCTGCATCTAGAGAAGCTACTTCAGGGGCAGGCGGAGGAGCAAACTGCCTATATGCTGTCACGAGTCATCAAGAGCAAGAGAATTCTCCATATGTTGTCACTGGTATGATCAAAGTATTTACTCTTAATGTGTATGATTTTCTAGACCCAGGAGTGAGTTTATCTTTTGTGACTCCTTATGTTGCAATGAAATTTGATGTTCTTCCTGAGAAACTTTGTGAGCCCTTTTTTGTTTCTACACTTGTTGGGGAGTTTATTCTAGCTGAGCAAGTCTATCGTGATTGTACCATTTCCGTCAATCATGAGAGCACTATGGCTGATTTAGTTGAGTTAGACATGGTTGATTTTGATGTCATTCTAGGTATGGACTGGGTTTATGCCTGTTATGCCTCCATTGATTATAGAACTCGAGTTGTCAACTTCCAGTTTCCTAATGAGCCAGTTATAAAGTGGAGTAGCACTTCAGTAGTGCCTAAGGGTCGTTTTATTTCATATCTTAAGGCAAAAAATTTAGTTTTCAAGGGTTGTGTCTATCACTTAGTCTGAGTTAATGACTCTAGTGTTGAGACACCTCCTATTGAGTCAGTTCCAGTTGTGAGTGAGTTTCTAGAAGTCTTTCTTGATGATCTACCTGGAGTCCCTCCTGAGAGAGAGATAGACTTTAGTATAGATATTCTTCCTGATACTCGTCCAATATCTATTCTGCTATATATAATGGCTCCAAGAGAGTTGAAAGAGCTAAAAGAACAATTGAAAGATCTCTTTAATAAGGGTTTCATTCGACCACGTGTCTCACCTTGGGGTGCTCCGGTCTTATTCGTGAGAAAGAAAGATGGTTCCCTTAGAATGTGTATAGATTACCGCCAATTGAACAAGGTTACCATCAAGAATAAGTATTCTCTTTCGAGAATTGATGATCTTTTCGATTAGCTTCATGGTGCCACCTGTTTCTCTAAGATAGACCTCAGATCAGGCTACCATCAGTTGTGGGTAAGGGATTGTGACATTCCAAAGACAGCATTCAGAACCTGTTATGGTCATTATGAGTTCCTAGTTATGTCCTTTGGGTTGAACAATGCACCTACATCATTCATGGACCTTATGAATAAAGTATTCAAGCCTTATTTAGATATATTTGTTATCGTATTCATTGATAACATACTAATCTAATCAATGAATGAGGAAGATCATGCTAGCTATCTCAGAATAGTTCTCCAAACTCTAAAGGATGTGGAGTTGTATGCTAAGTTCTCAAAATATGAGTTTTGGCTTGAGTCTGTGGCATTCTTAGGCCACATTGTTTCTGGTGATGGAATTAGAGTGGATACTCAGAAAATAGAGGCAGTGCAGAATTGGCCTAGACCCACATCTCCAACTGATATAAAGAGTTTCTTGGGGTTGGCTGAATATTATAGAAGGTTCGTAGAGGGGTTCTCACCTATTTCATCCTCTTTGACAAAGTTGACTTAGAAAACAGTGAAGTTTCAATGGTTTGAGGCTTGTGAGAAAAGCTTTCAGGAATTGAAAAAGAGGTTGACTACTGCCCCAATATTGACCTTACCAAAAGGTACTCAAGGTTTCGTCATATATTTTGATGCGTCCAGAGTTGGTTTGGGTTGTGTGTTTATACAGAATGGCAAAGTTATAGCTTATGTCTCCAGACAACTTAAGGTTCACGAGAAGAATTATCCAACCCATGATCTATAGTTGGCTGCCGTAGTATTTGCTCTAAAAATATGGCGCCTTTATTTGTATGGTGTTCATGTTGATGTATTCACTGATCACAAGAGTCTTCAATATGTGTTTAGTTAGAAAAAGCTTAATCTCAAACAGCAAAGGTCATTAGAGTTACTCAAAGATTATGACATGAGTATCCTTTATCACCCAGGTAAGGTTAATGTTGCTGTTGATGCCTTGAGTAGATTTTCTATGGGTAGTACCACCCATTTTGAGGAAGATGAGAAAGAGTTAGCAAAAGATGTGCACATACTTGCACACTTAGGAGTTTGACTAATGAATTCCACAGAAGGAGGAGTAGCGGTGATGAATAGAGTTGAATCATCATTAGTGTATGAAATTAAAGAGAAACAAGACCAAGATCCTATTTTGCTTGAATTGAAGGCAATGTTCATAAGCAAAAAGTAATGAGTTTAGAAAAAAAGGGAGATGGTGTATTGATGTATCAAGGTAGGTTGTGTGTACCAAGGGAGGATGAACTCCAAGAAAGGATCATGGAGGAAGCTCATAGCTCCAGATATTCTATCCATCCGGGTTCCACAAAGATGTATCACGATTTGAGAGAAGTTTATTGGTGGAGTAGTATGAAGAAGGGCATTGCAGAGTTTGTTGCTTAGTGTCCGAATTGCCAACAAGTTAAGGTAGAGCATCAAAGGCCTGGTGGTATGGCTCAGAATATAGAACTTCTAGAATGGAAGTGGGAGATGATCAATATGGAGTTCATCACAAGTTTACCAAGGTCTCGCATGTAGCATGATTCTATTTGGGTGATTGTTGATAAAATGACAAAATCATCCCACTTTTTGTCGATAAAGACTACCCATTCAGTGGAAGATTATGCTAAGTTGTATATTCAAGAGGTGGTCAAACTTCATGGGGTTCCAGTATTGATTACTTCAGATAGAGGTGCCCAATTTACTGCACAGTTCTGGAAATCTTTTTAGAAAGGCTTGGGTTCAAAGGTGAACTAAAGTACTATTTTTCATCCTCAGACAGATGGTCAAGCAGAGTGCACTATTCATACTTTAGAAGATATGTTGATGGCCTGTGATCGATTTCAAGGGGAATTGGGATGATCACCTTCCTCGCATTGAGTTTGCTTACAACAATAGTTACCACCTAGCATCCAGATGGCTCCTTATGAAGCTCTCTATGGGAGAAGATGCAGATTTCCTATTGGATGGTTTGAAGTTGGTGAAACTGGGTTGATAGGACCAGATTTAGTTCATCAAGCTATGGAGAAAGTGAAAGTCATTCAAGAGAGGTTGAAAACAGCGCAGAGTCGTCATAAATCCTACACTAATTTTAGGAGAAGAGAGTTGGAGTTTGAAGTAGATGATTGTGTATACTTGAAAGTTTCACCCATGAAGGGTGTTATGAGATTTGGTAAGAAGGGGAAGCTTAGCCTCCGGTATATTGGCCCTTACAGAATATCCAAAAGGGTTGGTAATGTAATTTATGAGTTAGAGCTACCCTAAGAGTTGGCAGCGGTTCATCTGATATTTCATGTTTCCATGTTGAAGAAGTGCATGGGAGATACTTCACTTATCATACCTACTGAGGATATTGGTATCAAGGATAGTTTGTCTTATGAGGAGATCCCTGTTCCGATTCTAGACCGTCAGGTTCACAAGTTGAGGACAAAGGAAGTAGCATCAGTCAAAGTTCTTTGGAGAAACCACTTTGTGGAGGAAGCTACTTGGGAAGCTGAGGAAGATATGAAGAATAGATATCCATTGTCGCACTCCATTTCGAACCGGCCGAAACAGTTCACAACATAATATGGCTGACACTCTGTTTTTTGGAAAAAAATGTTTTTGTTTTACAGTCGCCACCTAAATTTTAAGGAAAATATTAGGAAAACCATTTTTTATTTATGTAAATGTAAACTCTGTTTTGATTTGTGAAACCAGTGAGATTCTGAGTAAGAGTTTTGGTTACTTGAGGGGAAGGTGTTAAGCACCCCTCAGAGCCTATCCGAGGATAGTCCTTAAACTTAATTTAGGAAAATATAATTAGGAAAACGTGTTTATTTATTTATTTTAAAATCAATGATAAGTAAATTTTATTATATTTAAGAAAAGAGTAAAATACAAGTTACGACATATATATGTCTATTAAATAAACTAATGGTAGTATGTTTATCATATAGTAATAAATAAATATACTAAAGTGTATGATAATTTTATATGTTAAAAAATATAGATGTATCTTATATAAATACATCCCAAATAAATGTTGAGTTTAAAGGATATGAAATTTTGTCGTTTTATTTATATATAGAATTAAGACGTGAAAGAAAATAAAATAAAATGAGATAATAATCGAGTATAAATATGTAGTAGTATGTGTAAAATATGTTTATAAATGGAAATACATAAAATGGAGTTTTCTAAAAATAAACAAATACAACAAATAATAATGCTAAATGTTAAAATATTATATAAAGTTTGTGATCTTAAGCGTGGTATGTACACATAGGTTGTTTAAAACATATGAATATTCATTATTTATTTACATGTTGAAAAAAAATTGACAATAGATTATATGTAGTAAAATAATATGTATATGAAAGTATAGGGATTTATAAATTATAAAAATGAATAAGTAACTTTGTAAAAGAGATAGTAGATAATAGAAAAATAATATAAAGGGTAACAAAATACTAAGTCATGTATAGAGAAAACTAAGTATAAAATATAGAATTTGTACCTTTTGCGTATGACATATAAATATATATGTATCTTGTAATAGTAACATATGTACAATAAATATACCTTGCGTTTTTCTTTTCAAAAATCTGAAATCTGAAATATAAAAATTAGAAAGATGAATTAAAAAAATAAAAATAAAAAATAAAAATTGTCATATCAAGTTAAATAAAGATGAATTTAATGGTTGAGTTACTTGCGACACTTCCTAGTTTAGAATTATTACCTATTCTAAAATTCCAATTAAGATGACAAAAAAAAAACCAAGGCTATAGCTAACCATTTTTTGAATTCATTCCTAAAGAGGCGTATATACTTATACATATATTTTAAACTTATACTGGCATCAAATTTAGCCTTTTTATATATATAAAAAAAGGTTTTGCTTTATGAGTCTAAATAAATGGTTAAACAACATGTTGTTATTTTATATCGATAAGTGTCGGATGAACTAGAGATCGACCGAATAAAATGAACTCTAGATTATTTTAGACCAAATAAATATATCAATTTTTTTATCAAGAGCTACACAAAACACATATTCGGAGTAATACAAAGTTAGTTAAGTACAAATAAAAAAGTAATGAGGAAGGTAAGGAGCTAGATACTATAAGTTCCTATTGGAGGAACAAGGTTCCGATGATTTAGACCCTGAGCGCTACAATGATCCTAATAGCTTGTGTAGGGCAGCGATTGAGGTTGTCAAATGCCAAGTTCCAAGCTAACGACTCCAACTCCAACTTCAACTTCTTCGACTTACGGTATTCCGAGAAGATTAGAAATAAAATTGATTAAAGCAGATGGAGATGAGAACAAAGAGGGAGCAATGGAATGCTAAATGCTTTCAGATATCTCTTCTCTCCTTCATCCCTCTTTTTTTCTCTTTGAATGGGAAACCTAAGGGTCCCTTTTAAAGCCGATTTTGAGGCTCAAATGGTACACAAGAAGAGCTTTAAGATTCAGAAATTTGAATTCTTGATAATCCAAATTCACCTTTTCAGATTGATACGATGGGGATAGAGACGTTGGCGGCTCAAATCCAAGGGTATGAGCTTCGATTTGGTAGTTATCGAGTTTTCTCCTCTTTTCCCAAGCAAACAGTAAAAGAAGAGCTTTTCAGGGATTTGCAGATCCATGGAAAAGGGAAAAAGGCGACGTGGATGTGATTGAGATGGCGACATCGCCGCCGAACCGTTGGTTCGAAGCAAAATCCGGCGAGTTTCATCAAGTTCTCTAGTTTTGTCGTTAATGAGCCAGAGAGACGTAGGATATGTTGGGTTATATTTAATTAGTTTAGGTAAAATAAATAAATAAATTAGTTAAAATAATACTATTCTTTAAATAATTTTTCCACTTGATTAATTTAACAATCCCCTTTTTTTTTGTCTTGATTAATTTTCTAAAAACATGCATATACATATACTACATATATTATACTTTGTGAAATACTCGTAGCAATAGCCCGCTACTAAACGAAAGGGAAACTTCAAATAATGGTGTAGCAAAAACTATTTGGATTTCGAAAGAAAAGTTAATATACTTAACATTTTTTTAGAGCGAATGGTAGGAAAAATATTTAAACTTATATAAATATATATCGCAACTTAAATATTTATTCATATGTGTTATTATAGATCCCACAACTATAACCAACAACGTAGGAAAGATTGTTTGGAGTTGTAAATTAGTAGAGATTTGTTATATTAATTTTATAAAATATTATTTAATAATTTGAGTATATATGTATTTTTTAATTAGAGAAATAAAATGTCTTCAAATCTATTACTGGTGCCAAATTTATTTATACATATGTAAAAAAATAGTCAAGACTAAAAACCATAAAGAAATTAATCTTAGGAAAAAGGGAGAGCCAAAATTGGGTGTCAACGGTTGCCCCTGTTTGAACAGAGATGATGTAAGAGTTTCTGGACAAACAAGTTGACGTAGAGGCCTATTCTATCTCGACTGGAGGAAATATGTTTGCAAGGTTATGGAAAGGATGCACTTAAAGGAACTGACCTTGTTGAAGAATTGGTTTGCGTGATTGTGATTATGAATTCGACCGAACTCTGGTTTCTGAGTTGCCTACATATCTCGGGTTTCACGAGAATCTGACCGATGTAGTTCTAAGTGGCATTATGATAAATTTTGAGATCCTCAAAATTTGCCCCTGTATCGGATTTACGATGACACTGGTGTCACTTAAGGTTGAAAAAGAAAGGGATAATTTCAGCATGAACGGGGTTAGTACAGTCGTGCTCAGAATCGAGTTACCTAGAAGAAAGCGTAAATAAGGCCAATTGTAGTTCTAGACAGAGGATTATGATACATTTTAGAAGGTTATCAAAATTTACCTGGTGTTTAATATATGGTTGACACTGGTATTTGGATGAAGTTTGATAAGGATAATGCAATATTAACGATAGACGAATTTTAAATGATAGCAATCCTTCCAGAATACGCCCACTTTGTAGCTTCCTGATTAATAAATGTGGTGCACAACACATTCATAAACAACATTCTATGAAATGTGTCTCGCATCCCTCCAAAATCGTATCCTGTTTTTTTATTTTATGTGGGTAGCTGCCAAGATTCCTTCATTGCTTTATGAGCTGAAAGATAGAGAAGAAAGAGTATTGACACTCCAAAGAGTAGTTGTGCTTGAATTAGACGTATGGATGATGGTGGGATTGGAGTCGGTGTGCTAGTCTTGATTCTAGCTTGTGAGTTTGGTATTCCTCGCCAAGCAATTCCTCAATCGCTGCTTAGAAATAGTTCTGCGTTGTAGCGTACTGTCCTGCAAAACATGTAAAAGGGTGAAAAGTACCTGTTGCGGTTAAAAAAAATATATATTATAAATCGACATAGTAATGTAAAGAGTAGAGTGTAGATATTCAAACGATTGTTTATGTCTCTTTTTATGTTGTGAATGTGATGTAGGTAAAGTAACTTGTAATGTAGAGGCCCTCGACTGGCGGTGTTGTTGTAATGTAAAAGCTTGTATCCGGCTGTGTAAAACTTGTAATGTAAGGCCTCCGACTGGCTGGGCTGTTGTAATGTAAAAGCCTGTATCCGGCTGTGTAAAGCTTGTAATGTAAAGCCTCCGGCTGGCGGGGCTGTTGTAACGTAAAAGCCTGTATCCGGCTGTGTAAAGCTTGTAATGTAAGGCCTTCGGCTGGCGGGGCTGTTGTACTGTAAAAGCATGTATCCGGCTGTGTAAAGCTTGTAATGTAAAGCCTCCGGCTGGCGGGGCTGTTATAATGTAAAAGCCTGTATCTGGCTGTGTAAAACTTGTAATGTAAAGCCTCCGGCTGGCGGGGCTGTTGTAATGTAAAAGCCTGTATCCGGCTGTGTATTGTTTGTAATGTAAATTTAATTGTCGGTGCATGACAACGTTTCTATGTGTGCTTGCCCCCGATCGATGGAGCTTCAGTGACGTCACTACGATGTGGTCTCCGATTAGCAGAGTTCGATCGATGTTTGCTATGTACAACCTCCGAGTGGTGGAGTTTGACGATGTTTGCTATGTATAACCTCCGATTGGCGGAGTTTGACGATGTTTGCTATATACAACCTCCAATTGTCGGAGTTTGACGATGTTTGCTATGTACAGCTTCCGATCGGTGGAGTTTGAGTGACATTTGCTATATACAACCCCAGACTTGTGGAGTTTGGCGCTGTTAGATGATGGTCTCCGATTGGCGGAGTTGTTGATGAGGTTAGATTACAAGATCCAGTTGGTGGAGTTATTTCGAAAGAAACCTAATTATCTTATTTTCCTATGAGGATCCTCTTTTCTGAAGCACCTGATCCGGATCTTGAGCGTACCTGCAAAAATTTAAATGAAATATTCTAAGACATAAGATGCAAGTTGAAGTACTTCGGGGAAATAAAGTAGGGAAAGAGTATTTTGGCTCATGATTGTGAGAAGTCGAATGGATTGTCTGGTCATGCACCAAAACTTGATGTTATTTTCTTGATTCCTGTGTTCCTGCACTCAAAGAAAATTTTAGTTTGGGAAGGGGTGTTGATTTGCATCGACTTGTAACTGAAGCCTCGTCACTAGAATCCTTCGACACCTTGTCAGCACCGCACATAGTTTCTTAACCTAGAGACTTGGTAGGTGGATTAGTGGAAATTTTTTTTTTTGAAAAGAATTAGCTTGTTTTTCTAGAAAATAAGTATACTGCGTATATATTAGGTATATATATATATAGTAATTCTCCAGCGTTTTAGATTATGACATGTTCCGAGGTCCATCTAGCTTTCCATTTTGTTGACTATATCCAACATAGTCCTCATGTAGCTTTTACCCTTCTGATGAAGCTTTCCTAGCTCTTTTGCAGACACTGCGACGATCAATATTCTTCAACATTCTGAGGTTACGCTAACTATAAGGAAGTGTTTCCTAAGAGTAAGTAAAGAAGAAAAAAAAATAAAAAAAAATTATGCAATGCATCGATCGAGCCTGACTCAGGCTGCCTACGTATCCCCAAGATAGGAATCAGATCGTAGTGTAGTTCGAATACAAAAGGGAGAAGTAGAAGTATGTAATGCAATGACCGAGCTTGACTCAAGCTACCTACGTATCCAAGTGGAATCAGGTCGTAACGTAGTTCAAATATAAGAGGAAAGTGAAAAATATGAAATGCAATGACCGGGCCTGACTTAGGCTGCCTACATATCCAAGCGGAACAGTTCAGGACGTAGTTCAAATACAATAGAAAAGTAAAAAAAATGCAAGGGACTGAATCCGACAAGGATTGCCTACGTATCCCACCGAGGGAATTCAGGTCGAGCGTAGTTCTAAATACATGGAAATGATGATTTTGGGTTTTCTAAGAGAGACCGGATCCGATGTGGGTTGCCTACGTACCCCACCGTGAGAAGTCAGGTCTAGACGTAGTTCTGTTACATTGAAAAAATGCAAAAGCACACAAAATAAGCGCTAATCTTGAGGTCTTCAGATGTAGTATTTCTTGATGGCGTCTGAATTGATTGGCTTTGGGCTTACTCTGCCGTCCATTTCTTCTAAGATTACCGCTCCTCCAGAGAGTACTCTATGAACCATGTAGGGTCCTTGCCAATTTGGTGAAAATTTCCCTTTGGCTTCTCCTTGATGAGGAAAGATCTTCTTCAATACTAATTGCCCCGGTGTGAACTGTCGAGGTCTGACTTTTTTGTTGAAGGCTTTGGTCATTTTATTTTGATAGAGTTGGTCATAACAAACCGCGTCCATCCTCTTTTCATCGATGAGCATCAATTGTTCATGCCTGCTACGTATCCATTCTGCATCGTCTAGACCAAACTCTTGGATAATCCTTAAAGATGGTATTTCCACCGCAGCAGGTATCACTGCTTCTGAACCATAAACCAACATATAAGGAGTTGCCCCAGTTGATGTTCTGATTGTGGTGCGATAACCGAGCAAAGCATATGGTAGCTTCTCATGCTATTGCCTATGACTGCCTACTATCTTTCTTAAAATCTTCTTGATATTCTTATTTGCAGCCTCAACTGCTCCATTCATCTGTGGCCGGTAAACTGTGGAATTTCGATAAGCAATCTTGAACCTTTCACAAGTTTCCTTCATCAGATCGCTGTTGAGGTTGGCTGCATTGTCTGTTATGATTGATTCCGGAATTCCAAACCGACAAACTATGTTATTGCAAACAAAGTTTGTCACTACCTTCTTAGTCACTGTCTTGTATGTCGAAGCTTCGACCCATTTCGTGAAATAATTGATAGCCACCAGGATGAAACGATGTCCATTTGACGCAGGAGGCTCTATGGGTCCAATAACATCCATGCCCCAAGCGGCAAATGGCCAAAGGGAACCCATCACATTGAGCTCATTTGGTGGAACCCGTATAAAATCTCCATGCACTTGACACTGATGACACTTTTGCACATACCGGATGCTATCTCTCTCCATGGTCATCCAAAAATATCCAGCTCATAAAATCTTCTTTGCCAAAGTGAACCCATTCATGTGAGGTCCACATGTTCCTGCATGTATTTCCTCCAAAAGCCTTGTTGCTTCTGTGGCGTCGACGCACCTCAGCAATCCTAAATCTAAAGTTCTCATATACAGGATTTCTCCGTTAAGGAAGAAATGATTGGCCATCCTCCTCAAAGTCCGCTTCTGGTTGCTAGTGGAATTTTCCGAATATTCTTGTGCTTCTATCAATCTCCTGATGTCATAGTACCAGGGTTTTCCATCCAGTTCCTCATCTACATGGAAACAGTATGCATGTTGATCATGTATTTCTATATCGATAGGGTCGATGTAATTCTTGTCTGGGTGTTGAATCATCGAGGACAATGTTGCCAAAGCATCGACAAACTCATTTTGAGCTCGAGGGACATGCTTGAACTCAATCCTTGTGAATCTCCTGCTCAACTCTCTAATGCAATGCAGATAAGGCAGGATCTTGACATTTTTAGTGGTCTATTCTCCTTGCACCTAGTGAACCAATAAGTCGGAATCTCCTATCACCAAGAGTTCTTTGATGTTCATGTCGATGGCCATCCTGGGTCCAAGAATACAAGATTCATATTCCGCCATATTGTTGGTACAATAGAACCTGATCTTGGCTGAGATCGGGTAATACTGACCTGTTTCCGAAATTAGGACTGCTCCTATTCCAACTCCAATAGAGTTTGATGCTCCATCAAAGAACATTCTCCATCCATCATATGACTCTGATATGTCTTCTCCTACAAACAAAACCTCTTCATCAGGGAAGTAGGTCATGAGTGGCCTGTAATCCTGGTCCACCGGGTTTTCTGCGAGGTGATCAGCCAGAGCTTGTCCTTTGATTGCCTTCTGTGTGACATACACAATATCAAACTCACTCAACAAAATTTGCCATTTCGCTAGTTTTCCCGTAGGCATGGGCTTCTGAAAGATGTACTTTAGTGGATCCATTCTTGAGATCAAGTACGTGGTGTATGCAGACAGGTAATGCCTAAATTTTTGCGCAATCCAAGTCAAAGCGCAACATGTTCGTTCCAACAACGTGTATCTTGCCTCGTATGGTGTGAACTTCTTGCTCAATTAGTAAATAGCTTGCTCTCTTCTACCTGTCTCATCATGCTGCCCTAATACACATCCAAATGCATTATCCATGACAAATAGATACAATAACAAAAGCTTTCTCGGCTCTGGTGGGACTAATACTGGTGGATTGGACAAGTATTCTTTGATTCTATCAAAAGCCCTTTGGCATTCCTCTGTCCATTTTGTGGCAGCATCTTTCTTCAGTAACTTGAATATGGGTTCACAAATCACTGTGGATTGAGCTATGAACCGACTGATGTAATTCAACCTTCCCAAAAAACTCATCACGTCCTTCCTGGTCTTGGGTAGAGGTAGCTCTTGGATTGCCTTTATCATTGATGGATCCAACTCTATGCCTTTCCTTCTAACGATGAATCCTAATAGTTTTCCCGCGGGTACTCCAAATGCACACTTTGCTGGATTCAACTTCAAATTATACTTACGCAACATCTCAAAGAACTTTTGTAAGTCATCCAGGTGGTCTGAACTTCTTTTGGATTTGATAACGACATCATCCACGTACACTTCAATTTCCTTGTGGATCATATCGTGAAAAATGGTAGTCATGGCCTTCATGTAGGTTGCACCGGCATTTTTGAGACCAAATGACATTACTCTATAGCAATACACTCCCCATGGAGTGATAAACGCCGTCTTCTCTGCATCATCTTCATCCATCAGGATTTGGTGATATCCCGCAAAACAATCGACAAATGATTTTAACTCATGTTTTGCACAATTATCAATGAGTATATGAATGTTTGGAACAGGGAAATCATCCTTAGGACTGGCCCTGTTGAGATCTCGATAGTCCACACATATTCTGATCTTTCCATCCTTTTTCGGCACAGGCACAATATTAGCTAACCATGTGGGGTAATTTGTGACCCTTATAATGTTCGCCTCAATTTGCTTAGTTACCTCCTCCTTGATCCTTAAGCTCAAATCTGGCTTGAATTTTCTTGTCTTTTGCTTAACAGGTAGACAAGTTGGATCAGTCGGTAATTTTTGCGAGACAATATCGGTGCTTAATCCTGGCATGTCATCATAAGACCAAGCAAATACGTCAACATATTGCTTAAGCAATTCTATTAACTCTTGCTTTCTTTCAGCCTCCAAATGTATGCTGACTCATGTCTCCTTCACGATTTCCTCATCTCCTAAGTTGACAACCTCTGCTTCATCCATATTGGGTTTCTTCTGACTTTCAACCTGCTTAATCTCGTGTGGTAGATTTTCAGGCATCATGCTTTCATCATACTCTTCGTGATCTTGTTCATCATTTTCATCTTGCTCGGTGGATTCATTACATGTTATAACCGTTGAACGAGGATTTTTATTAATATGAGTGCTGAAAAGCGCAAAAGGTAAGTAAAAATAAATAGATATTAAAATAACGAGGATTTTTAAAAATAAAAATAAAATAAAGACTTTTATTTCAAAGCATTCTAGCTTTTAGAAGATGCAAACAACAAAAGATTGGGCATGATTCAAGCCCCAATTTGATCATACGAATTTTTAAAATTAAGACTACTTTTCCACACTACCAGGACTCTGGTTGAAACAGGGATGGGCTGGTGGTCCAATTCTGCAAGATTTCTCCAGGTTTTGCATCACGAATGGTCAACTTGTTGAGGTTTATCCCTTCCTCTTCTCCAGCCATGGCCACGAACAGATTGCCTAATCCTTCCACGATGTCATCAACGCCAGCTTGATCTAGAATAGAAGATTGTTCTGGTACAAAGATTGTATCGCTTGACCCGTGACAGTCTCTTCCTGAGGCAGGCTCATATCCTAGTCCGTTGGTGCCTCTCTGATGCTTCAACTGGATCGGCTCAACTAAGCCATTGGACTTAGGTCCAAGTCCATTCTTAGGCTGATATCCATACTTCAATATTTCTGATGCAACCATTTTCGCTGCACTTGACAACTTGGTATCTTCGTGCTCTAATCCCTCATTGACCCTTATAGCTTGCATGATTTTCAAAGTGTGAAGAGTTGCTCCGTCTAACTCATCGGCGACTGGGATAGAATTAACAGAATGAATGGGGTGACTGAGTTCTCCGTGGATGGTAATTTCTGTATGACCCCACTCAAACTTTACACATTGATGAAGAGTGGAAGGAACCGCTCTTGCCATGTGAACCCATGGTCTTCCCAACAATAGGTTGTAGTTGGATGATACATCCATCACTTGAAATAGAATAGGGAATTCAGCCGGCCCCACCTGCAATGTGAGATGTATCTCTCCGATGACACTTCTTTGCGCTCCATCAAAGGCTCTAACTTTCACACGACTTTCCTTTATCTCTCCCATATTAACACCTAAATTTCTTAGAGTGGTGAAAGGACATATGTTGCATCCGGAGCCACCATCAATTAAAACTCGAGTCACAATCTTATCACAACATTTGACTGCGATGTGAAGCGCTTTGTTATGCCCAGTCCCTTCTGCGGGCAACTCATCATCATGGAAAGAAATCTTGTTAGCTTCCACTATTCTTCCAATCGTTGCAGCTAAGGTCTCACTTGTGGTCTCTTTTGGAATTATCACTCCGCTTAACACCTCCATCAAAGCAAACCTATGAGCTTCATAACTCATAAGCAAAGACCAAATGTATATGTGGGCTGGCGTCTTCTTCAACTGTTCTTCAACCGAATAGTCTTTGGACTGCATCTTCTTCCAAAACTCTGCGGCTTCAGCATCGGTAATATTCTTCTTTGGATTTTGTTCGTTTCCGAGAACTCTTTGATTTAGGTCCTCTGGGGCATAACACCTCTCCGACCTTGTCATCCCTTGAGCCACGACAGTGTCGATCATCTTGCCCTTGGCACTTGCTCGATAGTCCCAAGGGACTGCTTTGGTGTCATACTCAGGCTTCTTAACAATTAGAGTGGTCACTACAACTCTTGGGAGATATGTTTGGACAGTCAGAGGTTCCCTTAGTTGAACATTGATAACAGGTTGTGCCGAAGGTGTCATTGCATCCGCTTCATCTATGTTTGGTTAGTTGGGGGTCCCATATTCGTCATCCAGAGCAACCATGTTGACTTCCCGATTCTCATGGTTTGGCAAGGGATTGTTGTTCACATTGGGAGGTGCTGGAGTGCATTTGATCACTCATCTTCTGATCAGAGACTCGATCTGGTTCTTTAAGCCATAACAATCTTCTGTGTCGTGTCCTTGGATTCCCGAGTGGTAAGCACATCGTTTGTTCCCATCAAAATTACGAGGGATTGGATCAGGAAGTTTTTTTTCAACTAGTTGCAGTACTCCCGCTGTCCTCAACCTCTTAAACAATTGAGCATATGGTTCAACAATTGGTGTGTAAGCGCGAGCATTTCTAGCTTCAGGATTTGGACGTGGTCTCGGTGCATATGCTGGTCTATTTTGGTGAATTGGTGCTTGGACAGGGACATATGGTCTTAGAGGGTTTTGGTATGCTGGTGCTCGGGGTGGGTTATAGTGTGGTTGGGTATTATACACTGGGACATATGAAGTATGCGCAGCGATTTGGGGATTATTAGGGTATCGGTGAGATGGTCCTCCTGGTTGGTAAGTGACAGCTGAAACATCCTCCTTTTTCTTTTTGATGCCGCCAATGGAACTCGATTGTATAGCCCTACTTGCAGCTTGCAATGTGACCATAGACTAAATCTTCCCAGATTTAACACCCTCCTCTATAAAGTCTCCCATCTTGACCAATTCTGCAAACTTCTGACCCATCATTGACATCATCTTGTCAAAGTAGATACCTTCTTGAGCTCGAATAAAGTACTTCGAGAGCTCACTCTCATCTAGTGGTGGTTGCACCCTCGCGGCCTCAGTTCTCCAACGTCGTGCATATTCTTGGAAATTCTCAGATGGCTTCTTCTGTATATTGGCCAATGAGAATTTGTCAGCAGTAATTTTAGTATTGAATCTGAAACGAGTCATGAAGTCCTCGGCCATTTCCTGCTAGTCACGCCATTTGCGAGGGTCTTAGCGGGTACACCAGGTTAATGCTTCTCCAGACAGACTCCGAATGAACAACTTCATCCTCAACTTCTCATTTCTCCCTACACCGACTAACTTGTCACAGTATGCCCTTAAATGTGCGTGAGGGTCACCCTTTCCATCGAACATGTCAAACTTCGGTGGTTTTTACCCTACTGGCATGTCAATGTCTGGATGGATGCACAAATCATCATAATCCAGACTCTCTGTCCCTCTAGTGACTTTTAAGCTTTTCAATACTTTTCTCAGACCCTGAAGCTGGGAATTTATCGATGCATCTTCTTTTAAACGAGCATCTTTCTCCATTTCTTCATATTGATAGACCTCGTATGGGACATTAACCACAGCTGGCATAGTGAAGGTAGGAGCCCCAGCGACATATACGGGTGGAACATGTGGCTCATAGGGAGCGGCGACATGTGCCCCAAGTATCTGCAGCATTGTAGGTATGGTAGGGTCGCGGTTGGAAAGGTCGGGAACGGTCCTGATTGCGGTTGGAGAAGCTGGTGGTACTTGACCGTTAGTAGGAGCGCGTTGAGTTTGTTCTGGCTGATTTGGCATGTCAGCTTTTGCGAAGTAGATAGGCGTCTTGAAAGTAGGGAAAATGGTAGCCGATAGTTTAGCCAAGTCTCGCACTTGGCGTAATTCTTCCCTCAAGATCTCGAGTTCTTGCTCCATGTGAGCCATTTTCTCTTCATTTTGGTTGTCCATCATATTTCGAGAACCTTCAGGGTTCTCAATAGGTATTATTATGTTTGCAGCAGCGTTGAAGTCGTCTTTATCAATCATCTTTCTCTTTGATCGAATGTTGTATCGTGAGTCAGCCCGTTTGCAAGTCGACACAAATCAACGTACTTTTGGGGATAAATAAAGAAAGGAAAACAAAGAAAAATAAAACTATGTTAGTTTGGGAAATATTGAAACTTGTAACAAATAAGTAGATGTAACACATATATACGCCAATTCGGCGACATTCAAAGCGCATCCTAACATAGAACCTTTTTTTGCCTGAGGTAGGCCTACGTTGCAATTAGTTTGATAATAAATGATCCATTTAAACACATTTTAGATTTGGAGCAAACATAACTTCATTGATTACGGTTTGGCTATTACAACGATGTAGGCGGTCAGAAGCCGAAGAAATGAAAGTACAAGGGTGGCCATAAGGCATACAAGAGGGATAGGTCACATGGCACTTTAAAGAGCTTATGAGGGAATTCAAAGAAGAAAGATGACTTATGGCCAGGTTGGAGCTTCATCATCATCATCTACATCATAGTAAGGACCCGGGTGATACTCTGGAGACTCTTCAGGGCCATGCTCGGATGAGATGTCTATAACCCCTCCATCTCTTGGGTCATAGACGTAAGAACCCATCTCAGAAACCTCCATCTGATCTTCCCACACTTCTTCTTTTGGAACCTCTTCGGGGTCCTCTTTTGGGTTTTCTTCAGGATTTTCTTCTGGGTCCTCTTCAGGATCTTCTTTTGGGTCCTCTTCGGGATCCTCTTCTGGGTCTTCTTCCTGGGTTAAGTAATCGACGGATCCCGGAACTATCTGATTGTACATGGGTGTAGTGAACCCCATGCGAAGAAGCACCGATTCTCTAATCCAATCAACTTGTTGTCTGTCTACAAACCCCCAATGTCCGTGTGCACTTGGACGAGCCATATGACTTACGGTATTCCGCCAAGCGTAATACTCTGGCGTACACCAGCTTTCTTCTCTTATTTCTAAATCGATTATGGATTCTCACTCGGCTTTCACATTTCTTATCCGTTCCAGCGAGACTGAAGTGAATGTATCTTCATGTGATCCCATTATTGACCATATCGGAATGTCTTGGATAACTCCGAACTACCACATAACCCGAAGAGGTGCATATGGTTGGATGCCTCTGAGCCCGATTAACTCGATAAAGAAAAAGTACTGAGTCCTTGCAAACGCCAATCCTGTTACCCAAGAGAACTTCCATTGGATGGCGTCTCCCGTGAGGTTGTTCAAAAATGTGCGCCATTCTTCCCTTCCTATAGGCGCCGCACCCACCCAATTTTGGAGACGATCTTCGTGGCTTTTGATCTTGTTAAGAGCACCTATGTAGTAATCCATTTGGGGATCACGTCGATAGAAATGTTCCCTTGCCCAAATCTATAGCAATATACTGCATCCTCCGAAGAAATTATGACCCTAATGCAGGATGTCATTGAACGAAGAATTTCGGCGAGGATCATAGGCACCAAAGTAAATCTTTGTGGATCGTTGAAGATGCTTATAACCATCGGCAATATGTTGATGTCGATAGAATTGGACTTTATCGGGAACACCATAACTCCTAAAAAAGCCATAACGAATACTCTTGGCCTCATATGCTCCCATGCTCCGCGAGTGCATTCAAATTCACGCTGATATTCATAGTAACCTTCCGAATGCCCAAACCTCTGAAAGAGATAGTCCAACTCGACGTGCCCACCATCCACATACCTCAATGACCGAAATATGTGCAGATCCAAGAGACTTAGGAAGTCACCTGTACAAATAGTTGAGGGGATCACCGGCAGCCTCCCTCTAATCGGCAGTTCGATAAGACTACTGATCTCCTCTAGTGTGGAGTGACCTTAAAATCCAGGAATTTGAAAGTTACGGTGCTCAGTTCCCAAAACCCCATTAGCTGAGTCACAAAGATTTTATCGCATTGTGTCCCCAGAAGCGACAATAATGCTCCTAAATGCCCTTGAATATCTACCCCGTGTATCCCACAGATATTTTGCCACCAATTTTGTAGAATGTGGGGCGCTGAAACGACCATTTGGATATCCGGTAAGTCTTGGTTGAGGTTCATCTAAAAAGAGGTAAAGGGTGTAATGAGTTTATTTGCTCCAAATCTGTTAAGTGTTTAAGTATGGATAATTTATATCAATTTCACACAAGGTTTATGTCGTTGAGTTTTAAAGAAGAAACTCATTGACATTTGGGTGGTTTCCTAAATGCAACGACAATACCGTATACTGTCTTGCCTAAGGCTGTGCAACATGACCTATTCTAAGAGTAAGATTATGTTCCTAGATGATTGAGAGTGGGACTGAGTAATTGCGAGAAGACACATTATCTTAATTGCACCAACTCTGAAACTAAGGAATCCAAAGAGATTTTTGGAGGAGTGCAGGAGCATCCCTTGCGTGTACAATGTGTGCGTGTACGGCCAAGACTCGATAGAATGTGCAAATGACAATATAGGGAAAGCAGTAACAAGTAGTGTCTTAAAACAAATAAGGAACACAAACTTGGATTTCACTTGCGACCTTTCAGTCAAAGCAATATATCAATAGCAAACTGAAAAATAAACACGTAATCACAAATGTTACTCCTAAATTGAGTTTTTCTAAGGTTAAAATTTAAGTAAGATTCCCCAGCGAAGTCACCACGCTGTCGCACCCCATTTCGAACCGGCCGAAACAGTTCACAACATAATATGGCTGACACTCTGTTTTTTGGAAAAAAATGTTTTTGTTTTAGAGTCGTCACCTAAATTTTAAGGAAAATATTAGGAAAACCATTTTTTAAATATGTAAATGTAAACTCTGTTTTGATTTGCGAAACCAGTGAGATTCTGAGTAAGGGTTTTGATTACTCGTGGGGAAGGTGTTAAGCACCCCTCAGAGCCTATCCGAAGATAGTCCTTAAACTTAATTTAGGAAAATATAATTAGGAAAACGTGTTTATTTATTTGTTTTAAAATCAATGATAAGTAAATTTTATTATATTTAAGGAAAGAGTACAATACAAGGTACGGCATATATTAGTCTTATAAAATAGCTTTAATAATAGTATTTTATCATATTGTAATAAATAAATAAATAAATGTACTTAAATGTATGATAAATTTGTATGTAAAAATATATATAGTTGTAAAATTATCCTAAAAATATATAGATGTTGAATTTGCGAGAACCTGTCGTCTTATTTAAGACATGAAATGAAAATAAGATATTAGTTGGGTGTGAATACGTAGTAATATGTGATGTGTTATTTGAATGAAAATATACAAATTGGAATTTTCTAAAATAAAATAAAATAAATGATACTAAATGTCAAAATATCATATAAAGGCTTGTGATCTTAAATATATTTATTATGAAGTGTAATATATACATATAAGTTGTTCAAAACATATGAATGTTTATCATTCTTTTTACATGTAGGGATAAGTTGATGGTAAATTATATGTAATAAAGTAATATGTATATTTAGGTGTAGGCATTTATAAATTATAAAAATAAATAAATAACATTAGTAAAAGAGATAGTAGATAATACTAGGTTATGTGAAGAAAATATAGAGTATATACCTTTATATGTACGACATATATGTGTACCTTGTATTTGAACCTGTTTGCATATCTAAAATTTGAAATAGCATGTTAAGAGACTAGAGTTTTAGAAATATTTCATTCAAAGGTAAGAATAGACGATATATTTTATAGAGGGGTGATAAAAAAATAGGCCAACTTTCCTAAAAGAATAAATATTTTTTTGAAAGGGTGATTATTTTAGCCTTATATATCACTAAAGGTGATTATTTTATCCTTATGTATTTCTAAAGGCACTATTTTTTAAAACTAATTTCAAATTCATTTGGAAATCCCCGCTTATGAGTTTTATTTTTTCCTACTTAAACACCTAAATGAATATTATTTCACCCTTTTGAAACTTCATTTGACATCTTTTAAAACTATAAGCCCTTCACTTCAACTTAAGAAGCCCAAAAGAGTAAAAATGCTAACTTATTTCTTAAGAAAATATCTTTGTGTCATTTGTTCTAAAGGTGTCTCAACTAAATTCATAAACAAATAATATTAGTTCACGTAAAACAAGCTTCACAATAAAAGACAAACAATATATCAAAATTTGTAAGCAAGGTTAGCCGATATATCCAAACAATATAATTAAGACTCAAAAAAAAGAAAGGCTAAGAAATATTGGACTCCTAATTTATGAGACTCCAAGCGTTGCAATGATCCTAACCACTGTTGGCCTAATACTTTAGGCCAATAACGAGTTCCAAAGTAGAAACTCCAGCTCTCCGGTTGTACATGAAACATTAAAAAGAAAAGAGGATTAAAATACATAAATTATGAAATAAAGTATAAAATGACTGTGGCATATAAAAATGAATATCAAATCTTGATCCAGTTAACTTTGATCAAAATCTCAACTCCTGAGCGTGCAAAACAAACGTTTGAGGGGGGGTGGGATATAGCACACAACGCACACCCTTTAGTTGATCCTAAAATGTATACATGAACACAGTCTATTCAACCTAAAAAAATAAATTGCTTAACCGAATCCTAAAGACGAGATAAGGAATAGGAAAATACCATATTTTTGACTACGTAGCTTTAAGATTAAAACACGAATTCAACCTAAAGAAGTAAAGCTTCATACACATAGAAACTCTCCAACTAGGTTATTTTATTTTATTTTTTAATATGGTTTAATCAAAGAACAAATGTTTTTTTTTAAGGATTTGATTATAACAAGAGTATACTGACTTGGTGATAATCTGAGGGATATTAACATTAATCTCTTTGCAAACCAGCAATAGAAAATGATCAAAGCCAAACTTAACAAAAAAAATCTGAAGTGATGTTAAATAAGAATGGAAAAAAATGAATTGGTTGCAATCTAAAGATAATAAAAACTATGCATTTTGATTCATCTTATTTTGCACACAAGAGAGAATAATTTGCATGATCAAACGTATTTTAAATTCAAGGAGATTGTTTTCTTCTAATAGTGTATGAATAATATGTTAGACAAAAAAATATCCATAGCTACTAACACATGATCACATTCACATACTCCTAACTAATTTGACCAAAAGGACCAATTCTTCAAGATGTTGAGCAAAATTAGGCGAGAAAATGCCAACGAATGCATTCACGGTTTTTGGTTAGAGAAAAAGAAAATACGCAGCACGGTTTAGTCTTACTACACGACAACACAACAAGATTGTACAAGAACAACAAACTTAAAAAAAGACTATTATATGGCTAAAAGGATAAGTATAAACTCTAGCATAACTTTAATGACTTTGACACTTGATTATGTAGAATAATGAATTCTTTCTTTTCCAGAAAATGAGTTACAATTTCTCATTAGTTAAATTTAGCACATATCAGTAGGGAAGATTTTATATCTATGACATGAAGCAAATCGAGTGATATTCCAAAAATTTACACAGACCAACATCTTGAGTTGCAAACAACCAAATACTGAAACAAATGAACTCAATAGAGAATCATATCGTTTATAATCTCAAACTTTTGGAGAAAAACGAGAGACGAATACTAGAAACAGAGGACACTTCAACATTTTCTTCACAGGACCAAACTAGATGACAACTAAGGGACAAAAGATAAATAAGGAAAAGGATTTTACCTTGTGTTGAACAGCAAACTAAGACTTTGTTGTTGAGATTCGAAGTTCAAACTCAAACTCTTTTTATTGTTGCTCGGTTTTCTGGATTGATCGGATTTTGCTGGATTGTTTCTTCTCCCCCTGTTTTTGGATTAATTTTTTTTGAGATTTTTCGAATCCCTGGATGTTGATCCCTCGTTTTTGGATGATTTCCGGATGGATATTCGAGAGCTTTTTTTTTTTTTGATCCTCCCGAATGAGGACCAAAGTCCTCCTTTTATAGTTGGGGGGAGGCTTCAATGATTCGAATTTTAATCTTTTTTTATAAGATCAAATCTCAGAAGAAAAATAATGATGGAGGGGAAGAAAATATTATCAACCTCTTTTCAGATTGATGAGAAAGAATGAGTGATGGCTTGGGGGGTTCCAATCTCACAACCATCGAATTAAAGGAATAACGATCCCAAATCCGATGGTCCTTCACGTTCTCCACCTTTTCAGTGGTAGCAGCGGCGGTGGTGTGGCTTTTGGAGGTCTGTTTCGATTCAGAAAAAGATGATGGAAGGGATGTAAAGTTGACATGAGGAGGCTATGATTGATAGAGGATAGGGAGATATATTGAAAACCACCGGAAATTGCCATTTTCCGGTGGTCTGTAGGTAGAAACGTTTGGCAGAGGAGGAGAAAGGTTGATGGGAGATGAAGTGGTGTGTATCTGGGAAAAGAAAGAAGAACAGAGGCGTTGGGATTGTACTATTTTGGGAAAAGAAGAAAGGTCTTATTAATTTGGGCCGTTCGATCGTTTGATCGAACGGTTAAAATAAATCAGAAATTAAAAGGAAAAGTTATATATATATATATATACATATATATATATATATATATATATATATATATAATATATATATATATATATATATATATATATATATATATATATATATATTGAATAATGGTAAAAGCTTAATTAACTAGGACCATTAGATTTAATCGTAGGATCAAGATTTAAGCTAAAGAAGCACAATCCATGTGCTCGCCTACGTGGCATACACGGATTGGCCGTTTTAAGAAGACTTGGATTGCCAAATTTGCTCAAATTAAATTCATTTAAATTATAACTACTTCTTTATTAAATAGTCATAATTTATTCAATAAAAAAAATTATTCTATAAGATTAGCTTGTTTGATAAAATTAGTCACTCTTAAAAATTAAATTAATATAAATTAGTAACTCATTAATTAGATAAGCTTTCTAATTTTAATAAATGTACGAAAAATATCTATTGCGACAAAAATAAATTATATTTGAACCAAAATAGATTCAATTCTTAAGAAGAACAACATTTATTTAAACAAAATGAGAAAGTAAGTAGTAATATAATATATTTAATTTTTATAAGAAATAACATTTATGAAGTAAATTTATCAAGTCAAATAAATAATTAAAAATCCTTTTGTATTCCTATAAAAATTCATAACATATATATTTTATTATTATTATTATAATTATTACTATAGTTAAATGGGGAGAGCCAAAATTGGGTGTCAACATCCACATCTCTTTGAGCCCGGAGAAATTCTAGAATAAGGTACTAGTTCTCTTCTTACGACTCTTTAAATTGATATGCTTAATGTGTTAGATTTGCTTGTTGGGTGTTTGAGTTGAATGTTTGATGTTACACCCTTAGCCTACTAAGAGTAATCTCATTCGAGGACGAATGTTCCTAAGAGGGAGATATTTTAACACCTCGCTATTTGAAAGAACTAGAAGGAGCTAAAATTAGAAAGAGTCATTTTTGGAAAGAATGAAAAATCTGGAAAATAGGTTAAGTTATGTTAAGTTTGAGTTTTGGGTCAACTTCAAACGACGATAACTCCTAGATCAAGATGAGTTAGGCGTGCTACTAGATACCTTAGGAAATATCTTTGAATTATCTTTCCAATTCCGCGGAGTTTGCTCAATTCCGAGTTCGTATGAGGGAGATATGTCCATTTGAAGTTGGCCGTCTAGATAATGAAAGTCAAAACCGGATTTTAGAAGGGTATTTTGGTCTTTTCCATACACAATCAATTAATTTCATTTTTGGTAATTAGTTTGGGGTCTAAGCTTATTGGATTCGGTTTACGCTTTTGTAATTGAGTTAGGGGTTTGAGAGAAGAGAAAAGAAGAGGAGAAAGAGGAGAAGAAACAAGGAATCGTCAAGTTCTTGACACTAAGATCGTGGATTTTGTCAAGGGGTAATCCCTACGAGGTATGTGAGATCACATACCATTGTGCTAGTTCACCCATGCGCCAATCATGCTTGATTCATCATAATTATGTTCTTGAAAGAAGAGTTTACGAGTTCTTGATGAATATTGTTAAAGTTTCGTTTGAATCTAGATTGTTGAAGTTGTTGAGAAGTTCATGAGTTTGATTCATGAAATTAGATGTCGTTTTGAGTGGATTCTTGCATATTTTGATTATGTAGTCGAATCTAAGTATTTGTGGAAAGACTTAATTAAATTTAGAGGGTTTAGAGTTGAAAAATGATCAAGAGAATTCATCAAAAATCTAGCAAAAGGGGTGGGGTGCCACGCCACTCAAAGCTCCCCATAAATTTCTCTGAAATTTGGTCTCTGGGGCGCCGTGCCAGCCAAAGCGCCCCAAGCCAGGTTCTGTAGTTTCAACTCTGGCTCCCCGCACCACTTAGAGCGACATGGACGCCAGGTTTCTACCTTTTCCTACTTCTTTCCGTTTGAGTTCCCTAGCAACGTACCTAAGTTTTCTAGTAGATTTCTACACTCTAAGGTACGTCTAAACATCATGAAATCGTCCATAAACATGAGATCATCAGCCTTGAATCCATACTTCAATTCAAGGAAAGTTAAGAGTTAAGACAAGAGAAGTTTATATTGTTTTGTCCAAGTCTTTTACAAACGTTCTAACTGTTTTAAGACTTGAGTTTTGAGTTGAGTAAAGAGTAGATATTGAAGTTCATTTCTTCAAAAAGAGTATATCAGGACTATGTATTCCCAAAAAGTTAATGTTCTCACATTTAAACAAGAGATGAAACTCCGATTTCCAAGAGAGCCTTTGAGCTAGTTTTTGAGTAATTATCTCAAACCACAGAAAGAGTTTTTGTTTTTAAAACATATGAGCTGAGTACATTTTGGGAGTAGTATTGAGCACCGATATGGGGATGAGTTCATAAAAACTCAAGTCTCCATAAGCCATGCGGCCATCGTGGGTAAGAAAAGGTCATACTTTTTAGATGATTCCTTAGTGTTTTTTAGCATAGTCTAGTGGATCCACTTAGTTGAGGTGTTCTATATCACGACAAGGTATAGGAAAGTTCTGGCAGCGTGGGCGAGACGCTGTATCATCACTTTAGCTCATAGTGATGGTTGTCAGTTAGAGAAACTCCCACAATATTATATTACTTTATATGTAAATTGAGTTGCTATTGTATTTCTTTAATACATTGGGTTGTCCCATACTGTTTTAAATGCTTTGTATAAAATGCACCTTTATTATTGTTTTACTTTGCATTTGAGTTGAGTATACATGAGTTTAGTAAAGCTAAGGTAAGTGTTAGTTTCAGATTCCTTTCCAGCTTATGTCATGTTTAGTTTTCCCCTGGCATGCGCGTACATTCAATGTACTGATGCCATTTTGCTTGCATCGTTTTATGATGGGAATACAGGTAACCAAGATCAACATCTAGCGCCTTGTTGATCCAGTTGAGCACTCAGAGTTAGTTGGTGAGCCTTCTTACTTCCGAAGGATTCCCTTTTTATTTCTTTGTTAGTCAGTTGTTAGGATGATCGGGGGTCTTTTCCCGACATCCATCTTAGTATTTAGAGGCTTCATAGACAGTTAGATATGAGTCCTTTAGTCTTGTATTTTAGATGTTTTGGTAAAAGACTTGAGTTGCCACTTTGGCTAATTTGAATGTTTATCCTTAAACATTCTAAGTTTATTTGAGACAGTTGTTTTAAAGTGCATTTAAATCATCGTATTAATGCTTTAAGTCTTTCGATATGAGTTTAGCCAGGCCAAGGGTTCACTTGGGACCAACAATGGTTCTCAAGTGCCAGTCCCGCCCATGGTGTAGGTTCGGGGAGTGATAGTGATGAGGGAGCATCGCGATCGCGATGACTAACATGGTCATGCATCAGATGCAGAAACTAGCCAACTCAAAATCATTGAAATGACCCTCGAGATTTGTTTGGAACCCCGTACACACAAACCACATATGAAAATCGATTATACTAAACGTTTCAGACACAATGGAAGCTTCAAAACACGAATCTAAGGTCTCATTGACCTGACATCTGTGAAAACCACAAGAAATTAACTCAACGCCTAAAAGGGATAAAACAAACTCGGGAGCTCTCAAAAATCAACTAAGACCTCACCCAAGCCTAAAATCATCCCTCGAATCCAACAAAATTATAAAAATTCCGATCCGAGCACCCGATCCCTGAATGTTGACCAAAGTAAACCCAAAGACTATATTTTCACAATTTTACAACTTAGGACCTCAAATCCTTAAAAAGACTCGGAATCTGAAATCGACAACTCTCACCAATCAAATTTCACATTTTGGGACCGATAGAATCGACAACATTCCATTCCGACACTCGAAACTCCAAAAAGACCCCAAAAACTACTTTCTTAACAACTTAGCTCTAAAAACTCACAAACTTACCAAAATCTCATATTTTAACCCAAAGTTCAAAACTAACATTTCAAATTTAATCATAAAAGACTTAGGGTCGATATCTAGAGGGGCAAAATGGTAAATTCATGAAACTTTTGAAAAATGACCTATCGAGTCATTATAGTTTTGCATACGGATAAGGTCATGTATATGTTTAGATCTTCTCTCTTGCGCTATTTTTATCACGCCTCGAGCTTACACCCTAGACGTAACTGGCACCTGAGAACCATTGTTGATCCCTAAGCGAACTCTTGGCTTGGCTCATTACTCAGTGGAAGACTTACTTAGTTGAAATAGAAATCTCAAACAAACTCAACACTTCACGATATCATTAATAAGGTAGTTTAACTCAAAATACTCTTGAATACTCAATACATAATTGTTCAACTCAAGTCTTAAACATTAACAATGGAAATAGAAAAGACTCTTCAAAATACTACTGTTTATGAAGCCTCTAAAATACTGTGATGGAAGTTGGGACAAGACCCATGACATCCTAACAAAACTGAAAGATAAATGGGAAATCCTCTGGAAGCAAGGAGGCTCACCAAAGCAAATCTGGAACTGCAAGTGGTATCAATGGAGCGCATGCTGATGACCCTGATTACCTGTATTTGCATCATGAAAGATGCATCCCAGATGAGGTCAGTACATTGAATATACGAGCATGCAAGGGGAACTCTAAAGCACAGGCATAAGCTTGAACTAATAAAAAGGAAGAACATACTCACCTCATCTCAACTCAACTCAGAAATACTCATCTCAATTCAATATAAAAGCAACAATAAAGATGTAGTATAAAGAAAGCTTTTAAAACAGTAGAGGGAGAAGTAGGACCTATTGATGAGGGAGAAACAGGAAATTAAAAATTGAAGAACTATTCAAACAGAGAATTAGATGATCGAGATTTTTTTTTTGGAAAAAATATGAGAGAGAACGTGATGACTTAAACGTGGGCCTAATTGAGATAAATTAGGAACTAACCTAGGATGCACTTTATTTACTAAAATACTGACATATTCACATTTTAATAATTATTTTAAAGTGTTGATATTTTTAATAATTATATTAGAGAATTAGCTACATTTTCAAAATATGTTATCAATTAATCTGTCATTAGGATTTTTTCTTCAAGGTTCTCTTTGTTCTTTTTTGAAAGGCCAAATGCCATGTTTTATTAATAGGAAACTGCATAAATGGGCCACAAAACCTAAAATAATTGCAATTTTATAGCACAACCCAAACTAATTCAATAAATACCCATTGACCCAAATTAAATTACAGTTCATATCACCCCTTTAGTTTCAGCCAAATTTCCATTCAGCCATCTTTAAATTTAGGCCAATTTTGCCCTAACCTTTTAAAATTTAGGCTCAATTCGCTTTAACCCAAAACTTTTTGTCCTAATATTAATTATTTTTATTCTTTTTTCTCATTTATTGTTTTTGTCTTATCATTAATCACTTTTGTTCTTTTTCATTAACTATTTTTATTTTCTCTTTTATTCTTTTCTCATTTATTATTTTTATTCCTTTTTCATATTATCCTTTATTAGAGATATCATTTAGTAATATTTTTATTATTATTTATTTTTGGTTAGTTTATCTTCTTTTTTATTTTTTCTCTCTTTTTATATTTTTACCTATTTAAGAAATAAAATAAATTACTTTTGTTCTTTTCTACTTTATTATTTTTATTTTCTCTTTTATTCTTTTCTCATTTATTATTTTTATTCCTTTTTTTTATATTATCCTTTATTAAAGATACCATTTGGTAACAATTTTATTAATTATTTCTTTATCATTTTCCATTTTATTCTTTGTTAGAGATATTTTCATGTTATTCTTTATTAGAGATATCATTTGATAATAGTTTTATTATTTGTTTATTTGTTCTTATTTTTTATTTTCTCTTTTCCTATATTTGAGATACCATTTAGTAATATATACTCTTACAATATCATTTACCAATGAATATATGGTGTGAAATATATATATATATATATAGACACACACACACTTATAGTATCATTGACTAATGAGTAGGGTGTGAACAATAAACATTTATGATGCCACAAAAATATATATATACTTTTTAAAGAATTATTGACTAATGAATAATATCTCAACAAGAAACTTTAATGATACCAAAGTCTCTTCCGCTCACTGTTCAACAGTGATTGCATCGGAGAACAAATGACTATGGTCAGCGGTGGGAGATAGCTGGATCAACAAATACTCAAAGTCACTCCTTTCCTTCAAGCTTGATTAAGATTTTACCAAAGACACCTAAAATTCTCACAGATGCCACGAAATTCGAGTCAACGAAGACATCTTCTAGCATTGAGAGATGAAAAGCTTCCGGGAACTATCCATTTATTGGTTCAAATTTTCTTGTTGTCTAGGATTTGTTAGTCTTTTCCCTTGTATGTACAATTTGCCTGGTGATTTCCGTCAACAGGCTGAGCCTTGAGAGCTAATACCATTGTTAAACATAAATCACTAGTCAAGATTTCATTTTCATAAGCGTAAACAGATGAGACCGCAACGGGCTAGTAATCAATTCACATGTAATTGAAATCTTGACCAAATCATAAAAGAATTGTTCAGAATTGACCATTATATACATGTATTGCTCCTTTATGTAATTATCCATGTTTGTGTCCTTTTGTATTAGATGAGTGTTCTATTTTGAACATGTTTATTGTATTGGGTGCTTTGAACTCTCTTAATTCGCATGCTTGGAATTTGTTGCTTGTCCATATGTTGTATTTGTTTTGCCTTTGTTGGAAATTCCTTATATGAAGAAAAGATAATTGTGCCTGCAAAATCAAAAACTACATTAGTGAAAAAAAATTTCATTAGGTTTCCTTCTCTGAAAGTATGCACCACTGTAACTTTCCCTGCTTTTTTGAGTCTCTGACCTCACCTCTGAAGTAATGCTCCACAGAATCTCCCAAATCCCATCAAGAACAGTCTTCAGGATAACTGAATCAGTTTTCATAAATGCTGGAAGTAATTTCTTGGAAATGTAATATTGTATTCCTTCCTTCGTTTAGCTTTAACAAAATAAAATTTCGCCTTTCATCTCTCACACAGAAAGCTATAGAACTTTAGATTTTGCTTCAAGACTCTCTTTTGCCTATAAGTTTGGTCTAAAGAAAATTAAAATGACCTGTACACATATTCTCTTGTATAATCACCTAACATCTCCTCGATGGTTGACACAAAACATGATAACTTGGCTCGTCAATCATAAACTCATTTTTTTAAAACATAACAAAATAACGACGTGTTACAATTCCATATATATAATATTATTTATTTATTTTTGAAAAAGGAGTAATATCCCATTTTCAAAATCCACATATATTATTTAATCTTAGTTTGTTGATTTAATTATTACCTTACCATTTCTATCAATATATTGGACTCTTTTAAAAATAAAATAAAATAGTGGAGCCAAATGCTCCATTTTATTTGTATCTTAAATTATAACTTACATAAATCCCATATATTTGGGGCTAATTAAATTTTATCCAGGAAGTTTTCCCAAGTATAAAAATCTCAAATCTTTCTTTATTCTTGGATACATTTATCGGTTATATGATATATTGAAAATGATACATTACTTAATAGGAGGCATGCCCCTGAGAGGGGATAGAGATGTATCTGAGGGGGATAGGGCTATATCCAAGAGGGGATTTTTGTAATTTTTTAAAATGGTAAGAAATTTTAGATATTGTGATATCTTAAGTTGTGTATTTATATAATTTTTCATATCTTAAATCTATATAGAATGGGCCAAGTAAACCCAAAAAGAAATATAAAGTAACAAAAATAAAAAACAGTAAATAGGCCCAGTATCAGAGCTATGGATAATAAGAAACATACATGTAGAAAATTAAGAAAAATATGAAGAAAATTGAACAAATTATATCCGGAATATAAACAACTTAATATCACAAAAACTGATAACGAAAAATTAGAAAAATTAATAGATAATATATCTAAAATAGAATATAAATATATTCAATATTTAAAAATACAATGAATAACAAGAATAAAGAATATAGACAAAAACTTACTAAAATAATTATAGCAAAAAGACAAGAATTAATACATAGGCAAAATAGACTTAACAATAACATATTTGCAGGAACTTGTCACAGATCTATAATAGCACAAAGAAAGACTATTTTATATCTAGAAATACAAATAAATAACTTAGAATATAAATTACAACATAATTTATAAATGAATAAAGAAGAATATGCAATAGATGAAAAAACATACGAAAACTATGACGGATTAAAAATAAAGATAATATTTTCTAATCTAGGAAGAAGATATAAGAAAATAGGTGACAATATAAATTTAATGTTAGAAAAACAAACGGTAAAATTAGAAGATAGTTTAACTGCTATGATAAGAATAACAAAAGAAAATGAAGAAATAGATAGAAAAACAGAAATTGAAAAAATAAAACAACAAGCAAAAAAGGAAGTACAACAATTAGAAGAAGTAAAAAATACTAAAATAATAGAGCTAGAAAAAGAGCTAGCAATATTAAAAGAAATGTATGAAATTAAACAAAAAGAAAAATAACAAAAAACAAAATTAGCAAATGAGATAATTAAATTTAAAGAAAAATTGCAATTACAAGATGAATTAGAAGAAGAAGAAGAAAATACCCAAGATAATCTACCCGAAATAAAAGTTGATGAAATAAACGACGATGATCTAGAACAACATTCGGAAACAAGCGAAACATATACGGAACATTTAGCAAACATAGATAATACAAAGAATTTAGAAGTAAATACAGAAGACGTAGACATGGACGAAAAACCTAGCACATCAGGAGTAAAAAACCCCAAAAATTTTAATCCAAAATATTATAATGAAAACTATAAACAATATGATCAAGAAAAAACTACATGGGATAAAAGATTAAGTAAAAAATGGACGCTTAAACCAATAATTGGACAACATGATTTTTTAGATTTAGACTGTGTAGCAGATATAAATAAAACAATCCAATTATGGATGGGATACATATCAAAACAATTAATAGATAACAATATAGTAATAACAGAGGCACCAAGATACATAGAAAGAACACTTATAAGAACAGTAAAATTATGACTACAAAATTTAACAAGTGAAAGCTTAACAACTTTAAGAAGTAATAAAAAATTCGATGGAAGAATAGCTACTACATCTATGGAAATACTATATAAATACGAAATAGATATAAGAAATGAATTTAGTAGTATGACAACAGAGGTAGAAGAACAAAATAAAGAAAAAAATCATAAATCGAAATCTAATGACAAAATTAGCAATATGTAATATGTGTTACATAGATGAATATACATGTGCATTTAGAGAATACTATTATAAAGGAACATATAACATAGAAGAAAGTAAAGAAATAAGAAAATTATATTTTACAAAATTACCAGAACCTTTTAACTCAAAAGTAATAAAAAGTTGGAATGAAGCAGAATTAACAGATACCTTAAGAGCTAGAATAAAATTCTTGCAACGATGATTTATGGAACTATGTGAAAAACATAAAGAAGAAATAAAAATGGAAAAAATATTGGTAAAAAACTTGCCATGTTGCAAAAATAAAACAACACCTCAATTTGGTTGTACGGATAGATATTATAAAAATAGAAAGAAATATAATAAAAATATAGATCAAAATATAAATATAAAAAACCAAAAAGAAGGTACTATGTAAAAAACTACAAAATCAAAAAATCATATAGACCAAAAAGAAAACTAACGGAATGTACTTGTTATAATTGTGGAAAATTAGGACATATAGCTAGATATTGTAAATTACCTAAAAATCCAAAGAAAAAACAAATATCAGAAATAATAATAGACGATGAAAAATATACACAAATAGAGTACGTAGATTATGAATTAGATAGCAATGATAGTATATATGAATTATCGGAAAATGAAATGGAAAATAATCCAGTAATAGAATCAGATAATGAATACGATATCAATGACTGAAAAATATATACAAATAATAACTAAAGAAAAATACCAAGATGAAGAATTGGCAGAACAAAAAATAATATTTGATAATATATTTGAACAAATAAAAGGAAAAGAATTAGACCTAATCATAGCAAAAATATTCGAAATACCAACAATAAGAAACTGGTTTAAACGTCGAAACGTAATAAAAACTCACTCTCTCAAGATACTAAATACTTAAAAGTTAATGGATAAATCTGAAATCCAATCAGATATTTTAGATAGCATGGCTAAGCAAAAGGCAAAGGTATATTGTTCAAAAAATATGCGGAACTAATTTCATGTATTCCTGAATGTCATATATATGATTGAATAAATTTATGTTAGTTATTATGTATTAGAATTATTTGAATCATGATTTCTAGTTTATTAGCACACTAGAAACAGGGAGAAAACTTCTATACTATGTCATCCTAATGTTGAAACCGGTAGGCGAGGAAAGCCGTTTAGGGGAGTAAACAAAGTTGAGGCGCTGATAAGAAGAAAATATCTGCTAAAGTACGATGCTAGTAGTGACAGGAAAACATGATAAAGATAATCTAATTCATAATGATCTAATATGAATTTAATCAGTTATGAATATGATGGGAAGGAATAATTTGAAATAAAAAACCTGCATAATAAAAAACATGACTACATACATGCATGATGAAATGATAAAAACTACGAAACTTTAATCTTATATGTACTTTAAAATATAGAAATAATTGAAATAAGAAGAATAATATGGGAAAAAATATTTAATGATTATGAATCAGAAGATATATTAAATCAAGAATGGTATGAAATAGACCTACATGATTTAGACCTCGAAAGAATAGAATGGTACGATTTAGAAATAAATTCAGATTAAAATGAACTACGAATATTTACAATATTGGACAGGATCTATGGAAGATATAAAACTATTGGAACAATTAATGGAAGAAAATTTATATATGTACCAAAGAACCTAAGATATGTTATACCTAGAATACATCATAAATAATATTAATGAAATATTCAGATTAAAACAACTATCGGAAGAATATTACAATAAATATTATTATATTTTACCATGAATTTCGCACATAATATTAAAGAAATATTCTAATTTATCTTGAATTATTTTTACTTTATCTATAGAGAATATAATTAATTATATTTTAGGGTCTTCTTCTTTTATATTTTCTAATTTTTGTGTAATTTTTTTTCACTTCCTTTTATCCATTCTGTTGCTTTTCATTTTTTATTATTTACTCTTTTTGCTCCTATTTTTTGTTTACACGGTGTTGTGAACCACCAGTGTGTTTTTGTTATTATATGTGGGTATAATTTTTCTAAAAATGACATTCCTAATAGCATATCTTTTGTAGTTAATTCAAAGTTATATATTTTTTCTATAGTTAATATCTTATCCCATATTTGTATTTTTATATTTTTTGTCTTATATGTGATCATGCTTCCTTCATTATTAAATCATGTTACTACTATCGGTGTTTTAATTTTTCCCACTTACCTTCTGGTAAACAATTGTATTTACATATATTAGCTTCTGCTCCCGTATCTATCATTGGTGTATAATATCGGTTGTAATATCCTTCTGTTATTATCTTTGCAAGTATATATTTTTTCATATTTTTATTATACTAAAGTCCTTTTTATTATTACTCTTTTATTTTCATAATTTATTGTTAACTATTTGTCTTCTAGATTATATGGTTTTACTTGTTCTAGCTATTTTATTCCTAAAATGATATTTTCATCTCCTTGATATATTTTGAATTTTATCACTATTGGTACTCCTCCAATGATTATTTCCTTTTCTGTAGTTTCTTCGGTATACATTAATGCTTTTGGTAGTTCGGGCATGATTGTTCAATAGTTATTATTTCATCTTCCGTTACTAATTCTCTTGTAATATAGTTTTCTTCTCGTCCTGTATCTATTAATATTAAATATTTTCGTTGTTCCATTATTCCCGTTATGTAGTAATGATGTGGTTTTATTTCTTCTTCCATTGATTTTTGTAGAGTTTTATCTATTCTTCTTGAGGTACTCATTTTTTATGAGATTTGTGGTATTTCACAGTTTATGTTTATTCTTTTTTATGTACTTAATCTTTCTTTTACTATTTCTAAATCTTCTTCTATGTCAATTTCATTATAACTATAGTCATTCTTGTCTATGACTGTGACTATTCTTTCAAAAGGATCTTCTATTTTTATTTTATTTATTTTATCTATTTTATTTTTTGCTGTTATTTTATGTTTTGTCATTAAAACATATAAGTTTTTACATCTAGCTGTAAATATTTTAATTCCCGGGGCAAGTTCTATTCCTGACATTCTCCAATATAATACTAACGATTTATCTATATTTCTGTCATTTAATTTATTGCTACCGAGTAATTAGCACTTATTATAAATTTAAATTTTTAGTATATGAGGTTACCTTTTACCGCACTTATTATACTTTTTTCTATGGGTTGTATAATTTTATCATCTGCTAAGTATATTTCTATGGGTGTATCTATTCCTTCTCTAAAACATGTTTTTATTAGTATTTCTATTCCTCCTAAATGTACATATTTAATTGGATTTTTAGCCTTAATATCTTGTATTTCTTTATTTATTATTCGTTTATTTATTATTGGTATTTTGGCCTTTCCTTTAGTGTATTTGCAATCTATGATATGTTTTTCTTTGACTTACTACATAATATTCTTCTTTTTGTCGTTTAAACCAGTTTCTTATTATTGGTATTTCGAATATTTTTTCTACGCTTAGGTCTAATTCTTTTCCTTTAATTTGTTCAAATATATTATTATCAAATATTATTTTTTGTTCTGCCGATTCTTCATCTTGATATTTTTCTTTAGTTATTATTTGTATATCTTTTTCAGTCATTGATATCGTATTCATTATCTGATTCTATTACTGGATTATTTTCCATTTCATTTTCCAATAATTCATATATACTATCATTGGTTTCTAATTCATAATCTACGTACTCTATTTGTGTATATTTTTCATCGTCTATTATTATTTCTGATATTTGTTTTTTCTTTGGATTTTTAGGTAATTTACAATCTCTAGCTATATGTCCTAATTTTCCACAATTATAACAAGTACATTCCGTTAGTTTTCTTTTTGGTCTATATGGTCTTTTGATTTTGTAGTTTTTTACGTAGTACCTTCTTCTTGGTTTTTATATTTATATTTTGATCTATATTTTTTATTATATTTCTTTCTATTTTTATAATACCTATCCGTACAACCAAATTGAGGTGTTGTTTTATTTTTGCAACATGCCAAGTTTTTTACCAATATTTTTTCCATTTTTATTTCTTCTTTATGTTTTTCACATAGTTCCATAAATCATCGTTGCAAGAATTTTATTCTAGCTCCTAAGGTATCTGTTAATTCTGCTTCATTCCAACTTTTTATTACTTTTGAGTTAAAAGGTTCTGGTAATTTTGTAAAATATAATTTTCTTATTTCTTTACTTTCTTCTATACTATATGTTCCTTTATAATAGTATTCTCTAAATGCACATGTATATTCATCTATGTAACACATATTACATATTGCTAATTTTGTCATTAGATTTCGATTTATGATTTTTTCTTTATTTTGTTCTTCTACCTCTGTTGTCATACTACTAAATTCATTTCTTATAGCTATTTCGTATTTATATAGTATTTCCATAGATGTAGTAGCTATTCTTCCATCGAATTTTTTATTACTTCTTAAAGTTGTTAAGCTTTCACTTGTTAAATTTTGTAGCCATAATTTTACTGTTCCTATAAGTGTTCTTTCTATGTATACTGGTGCCTCTGTTATTACTATCTTGTTATCTATTAATTGTTTTGATATGTATCCCATCCATAATTGGATTGCTTTATTTATATCTGCTACACAGTCTAAATCTAAAAAATCATGTTGTCCAATTATTGGTTTAGGCATCCATTTTTTACTTAATCTTTTATCCCATGTAGTTTTTTCTTTATCATATTGTTTATAGTTTTCATTATAATATTTTGGATTAAAAGTTTTTGGGTTTTTTTACTCCTGATGTGCTAGGTTTTTCGTCCATGTCTACGTCTTCTGTATTTACTTCTAAATTCTTTGTATTATCTATGTTTGTTAAAAGTTCCGTATATGTTTCGCTTGTTTCCGAATGTTGTTCTAGATCATCGTTGTTTATTTCATCAACTCTTATTTCGGGTAGATTATCTTGGCTATTTTCTTCTTTTTCCTCTAATTCATCTTGTAATTGCAATTTTTCTTTAAATTTAATTATCTCATTTGCTAATTTTGTTTTTTGTTCTTTTTCTTTTTGTTTAATTTCATACATTTGTTTTAATATTGCTAGCTCTTTTTCTAGCTCTATTATTTTAGTATTTTTTACTTCTTCTAATTGTTGTACTTCCTTTTTTGCTTGTTGTTTTATTTTTTCAATTTTTGTGTTTCTATCTATTTGTTCATTTTCTTTTGTTATTCTTATCATAGCAGTTAAACTATCTTCTAGTTTTATCGTTTCTTTTTCTAACATTAAATTTATATTGTCACCTATTTTCTTATATCTTCTTCCTAGATTAGAAAATATTATCTTTATTTTTAATCCGTCATAGTTTTCGTATGTTTTTTCATCTATTGCGTATTCTTCTTTATTCATTTATAAATTATGTTGTAATTTATATTCTAAGTTATTTATTTGTATTTCTAGATATAAAATAGTCTTTCTTTGTGCTATTATAGATTTGTAACAAGTTCCTGCAAATATATTATTGTTAAGTCTATTTTGCTACACAGTTCCTGCAAATATATTATTGGTAACTGAGGAATTTATAGAAGTGGTAGTGGTAGGTGGTAGTGTGGTAGATGAATAATTTATTTTGAAGATTTTATTATAATATTCTCTTGTTAAGTGTCTTAATCTTGATATTTCTTTAATATTAGGTGCGAAATTCATGGTAAAATATAATAATATTTATTGTAATATTCTTCCGATAGTTGTTTTAATCTGAATATTTCATTAATACTATTTATGATGTATTCTAGGTATAACATATTGTGGGTTCTTTGGTACATTTATAAATTTTCTTCCATTAATTGTTCCAATAGTTTTATATCTTCCATAGATCTTGTCCAATATTGTAAATATTCGTAGTTCATTTTAGTCTGAATTTATTTCTAAATCGTATCATTCTATTTTTTTGAGGTCTAAATCATGTAGGTTTATTTCACACCATTCTTGATTTAATATATCTTCTGATTCGTAATCATTAAATATTTTTTCCATATTATTATTCTTAATTCAATTATTTCTATTTTTTTAAGTACATATAAGATTAAAGTTTCGTAGTTTTTATCATTTCATCATGCATGTATGTAGTCATGTTCTTTATTATGCAGGTTTTTTATTTCAAATTATTCCTTCCTATCATATTCATAATTGATTAAATTCATATTAGATCATTATGAACTAGATTATCTTTATCATGTTTTCCTGTCACTACTAGCATCGTACTTTAGCAGATACTTCCTTCTTATCAGCGCCTCAACTTTGTTTACTCCCCTAAACGGCTTTCCTCGCCTATTGGTTTCAACATTAGGATGACATAGTATAGAAGTTTTCTCCCTATTTTCAGTGTGCTAATAAACTAGAAATCATGATTCAAATAATTCTAATACATAATAACTAACATAAATTTATTCAATCATATATATGATATTCAGGAAAATATGAAATTAGTTCCACATATTTTTTGAACAATATACCTTTGCTTCTTGCTTAGCCATGCTATCTGAAATATCTTATTGGATTTCAGATTTATCCATTAACTTTTAAGTATTTAGTATCTTGAGAGAGTGAGTTTTTATGAAAGTTTTTATTACGTTTTGGCGTTGCCTTTTTAAGTTACATATCCATTCTTTATATAGAAAGGATTTTCATACTACACTACAATAATGTACTACTATTCACTTTAACACTTGTCACCTAATAAATCACACCCCCTACCATCCCTTGCACTTGCCCATCGTGATACCTTACACTTGTACATCTACTTTATGACACACCATACCTTACTTTACACTTGTCCACTATTCCTATCTACTTACTTTAATATGCACATGCATAATAATGCATACTTGACTAATTTACATCTTATCTACACATCTTTTTTACTACGTTATTTACTTTATCTTTTTTGCTCCTTCGTCTGCTATTTGCATCTTATCTTCATCATCTTCTTTTACTCTAAATCAACATCTGGAATTATGTTATCTTCACCATTACATTTTGAACATATGTGATCAGGATATTTATGTCCAATTAATTTGCAATATCTGGTTAATAACTCTGTCGAAATAAATCCTGTTTTTAGTGCTCTCGTCATAGGTCGTTTTTCTGGCTTAAGTAATGACAAAATCCATCTCTGGACTTCATCCATATCTACTTTCCTTAGCTCCCTTGAATTGGAATAAATCATTAGCTGATCTCTTGCATAGTAGCTCCATATAACGTTTCCGTTTAAATAATTATTTGCTAGCTCCTGTATGATAGTTGATATACCAATTATTCTTCTGTTGGCATAAAAACTTGGTATCTTTATTTTGCATATCTCTTCTTGTTGTCCGATGTCCTCGGGTATAATCATATCTTTAGTTAGTCCTATCTTGATAACCTGTATTGGAGGTTTTATTTCCTCGTATAATATCTCCGCTGGTGTTGTATAGAATTTTATATAAAATAAATTTCCTTTTGTAACTCTTTTGTATGTGACGAATGCCTTGTGTAGTTTTGGTATTCCACTAACTTCTTCTCCGTCGTATGTGTCTACGGTATTTAACAGTCCGTAGTTGTAACATGTTCTTACTAAATTAGCGTTAGTTTTTGGCTGTGCAATTAACTTGTTATATCCTTGTAACTTTTGTGTCAAATAATCCTGGTTTGGTTCTTTTGTAGTTGATTTGGGGTTAAGGTTTAAATAAGTTTGGATTTTGTGTATATTTTCGATATAGGTTCGTGTGATGTAGTTATATGTCTTTTTCTCATTTTGGTTTTGCAAACTATTTGCGTATGTAGATGCTTGTGGTTCTATGGACATATGTCTAGGTGTCCTTTGGGTAAATGGTTTTGCGAATAGCTGGTTTAAGTTTGCATTTTTATGTTGTTTATCGCTAACTTGTTTGCTTGTACCTGCAGCTCTATTTAAACAAACATTATGGGTTTTAAGGAGTTTCCCATCGTCTCCTTTTAGCTCTGGGTTTTTTCCGTCTTCCGATCGACGTAGCTCCGCATTTTTATAGTCATGTTGCTGCCTAGCTTTAGACTTCAGATTATCTTCATTAGTCTTTAGCTTTTGTATCTTGTTGTCCATACTATCCACTTTTGTACAAAGTGTAGTAATAGCTTTGAGTAGCTTTGTCGTGATACGTAATCTGCAATAACATTCTTATCAGTTTTTATTACTTCAATTGTAAATGTAAAATTTAATATATTTAATACCAATCTCCTTATTTCTTTTGTTGTTACCGAATCTTGTATTTTTCTTGTTAGCCACCATTTTACTTGTGTATTATCTGTTCTTATAATAAATTCGTTATATACAATATATGGTTCAAATGATAATAAACACTTATACACTGAATATAATTCTCTTCCATTTATTTCCTATTTTATTTCTGTATTATTAAATGTTCCTGAATAATACCTACAATGATGTTCTATCGTATTGCCATCATATCTGTATTTTAATATTCCTCCATAACTTTTTTCACTCGCATCTGATTCTACTATATAAGTAATTATTTTGTTTTCATCCGGAAAATATAGTTTAGGTAAGTTTTTACATAATAATTTTACCTTTTGTATTTGTATTTGATCTTTGTTATTAAACTGATATTCTATATCTTTCTTTAAATTTTGTTGTAATGGTTTTAAATTCTCTGTTAATTTTGGTATATATTCTCTTACTTGATTTACTAGTCCTAAGAATGATTGTAATTTCTTTTTTGTGTCTAGTTGTTCATTTGAGTTAATTATTTTTTGTACTATATGTGTTTGCATTTTATTCCCTTTTTATCAATTTGTATTCCTAAGAATTCTATTTGATTTTTCATTATATCTGCTTTCTTTTTACTTAGACTTATACCTGAATATTCTATGATGTGTATAAATTTTTCTAATAATCTTATATGTTCATCTTGTGTTTTGGAATATAATAATATATCATCAATGTACACTACACAATTTTCTATTTGTTTAAAGTAATTGTCCATAAAGTGTAGATATCTACCTAGGCCCAGTCCAAAAGAGCCGCCTTCTTTTATCTATCATCCATAAGAAGTAGGGTTTTTCATTTTGAACTAACAACCATCTCCCTCTATGCCGCCGCATGGAGCTAGTTGAACTCACTATCATATGGTAATATTAATTTTTTATTATTGATTTTATATGTTTATCAAATTGAAATCATTTTTTGAAACTATTTCACAATCAACAAGAACGTTCATATTAACGTTTTTAAAAGAGAAATACAATGTAGTCCGCATCCAAAAACAATTGTATCATACCTGATATTTAGAATGATTTTGCTATTATTTTTTCAATTTTTTGACCAATCATAAAAACCATATGAAATTAATAGAAATTTCTAAGTGGAAGCATGCTAAAGGTATGAAACCTAATTATATCGAATTAAAAGTATCTTAATTATCATGTAGATGCTAGATGCTAGATGTTAGATCTTCGTCAAAATTAGCATGCTACATTTTAACACAAATATAGAACTGTGTCAAAATTATTGCGTTGAACACATCTAAGATGCTAGATCTTCATCCTAATATTTTTAATACAAATACAAAATCTAATAGTATCTTCATCCTGATTTTCTAATACACATATAGAATCTAAATAATAATTGCTTGACAATTTGACTTTAAAGTGGGCCAATTTTTTCCGGTCTATCAAGAATTAAGTTTTACTATATATAGCTATTACTAATATATCTTTATTACCATTCTAAAGTTATTTCAGTTGAGTTAATTATAACCCTAATTTTTAATACATATATAGAATCTAAATAAAAGTTACTGAGAATTTGAGTTTTAAAATCAAATGAATCCTGGATAAAAATCTTGGTCATTATCTTTTTTTCTAACTCAGTATGAAACAATTCATAGTGGGCCCATTTTTTTCTAGTCTATCCAATACAAAGTTGTAGTATATATATCTATTACTAATACATTTTTTATTACCATTCTAAAGTTACTTGTTAATCAAAATAAAAATTACTAATTGTTTTTTTTTTCTGAGATTGCCCTTCAATTTCACCAAACACATCAAAAGAAGGAACCATTTGGATCAGGAAATTTGTAAGTAAGCTATTGATCAAGTAATTAATTTTTTATTTATTTTATTTTTCTAGTTCCTATTATACAAGTATTTATCTTTAGTTACTTTAATTTTCTATTTGTCTCAAACATCAACATTTTAAATGCCCCAAAGTCTCAAGTTGTTCATGTTTAAAAGTTCTTTTTAAATTATAGCATTTGGAATTTATCAAATTAAAAATGTGGTGTCTTTTTTTTTTAGTTGTTGTACACAATTTTTTATTACAATTTAATAGTGTGAAAAAGTATAAAAGAATTGGTTTGGTGAAAATCGACATGGTTGTTTTCTCTAAAAAAATTCTGAATTTATGACATTTTGCTATAATTGCAGATCCCTCAAAGTTATTGATGTAGTTTTTATGAGATCATTGGATTTTATATATAAATAAATTAATTATATATATATGAGGTATATTGAGAAAATATTTGATAAAATGACAAAAAGTGTAACATGAATTCAAGACTCAAGAATAAACGAATCTTTTGATTTACTAACATTTTATCGTTTTATAAGCTTATACAGTGTGAAACTAATTAAATTATATCAGTCAATGAGTTGGAATAGTCTATGTGTTCAATTCTTTCTGAAATTTAGTTCTTTATTAGTTTGTGACTTTGTGCTATCTAATATATTCTACAAAATTTAGGCATATAGGTTTAATAAGATCAGTGGATTATTTTATTTTATTTTACCTTAATTAAAGATATTTGAGGTCTCTTTGGGATATCTCAAAAATCATTTAATTTTGATTTTTTATAACTTTTATCAATCTAAAAAGTGTATAAATATTGGTATTTCTATTGTCACATGTGATATTCGATTGAATTGATACATCATAAATTAGTGCAGAAGTCAACAATGGACGATCATAATGATACAACTGAGAGAAGAGAAAGTTTGGTTAATCTTATGATAAGAGGACCTAAAGAGGATCAAAATGAGGACACCTTTGTTACTAACAATAGAGATGGTGGTGCATCTGGAGATGAATTGAATTCTCCACATGGTATTTCATCAAAGAGGCATAAATACAGTGTCAATCAAATTCAAGAGCTTGAAGCGTACGTGTATCATTCCAAATTGCTTTACATATATTAATATGGTGATGATGATTAACATTTTTTTCAATTTATTTTCCTTTTGGTATTAGTGTATTCAAAGAAAATTCATATCCTGACGAAAAAACAAGACTAGAACTCGCAACAAAATTTTCCGTGGGCAAAAAACAAGTGCAATTTTGGTTCCAAAATAAAAGATCCATATCGAAGGTGATGGTCATATGTCTTCTTTTTCTTCATTCATTTTAACCTTGTGTAAATTTTTGTGTAACACTTATGAAAGTGAATTATGTTGTTTATTCAGACGCAATTGGAACGACATGATAAGAAAATGTTGCAACAAGAAAATGGAAAACTTTGCTTAGAGTATGCTGCAATGAAGGAACTCATGGAAAATTCAATTTGTGATCCCTGTCGTAATAAAGATACTATAAGGAACGAAAATATTGATGAGAAGGAAATATTGAATGAGCATGCTCGCCTGAAAAATGAACTTGCAAGGATTGCTATCCATGCAGACAATTTCTTGGGGCCTTCTACATTCTTAGAGGGATCATTAACTTCCATGATGGAAAATTTTGGGTTAGAATTACTTACGGAAAGAGATGAAATTAGTGATGTAAATGTTGTGGATGGTTTATCATTAAACGAGGTTGATTTTGGAAAATATCTAACAAGTCCTCCACCCACAAACTTAGTTAACAAAGATTTAACACTTGATAAATCAATGTTACTAAATCTCGCTTTGGCTGCCTTGAATGAGTTGCTTAAGTTGGCAATGAGTGATGAACTTTTTTGGGTTAGAAGCTTGGATGGAGGTGGGGAAATATTAAATATGGAAGAATATGCTAGATCTTTTATTCCAATTACTGGCATAAAACCTAGCCATTTCACAACAGAAGCCACAAGGTCATCTGGTATAGTGGCTGGCAACAGTCTGACATTGGTAGAGATGTTGATGAATGAGGTACGTTGGTTTTTCATCCCAATTTCTTCTCGCGTAAATTCGTTAAGAACTTTCCATTGTTAACCACTTATACCCCTATTTGGTGTGAAACAATATTGCTTCTTTTTCTTCTTCTTTTATGTTTAGTATTATTCTTACTTTTATAATATTTAACATATTTGTTTAATTAATGGTGCTTTAACTAACTGTTACATATTTTTTTTAACAATTAAGTTTAACTTTGAAGTCATAAACATAAGAGTATGTTTACCTGTTATTTTCTAATTTTTTTTATAATCATTGTCTTTTTTATATGCAGAGTCAATGGGTAGAGGTGTTTCCATGCATTATTGGTAAAGTCAATACTTTTGATGTTATTTCTACTGGCATAGGTGAAAGCAAGAGCGGTACTCTGTTATTGGTATTATTTCTTACTCATTATTTCGATGGAAATTACATACCTAATTTTTAGATTATTTTTTGCGCTAATAGCTTGAAAGTATTAATTTGCAGATTGAAACTGAATTACAAATTATTTCAAATGTGGTTCCTGTCCGTGAAATACAATTTCTACGTTTTTGTCAAAAACATGTTGAAGGTACTTGGATTATTGTGGATGTGTCTGTCGACACAATCAAAGAAGGTTCGCAACAATATAAAATTGAAAAATGTCGAAGGCTCCCTTCTGGTTGCATTATTCAAGATATGCCTAATGATTACTGTAAGGTAATTCAACTTAAATTGTTTTATCATTTGCGTCCCATATAGGTCTTCAAAATTTTAAGTTATTTTACTGATTGGATTGCTTGTTCATTCTATATTGAGGTTTTTTTAAAACTGATTCTCTTGACATTTGCTTCTAGCTTTTATTTTTGCTTGACAGTTTTTTATATAGAGTCAGCTGAGTCCATTGAAAGTTGTATCTTAATTCTGAACCTTATGTTTGTATTTTATGTTTTAAGATGTTTTTACAATTCATGAAATTGCACTATCATCGAATTCATAGCTATATATTTTGTGTTTTCTTAATTAATAAAATTTTAATTAGAAATGAGATCATTGAGAATATTCTATATCTTTTAATTATAAATTTATAATCTATGAATGAAGGTAAAACTTCAATATTATCATCATTAATATATAAGCGATATATTCGTGAAATTATACTATTATCTAATTTCATAACTATATATTTTGTGTTTTCATAATTAGTCTACTTTTAATTAGAAATGAGATTATTGAGCATATTTTTTATCTTTTAATCATAAATTTATGATCTATAAATGAAGGTAAAACTTCTATATTTTTCATGTTTGATATGTAAGCTACATACCGAAGTATATTTCTTCCACCTCTATGGCAGATGATTGTAATCCCAAACATTATTAATTGGGTTATATGTTCTATGCATTATTTTTCATGATCAACATATAGTAATTCTATTTTTTATTACCTTATCTTCCTTATACTTTATTTTATTCAAAATGAAAAGGTTGGTTTTCTTCTAGCATTGATAACTCCAATTATTTTAAAATTGGGTGGAGTATATTCTATCCTCTTTAAAAAGAATTGTTTTAATGCTTAATCTTTTAACCTCATAATGAAGCTCTCATTGTTAAATTTAATTTGTTATGTTGGCTTTCAGGTTTGTTTGAATTAATACATTTAGATACACAAATATGTTACTTTCTTTTGCAAAAAATTGCCTACAATGTTTCTCTACATTTTAGATCTTGTGTCAGGCCAACAAGTAAGACAAAAAATTGTGCACGCTCCATGCTATCATATTTATTTTTAACACCATCATAAATCTTTTGCAAGTTGATTTTTTTTATTTAGTGGCTTAATATTGTTATAATATTTTCAGGTTATTTGGATTGAGCATATGGAATATGATGAAATATTTGTTCATCATTTGTATCGCCCTTTGATCAGAGCCGGTCTAGGATTCGGCGCACAAAGGTGGATGTCCTCTTTGCAAAGGCAATCTGAGTTCTTGAGAGTGATGGCGTCATTTGTCAATTTCACAGGTAATCATGAATATTTTATTATTGCGCCAAGTCCTTACACATTTGAATACCAATTAAAAAATTTAATTTTGATAAATTTTTATTTTGGGCAGTTGATTCAAAGGGTGAGATAAGTATGGGAATATTGGCTCAACGCATGACTCGTAATTTTTGTGCGGGAATTTGTGCAACCTCTCACAAGTGGAAAACAATTCAAATAGAAAATGAAAAAGATGCAAATTTGATGATGAGGAAGAATATTAGTGACCCTGGTGAACCCATCGGTGTGGTTTTAAGTGCCACAAAGACAATTCAATTACCAATAAAACCACAATGTTTGTTTGAATTCTTCACTAATAAAAATATGAGGATCCAATGGGATATCTTATCCTGTAGTGGTCCCATGAAAAATATTATCCATATTACTAAGGGTCAAAATCTTAAGAGTTGCATCTCTCTGTTGTGTGCTAATGTGAGTATCACTTTTTTTAGAAACATCACATAGTTTGTTCTTTTATCTTATTGTGATTTATTAATAAGATTTTCTTTTGATTTGAAAATGTAGGGGGATGGCATCATTGCTAATCAAAATAACATGTTGATCTTTCAAGATACTTGCACGGATGCAACAAGTTCTCTTTTAGTCTATTCAATAGTTGATTCTTCAAAAATGAACACAGTGATGAAAGGGGGGGACTCTTCTTGTGTGGAACTCTTGCCCAATGGAATTTCAATAGTTCCTGATTTATCTCAAGATTATTATGCAAATAATAACAACGATGGAAATAACAATGAATTTTGTAGTGGATCACTGGTGACTATCATGTTTCAAATGTTTGTCGACAATCTTTCCACAACAGATCTTCCAGAGAAGTCAATCATAGACGCAAATGACATCATCTCTCATACAATTTATAAGATCAAAACTGCTTTCAAATGCAAGTGATTCTTCAAGATAAATTGTTCTCCATTGATCAACCATTAATTTTTTTGACTCTTTTTATTTTTTCTTATTTTGATTCATAGAAGAGGGATATTCAGTATCAAACTTGTGTGTGAAACTACATAACAAATAAATAAGTAATGCTTTGGTATCAACTCGGTTTCTTTGAAGATTAAGAGCTAGATCTTGATTCCTATTTATTATGGGATTTTTTTCCGAATAATGAGATATTATTGAATCATTTTTATTTTTTTTTGTCTAGAGTCTTGAATAACATTACAATGTTTTTAATGTCAATAATAGTATATATGACAATATTGTATTATGTTATTTTGAGTTTATGTAGGAAGTATCCTTTTGATGATTTATTGCTTGTTTGATTATTATTTTTCTTACTATGAGTATTCTTAATTTCAAGCTTGATAATAAAATGAGTGTAATAAAAAAAGGTATAAATTGGCCGGTTATTATATTCGAAGAATGAGGACGATCATGATAGTCATCTCAAAGTAGTTCTTCAAACTCTCAGAGATAGAGAGTTGTATGTCAAATTTTCCAAGTGTGAGTTTTGGCTTGAGTATGTGGCGTTCTTAGGCAACATTGTTTTTGGTAATTGGATGCAAATTGACACTCAAAAGATTGAGGCAGTGCAGAACTGTTCTAGACCCACATCTCCAACTGATATTAGGAGTTTATTGGGATTGGCCGGTTATTATAGAAGGTTTTTCGAGAGGGGTTCTCATCTATTTCATCCCCGTTGACAAAGTTGACTCAGAAGATAGTAAAGTTTCAATGGTATGAAGCTTGTGAGAAAAGCTTTCAGGAATTGAAAATATGGTTGACAATTGCCAGTGTTGACCTTACCGGAGGGCACACAAGGCTTTTTTGTGTATTGTGATGCGTCCAGAGTTGGAATGGGTTGTGTATTGAGGCAGATTGGTAAAGTTATAGCTTATTCCTCTAGACAGCTTAAGGTTCACGAGAAGAATTACCCAACCCATGATCTAGAGTTGGTTGTTGTAGTGTTTGCTTTGAAAATATAACATCACTATCTCTATGGTGTTCATGTTGATGTGTTCACCAATCACAAGAGTCTTTAGTATGTATTCAGTTAGAAAGAGCTTACTCTCAGACAGAGGAAGTGGTTGGAGTTACTCAAGGATTATGACATGAGTATTCTTTATCACCTAGGTAAGGCTAATGTTCTTGCTGATGTCTTGAACATGTTGTCTATGGGAAGTGTTGTGCCGTAATTTAACTATTTCTAGAAAAATCACTTTTTTTGAAATGTTCTAAGTATAAAAAAAAACAATTTGAGAAAAAATACTTAGAAAAGAGTCGCCACTTAATTTTTTAAAGAAATTAAGAAAACTTATAATTTTCAAAGATTTAAACAGAAAAAATCATTTGAAAATACCAAAGAGGGTTCGGGGTTCAATTTACACTTCGAGAAGGGTTTAGGCATTCGAAGTGTCCGCTAACATGCGGTTGACCTGCGACTTGACTAAAATATATTTGACTATTTTTAGAAAAAAAATAATTACTTATAATATGTTTGATTAAGAAAATAATTAAATAAATGACATATTTTACTTCGTTTTTTTTTTAGAGAAAAGGACCTAAAATGAAACATTTGACTCGAAATACAAATGATTGGAATATTAATAAAACTAGATTAATTAGAATTTATTTTATTCATTTTTTTTTTTTTGAAACAATAATTTAAACCCATTTAAAGCATGAAAATCATTTTTTAATTAATTGACTAACCTTTTTGAGAAAAGACTAAGTAAGTGCATATATATATATATATATATATATATATATATATTCAATTAATTGAAAAGGGGTTTGATTAACGTTTTTTTTTTTTTTTTTTTTAAAGTTTATTTGAGAAAAATACTTTAACTTACGACAATTTTGAAATGAATAAAAATGTGATTAAATGAAAAGCATTAAAGAACATCTCTTTTTAAGAACCAAAGTTTTAACTTAATTGAAAATATAAAATTTTGACCAATATATTAAAATAAATGAACACAAAACCATGAAATGTATTAGAATTAAACCAACACAACGAAAATGACTCGTCTTTTGGGGAGTCTTATTAAGTTAATTAAAAATTATAAAGTTAGAATTAAACAACAAACAATAAATAATCACAATTAAATAATTAAAAGGTAAGGGAGAAATTGAATTTGGGCCTCCTTTTGGGCCAAATTCGCTGAATTTTTTGGGGTTTACCCAAAACCCGTTTTTGGTATACAGCTGATGTATATCAGTGTATATGAGCATATATATTAGCTCTTTTCATGTATATCTTGCTTCCGAACACCTGTATTTTGCCTCAGCCCTGTATTCTCACATTTTTGACATGTATATCAGTGTATACTTGTGTATACAGCACATACATGACCTATTTGGCTTTTTCCAAACATCTGTTTTCAACTTCCTTAACCTGTAAGTCAGCTTCTCAAGATCTGTTCATCACTTTGGCTGACTCGAGAGGGATTCAATTCAACGAAATGCGGGGATGGAGTCCGAAATGGACTCGGATGAATGTCACATGTATCAAAATAAAGGGAAAAGGAATTAATGGAGGGTTTTGAACAATTTACATATGTAATTACGCTTTCAACTAGGAATAATCATGATATAGCTTAACTCAAGATATCTACAAATTACTACAAGCGCCAAAGAAAATATATAAGCATATGAAGTATGACTAACGCTCACCACGTGATATACCTATCACTTTCAATAATTTCACTTTAACAAATTAGCAAATATATCATACTTAAAGTCATATGCAGAATTGAAACAAAAGGAAATTACTTATGCTATAGTTGTAGGCCGTATAAAACAAGAAAAGAAAAAAAACCTTATGTGATTATTTAGAGAAAAAAAAAAACAAAAACAGAATGGGGATATCGACAAAAATGCAAAGCTAAAGTTTTGTAGAGATTGGTTACTTAGCTAAACCGGTCTTTGAATAGATTTAGACCCTAACAAAAGCATATGAATACACAAAAAGACACAATTTAAGATTCAAGACCATGAACATATAGATTATAGACTAGTCCTTAAAGAGAATCCAGTGTTATTGAATCTTTATTACACTCCTCAGATACAAAAAAAAAATAAAATTACTTATTCACTAAAAGGACATCAGAAGGGAGATTAAAACATAGTGAGGCAAGAATTGAGTAAAGGATGAGTCTCGAGCCTCACTCGAAACACCACCAAATTTAGAAATAACATATAAAATTGTATATGTCTACCAAGACGAGCGAGGATTCAAGAGCGAATGGGATGTCCAGTTGGGCATTTGCTCCTTTGGCTCGTTGTCTAGTATAACTGAGTCTCAATCATCTCTTCAAGCACAATATCACTTTCTCTGAACCCATTTTTTATTCCTTCCCTTAGACCATTTTGGATTGGAAAAGACTGATAGAAGTGAGACAATGATTTTGGAAAAGCTTGATCGATCTTTTGCATGTTCTGACCCTCCTTCGACACTAAAGCAACAGTTTGATGAGGTGCCATGATCACAAATTTGGATTTCTCTCTTTTGGTTGGAAAGGCTATGACTTTCTCGAGCTGTTCAAGATTCGCTGAGATTATAACTTTCTCCACATTCAAATCTTCTTCGACTTCAATCATATTAATAGTCACCCCTCCATGATTCGACATGGGGTTACTATTGACATTAGAAGTGGCAGTCTGAAGAGTGACGACCTTTTGATCTATCAGGTCTTGAATTTTATGTTTCAAGTTGATACAATCCTCAGTAATATGCCCAGCACCTCCTGAATGGTAAGCACAGTGAAGATCGGATCTATAAAGTTTGGAGTTGACATTGATATTTTTTGGATCAATTGTCTGTATTAGGCCAGCTGATTTTAATCTCTCGAAAAGTTGTGTCCGACTCTCAACCAATAGAGTAAAGACTCTAGAAGGTTTCTTTCCAACATGTGGGCGAGGAGGATTGTAGTTATTTCCTGGATGTGAACGTATTTGATGGTAGTTTGGAGGATTTTGGTGAGTTGGTGCTTGCGTTTGGAAATTTGGGTATTGTGGAGCTCGGTAGCTAGGAGGGGTATTTTGGTAGTACGGGGGTGGAATTTGATAACTTGATTGGATATTTGAACAATTAACTGATGGAGCTTGGTAATATGGATGAGTATTTTGGTAATGTGGATGTGGAGTTTGGTAATTAGGAGATGGAATTTGGTAACTCGTTGGTGGAGTTTGATAACTTGATTGGGTATAACAAGCTGGATATGAATTTTGTGGAGCTCGAGGATGACCTTTGTAAGGTGAGGATTTTCTGAAGTGTCCTTTTCCATCAGATGCGTAGGAAATAGAAGACACATCCTCTCTTTTCTTTTTCAGCAGTCCTGAAGATTCGGTTGGGGCGGCAATGCGAGAAATCTTTCCAGTTTTAATCCCATCTTCGATAGCCTCACCTACCTTGACTATCTCCGCAAATTTTGCTCCAATAAGCAACATTATCCTGTCATAATACTCTGGCTCTTGAATGCGTATGAACACTTCAACGATCTCCTTCTCAGACATGGGAGGTCGAACCCGAGCGGCCTCTTTCCTCCATCTATACGCATATTCACGATAGCTTTCAGTGGATTTCTTCTTAATTCTCTCTAAAGAATAGCGATCAGGAACGATCTCCACATTGTAGGCAAACCGTTCGACGAAATCTTTAGCTAATGCATTCCAGCTAGACCACTGTTTTGTCTCATGGGAGGTAAACCATTCTAATGCTTCTCCGTTCAAACTTCGGCTAAAAAGCCGCATTAATAAAGCTTCATTCCTTCCAATTCCCACGAGCTGGTCACAGTAGGCCCTCAAGTGTGCCAAGGGATTCCCTGTTCCTCCGAACGTGTCGAATTTTGGCACTTTAAACCCTTCTGGGAGGTCCAAATTCGGGTGGATGCACAAATCCTCGTAACTCAACCTATCCACTTCAGGAATATATTGCAGCTCCTTCATGGCTTTCCTGATCTCTTTTTTCATATTCAGCTTGACTGCCTCTTCCTTCGACCTACACTCTCTCTCTTGTTCCTCATAGTGATCAAGCTCGGAACAGTTGACATAGGGTTCATTTGGAATTGGGATTTGAAAAGTAGTCTTTTGAGGCAATGGCGGAGCAATGGAGGGACTCTGGGTATTTTGAGTGACTTGGTAATTTTGGGGGAAAGTTTGGGGGTTGGTATGTTGATTATGGTGATGAGGGAATGCTTGCGGATTGTTGACATTTTGATTTTGAGGGGGAGGGCAAGCTTGTGGGTTGGTATTTTGATGAGAAGGAAAGGTTTGGGGGTTGGTACCTTGAGGAGGAGGTGGTGCTTGGCAAGAGACGGAGGCCTGATGGGGATTTGGGGCGGTTGGATCGGTGGTTGAGGGATTCTGAGCGGGATTGGAGGGAATGTTTTGCGCCTGTTCTGCGTTCGAAGAAGGAAAGTAGAATGGAGGTCTCCCATCTCCTAGAGTATTAAAAGCAAAAACCGGATTAGAAAGATCTTGCATTCTCTGCATTTCGACCCTCATCTCGGTGATCTGTTGCATCAACTGCATAATTAATTCATTTTGATCAGTGGCGGCGGGCTGAGCCACGACAACATCAGTCAAGCTAATCTCGTCATTGTTATCACCCATTATTTTCTTTCCTTTTTGCAAACTTTGATCGGGGAAGGAATCTTTGGGAGCCTTAGATCTTGTAAAATAAGGGTGTTCAGCCAGCTTAACAACACAGACCAGTTCTAAGTACCTGACAAAGAAAAATAACTCAAAAGATAAACGTATTAGTCTATGTAGATGATAAAAAATACAAAATATCACACATATTACCACAAGCACATAAGAGTTGTTCCACTTGAAGATAAACTAGCCCACGTATTAGAAAAGATAGCTAATAGACAAAATTTTGTCTTTTTAACTTTGGGATTAGTGACAGAAAAATTGACTTTCGACGCCAAGATTATTATTTTTTTTTTTTTTTTTTTTTTTTTTTATGAGAAAGTAAGATTTGAAAAATGAAGTTCGAATTTTGTTGTGAAACCAAAGATTCGAAGAGTATTTGGACGCACTTTTGATAGTGACTTGATATTTGTGTTTAAAGGGTTCTAGAAAATAATTCGATGATGAGTGAGCTAGAATATCTTCAAATAAAGCAACATATTCACACAAGCAGTTATAACACTTACAAGCAAATATTGCACGTTCTAAACAAATATGTGACCCTTTTGTGCCAAGGGTAGGCCTAGCGATTCGAAAGATGTATACGTCATCTGAAACATTCCATTGTCCCAAAACCTATATTTATATAAGTTTTGCGAATAAACCGAATGGGGATACATAATAGGGGAAAATGGATACAAAATAATCAGTCCCGCGCAGGGGTACATTCCTAAACTAAACTTCCATGAAAAGTCCTTCGCTTTCGAGCTTCTTACCATCTCCGAATGTCCATCCCTTCTAGGTAGCAGCTTGTGAAAATCTTCCTCCGATTGAAAAAAGCTATTAAGAACTTCTCCTAACCCCAAGGAACAATGACTTTTCAAATAACGTATACATCTTTCAAATTTAACACATAAGTATGAACGTCCGTTCGGGCCATGAACCCTTTGGACTCAAGGTGGTCTTTCTAATGGGCCCAACACGCCTTGGGTGTTGGGTCATCTTAGGTCAATGCACTAAATTTCAGAGATTTGGTTTTGCTCTATCCTAGTTTGACTAAGAGTGGGTTTTCTTTAAAGTGGATTGGTGACCCAAGCGGACTACTTGGGCTGAGACAATTAACGACCGTTGACTATCCAGTAGCCAACTACATTCGTCAGGGTGTCCCGAGAACAATTTGGTTAACGAACGACTGCGGCCCGCATAACCGTCTTTTAAGTGAAAAGAGAAAAAAAAATGTCATTTGACGGAATAAACGATATGCATGCAATGACAGTTGATATCACAATTTAAGCATATAAGACACATTTGAAGTAAAACAATTCAACAAATATTAGCAAATAGTCAAAGAGAATCAAGTCATTATGGTTAGAACCTAATTGAATCCCCAGCGGAAGTCGCCATTTCTGTTTTATTTTAAAAAATATATAAGAGAAAAATGACTGAGTTTTCAAAAAACCGATTAAACTTATGGTTTAAGAGAAATCGGGTTTCCAAAAGGACAGAATTTAACTATTTCTAGAAAAATCACTTTTTTTGAAATGTTCTAAGTATAAAAAAAAACAATTTGAGAAAAAATACTTAGAAAAGAGTCGCCACTTAATTTTTTAAAGAAATTAAGAAAACTTATAATTTTCAAAGATTTAAACAGAAAAAATCATTTGAAAATACCAAAGAGGGTTCGGGGTTCAATTTACACTTCGAGAAGGGTTTAGGCATTCGAAGTGTCCGCTAACATGCGGTTGACCTGCGACTTGACTAAAATATATTTGACTATTTTTAGAAAAAAAATAATTACTTATAATATGTTTGATTAAGAAAATAATTAAATAAATGACATATTTTACTTCATTTTTTTTTTTAGAGAAAAGGACCTAAAATGAAACATTTGACTCGAAATACAAATGATTGGAATATTAATAAAACTAGATTAATTAGAATTTATTTTATTCATTTTTTTTTTTGAAACAATAATTTAAACCCATTTAAAGCATGAAAATCATTTTTTAATTAATTGACTAACCTTTTTGAGAAAAGACTAAGTAAGTGCATATATATATATATATATATATATTCAATTAATTGAAAAGGGGTTTGATTAACGTTTTTTTTTTTTTTTTTTTTAAAGTTTATTTGAGAAAAATACTTTAACTTACGACAATTTTGAAATGAATAAAAATGTGATTAAATGAAAAGCATTAAAGAACATCTCTTTTTAAGAACCAAAGTTTTAACTTAATTGAAAATATAAAATTTTGACCAATATATTAAAATAAATGAACACAAAACCATGAAATGTATTAGAATTAAACCAACACAACGAAAATGACTCGTCTTTTGGGGAGTCTTATTAAGTTAATTAAAAATTATAAAGTTAGAATTAAACAACAAACAATAAATAATCACAATTAAATAATTAAAAGGTAAGGGAGAAATTGAATTTGGGCCTCCTTTTGGGCCAAATTCGCTGAATTTTTTGGGGTTTACCCAAAACCCGTTTTTGGTATACAGCTGATGTATATCAGTGTATATGAGCATATATATTAGCTCTTTTCATGTATATCTTGCTTCCGAACACCTGTATTTTGCCTCAGCCCTGTATTCTCACATTTTTGACATGTATATCAGTGTATACTTGTGTATACAGCACATACATGACCTATTTGGCTTTTTCCAAACATCTGTTTTCAACTTCCTTAACCTGTAAGTCAGCTTCTCAAGATCTGTTCATCACTTTGGCTGACTCGAGAGGGATTCAATTCAACGAAATGCGGGGATGGAGTCCGAAATGGACTCGGATGAATGTCACATGTATCAAAATAAAGAGAAAAGGAATTAATGGAGGGTTTTGAACAATTTACATATGTAATTACGCTTTCAACTAGGAATAATCATGATATAGCTTAACTCAAGATATCTACAAATTACTACAAGCGCCAAAGAAAATATATAAGCATATGAAGTATGACTAACGCTCACCACGTGATATACCTATCACTTTCAATAATTTCACTTTAACAAATTAGCAAATATATCATACTTAAAGTCATATGCAGAATTGAAACAAAAGGAAATTACTTATGCTATAGTTGTAGGCCGTATAAAACAAGAAAAGAAAAAAAACCTTATGTGATTATTTAGAGAAAAAAAAAAACAAAAACAGAATGGGGATATCGACAAAAATGCAAAGCTAAAGTTTTGTAGAGATTGGTTACTTAGCTAAACCGGTCTTTGAATAGATTTAGACCCTAACAAAAGCATATGAATACACAAAAAGACACAATTTAAGATTCAAGACCATGAACATATAGATTATAGACTAGTCCTTAAAGAGAATCCAGTGTTATTGAATCTTTATTACACTCCTCAGATACAAAAAAAAAATAAAATTACTTATTCACTAAAAGGACAGATCATGCAATAAATAAGAATTTATTGAATTACAAATGACACTAAAGTGATATCAAAGAAAAATAATGGTAAAGTAAATATTGAATGCACAACCACATTATGAGTCTTAAGGTATTGAAACAAAGTTCCAAAACATATAATTCTAACATAAACATCAAAACAGTGCACTTAGAGATCATTTTCAAAAATAAAAATAAAAATGCATAGGCAGAACACATTTATAAATATTTTTCTCTACAACAAAAGCAAATGAACAAAGAGAAAGTCATTACTACAGAGACAAATTATGACTAAATTTGATAACGTAAACAAACACATTAACTGAAATAAATTAGGATTGGAAATGAATTTTACCTTTCTCAGAGCAGCCAACTGAGACGACGAGCTTGACCACGAAAAAAAACTTTCACCGGTGAGCCGATTTCGACGAGCTCCGAAAATATAACACAACTTCGAATTTAAAAAGGAGAGACTCAAACTCTGTTTTTTAGGCTGCGTTTTTCTCTCTATCCCCCTTATGACGTTAATAGAAGGAGAATATATACAGGAAGAGGATGGGATCGATTAGGGGGGAAACTGTTGAGCAAAGATTCAAAATCTTTTGAAATTTTTCCTCTTTTCAAAGGCAAACAGTAGAAAGGATGGTGAGTTCTGACAAAAGGGGACGAGGGGACGGGATGAGGCGACTGGATTTCTTCGCGGATTTGCTGGAATTTTTGCGTGAAGAAGAAGCATGTGCAGGGGTCGTTTTGGTACTGCTCTTGTTATTTCTGGGTTTCTTCGCGTTTCAAGGGGAAGAAGACACGGGTGGGGTCGGTTTGTTGGGGTTGTACATTGTGTATTGTATTGTTGGGTATTGGGTATGTTGAATGTATTGTGGGTGTAAAAGAAAAATGGGCTGGATTATGTATTGGAAAGGGTCGTGGGAACAGGCCCATTTTGGTCTTTAAAGGATTAAGAATAGGATAAGAAATTGACTAAAAATTGCAACAAGACAAATTTTCATAAATTAATTAACGAGCTTCTTAATCTTAACGAAATGAAAAATAATTAACTCAATTATAAACTAATTAACTCAATTATAAACTAATTAACTCAATTACAAAACTAATTAACTCGAAATCATAACTATAATTTAAAGTAAATTAATAAAATATTTAACTAAAATGCAAAATCTTTTGTGATGATTTTCGAATATTTATAAAATAACGTGATTGCAAAATATACATATTTATTATTAAAAGATGATAAAATTACTTTAAAAATAACTTGAAAGTATTTTGAATTTCATAAAACTCATTAATTCAAAATTATAACCATCCCTAATATTTAAAATATAAAACCTTTTTTGAGACGATTTTCAAATAATCATAAAATATACTAATTATATACATAATTATGTAAAACATATATATTATCTAAAAATTATAAAATGTGACAAAACTAGTTAAAATAACTTGCAAGCTATATTATTATTATTCTTTATTATTTTTTTTTAAAATTTTGTAAAACTAATTATTTTAAATCGTTTAGAATTGAAGAAGCTTGAAATGATTAATTTATATTGTGGAGGTCCAAAATTGGGTGTCAACAGGAAGTACTTCCTATGTTGAGGAAGGCAAGAAAGAATCAGCCAAAGATGTGCACAGACCTGCACGATTAGGAGTCCGGTTAATGGATTCCAAAGAAGGTGGAGTGGTGGTGATGAATGGGGTTGAATCATCACTAGTGTCCGAAGTGAAAGAGAAACAAGACCAAGATCCTATTTTGCTCGAATTGAAGGAAAATGTTCATAAGCATAAAGTGATGGCTTTTGAACAAGGGGGAGATGGTGTTTTGAGGTATCAAGGTAGATTGTATATAAAAAATGGATAAACTCCAACAGAGGATCATGGAGAAAGCTCACAGGTCCAGATACTCATCCATTTGGGTTCTACAAAGATGTATCGTGACTTGAGGGAAGTTTGGTGGAGTATAATGAAGAGGTGTACTGTAGAGTTTTTTGCTAAGTGCCCGAATTACCAACAAGTCAAAGTACTGCACCAGAGCCCAGGTGGCATGGCTCAAAACAAAGATTTTTTGGAATGGAAGTGGGAGATGATCAATATGGATTTCATTACTGTTTTACCGTGGTCTCGCAGGCAACATGATTTGATTTGGGTGACTGTAGATCGGATGACTAAATCAGCCCATTTCTTACCGGTAAAGACTACATTTTTTGTAGAAGATTATGTCAGGTTGTATATTCAAGAGATAGTCAGACTTCTTGGAGTTTTGGTGTACATTATTTTAGATCCATTATTTCAAATAGAGGTGCATAATTCACCGTACAATTCTTGAAGTCTTTCCAGAAAGGTTTGGTTTTGAAGGTAAATTTGAGTACTGCTTTCCATCCTTAGACCGATAGTCAAGCAGAGTGCACAATTCAGACTTTAGAGGATATGTTGATGGTGTGTGTGATCAATTTCAAGGGTAATTGGGATGATCACTTATCTCTCATTGAGTTTGCTTACAACAATAGTTATCACTCTAGCATCCAGATGGCTCCTTATGAGGCTCTTTATTGGAGAAGATGTTGATCTCATATTGGATGGTTTGAGGTTGGTGAAGCTGGGTTGATAGGACTGGACTTGTTTCATCAAGCTATGGAAAAAGTGAAGATCATTCAAGAAAAGTTGAAAACAGCACAAAGTCGTCAGAAATCCTATACAGATGTCAGGAGAAAAGACTTGGAGTTTGAGGTGGACGATTGGGTTTATTTGAAGGTTTCACCCATGAAGGGTGTTATGAGGTTTGGCAAGAAGGGAAAGTTTAGTCCTCGGTATATTGGTCCTTACAGGATAACCAAGAGAGCCAACAATGTAGCTTATGAGTTGGAGCTACCACCAGAATTACCAGCAGTCCATCCGGTATTCCACATTTCAATGTTGAAGAAGCGTATGAGCGATCCTTTACTTATTATACCTACAGATAATATTAGTATTAAGAATAGCCTATCTTATGAGGAGATTCCCGTTTAGATTCTCGATCGTCAAATTTGCAAGTTGAGAACCAAGGAGGTTGCATCAGTCAAGGTTTTATGGAGGAACAAGTTTTTTGAGGAAGCTACTTGGGAGGCTGGGAAGGATATGAAGAAGAGATAATCATATCTCTTTGATTCTCGAGAAGCTTCAAACCAAGGTACTAATTCTTTTCTTGGTACTCTTTGAGTAAGGTGTTGAATTATGTTGTGTTAAATTGCATGTTGGGTGTTTGAGTGAGGTGTTAGATGTTACCACCCTTAGTCCTAAATTAGAGTGATCTCATTCGAGGATGAATGTTACCAAGAGAGAGATATTGTAGCATCTCAACCATAAAAAGAGCTAAATTTAGAAAGAACTAATTTGAGATTTGTTCAAGTTAAGCTTAAGTTGTGAGTGTTGTGTCAACTTCAAACGGTCATAACCTTAAGTACATGATGAGTTAGTGACCCATAAGATATCAAATGAAAGATCTCTGGATCCTTTTTCAAACGCCACCAAGTTTGCTAAAATCCGAGTTCGAATGAGGGAGATATGCCTATTTGAGTTTAGCCTATCCAGATAAGGAAATTTTCTCAAATTAATGAGGGATATTTTGGTCTTTTCCTTACCCCGTCAGATTTAAACATTTTTGTAATATTTTAGGGGTCTAAACTGATTTGGGTCAGTTTTCACAATTTTAAAACACGCTTAGGGTTTTGGAGAGAAGTTCAAGGGGAGAAAGAAAGGAAAAGATTCAAGAGCTCAAGGATTTCTTGCAATTTTCGAGGGGTTTTCGCCAAGGATTCGATTCTAACAAGGTATGTAAGCTTCCATAGTGTTGGGTTTATTCGCCCTCACGCCAATCATGCAATCTTTTACCCATGAACTCATTCTTGATGTCGAATTGTTGAGTTCTTGAGAAGTTCTTGAATTTAATTGGTAATTTAGTGTTGTTTTGAGTTCTTGAGGCAAGGGTTTGCGAATAATTTGAGTTAATTGATAGGTCCCTGTGTGGATTTCGCTGGAGCTATTCTGAGTAATGAAAATTCATGAATTTTGATCTTAGATTTGCAATGGGTATGACTTGAATCGAGTATGGGAGGAGAGGAAAAGATCAGGCAAATAATTGCTCCTAGGTCAGTGTCATGGAGGCGCTTAGAATTTCAGTCCCTAAATAATCACTCCTTCTCCGCATCGCGGAGAGGATACAGAGTCCTTTGCCTCAAATATAATTTCGCGACCAAAAATTTAATTTCATCTCTGCGTTGCGCCAGTGTTCTCTAATTTGGGTTTTCGCTCATTTCTTATTTCCAACTACGTAAGTCTTCAATAATCACTAAGTGATCCTATATATCGAAAGTATAATTCTTGAATTCACATTTCAAATTCAAGATAGAGTTAAGAGTAAAGTTCGAGGAAATTCTTTGAGTCATTTTGAGAAGTCTTTTGCAAGCTTTTAAAAACTTGTTTTAAGACTTGAGTATGAGGATGAGGAGAGTTGAGTTTCATTTTTTTTAAATGAATATATGGGAACAAAGTATTCCCAAGAGTAAATGTTTTTGCATTTAAAATGAGAAGAAATATCAATTTCCAAATGAGTTCGTGAGGAGTTTTGAGTATAATCTTTTTTAAGACAGCCTTTTGAGTAATAATCTCAAAGTTTGAGGATCAGGAAATGTTTTTAAACATATGAGCATAAGTATATTATTGGGAGTAGTATTGAGCACCAATATGGGATGAGTTCAGACAATATAAAGTCCTCATAAACCATGTATGCCAATGTGGGTAGAAAGTGTCATACTTTTTTAGATGATTCCTTATTGCTTTTTAAGCATAGCTTAGTGGATTTACTTAGTTGAGGATGTCTTATACTCGGGCAAGGTATAGGACAGTTCTGGCAGCGTGGGCGAGATATTGTATCATCACATAGCTCATAGTGATGGTTGTCGATTAGAGAATCTCCAAAATAAGAGTAAAAGAGTTTTATTGTATTTTTATATATATTGAGTTACTATTTATTGTTCTTTATAATGCATCTTATTGTTGCTTTTATATTGAACTGAGTGGAGTACTTCTGATTTCTTAAGTATCTTTGAGTCTCTTGAGTATCCTTGAGTCAAGTTGAGTTGAGGTGAGTATGGTTTCCTTTTATCAGTTGAAGCTTGCAGGTTATGTTCAGTGTTCCCCTTACATACTCGTACATTCCATTTACTGGCATCAATTGTCCTGCATCTTTCATGATACAGATACAGGTAACCAGGGTCATCAACAGGCGCTTCGTTGATACCACTTGCAGTTCGAGTTAGCTTTGGTGAGCCTCCTTGCTTCCGGAGGATTTCATTTACTTTTCAGTTTTGTTAGGATGTTGTGGGTCTTGTCCCGACTTCCATCTCTGTCATTTAGATGCTTCGTAGATAGATAATAGTGTTTTGAGGAGTCTTTTCATTTCCATTGTTAAATGTTTAAGACTTGAGTTGCCTCTTTTGGCCAATTGAATGTTTATTTCTAAATATTATGATTTAAGTATTTGAGACATCTAAGTTAAAGTTTTACTTTTGAGTTCATCTAATATTGAGTAAGTCTTCCCCTAAGAGTTGAGTCAGGCCAAGGGTTCGCTTGGGACCAGCAATGGTTCTCGAGTGCCAGTTACGTCCAGGGTGTAGGCTCCGGGAGTGACATTTAGAAAATATATTATTTTTTAAAGGAATTTTATGAATATATTCTCTAAATTTTACTTTCATTATTTATGGTATGTATTCTAGAAATTCTTTTTAATTACATAAATTTAATTCTTCTTGTAAGTGACAAGTTTATTTAATTCATGTTGGCAAAGAATCATTTTTGCTTCTTAATTTTGATTCTTCTAAATTAAAATTTAATTATCTTCGTTTATATGATTTCGTCTTTGAGAACCTCATCCAATCTGATAGACGTACACCATCTCTATTTTAATTTATTTTCATTATTGACATGCATAATGTGAACACAAACAATGATAAGTCCTAAAACTTGCCTTTAAGTAACACAAGTGCAGAAATAATACAATATAAATACCCTAAAGAGCACCTAACTGTAACAGAAAGTAAATACAAAAGTTTGACACCACATGATTATCAAAATATTAAAATACAACCAAAAATAAAGGAGCGAATCCAACCAAATCACTTTGGTTATAACTTATAACCATATGATTCATTAAGAATATTTTGCATTATATTAGATTGATAAGTGATTATGTTCCTAGATGTTTTGATGATCTCCTCACAAGTGCAGGGACCTAGTCCTCTGCAGAGTATGAATACTCGTCCAGTGGTCAAAGTGTTGTACAACTGGAAGGCTGTCTATGTCAGAAAATTGGTGAAGCTGCAGAGTACTCCACCAATCAGAAGCGACGAGGTTGCTTGTTCATTGGACAATAATTCTTCTTGTCTAATATATTCAACAACAAACAACAATATTACTTATTCATTCAAAGAGAGATATTTTCAAACCTAAAAATAGCAAGGGACTTGATAGAAGTGATGTGATTTACTTTCTGTACCAGTTGTATTTTGTTTGCTTGTAATAGTGCTTACATTGTAGGATTCGTTTCGTTGTGATAAGAAACGTTTCAATCTGTTTGAATCATTGTAAGAACTAGGTTAAGGGTAACTTAGGTTCTTAATCTAAAAGTCTATATTAATATGAATAGGATTAGTATAGTGGGTAGTGTGGTATCTAGTCTAGCTCGTCTAAGTAATAGGAGGTGTTACTTAGAGTTGGGATTAGCAGGCTAATCTCGATTTGTAACTGGCTTTTACTTTTGCTTGGAGAAGATTAGTGAAAAGCAGTTCTAAAAGTCCTGGCAGGCCAGGTTGTGGTTTTACTCCCTTGAGCAAGGAGGTTTCCACGTAAATTCTCTTGTCAATCTTTAGTTTCAGCATTTTTTCTCTACTGTCAAATATTGTAACTGTGTTGAGGACCTGGTCCCATCGACTTAAGTGGACACATACATTCCAACAAGTGATATCAGAGCTTGACTTTTCATTTTGGTTAATACCTAGAAAAGAAAAGATCTAGAAAGAATGACTGCCCCACCCAATATGGAGGAAGGTTAGTCTTCTACCAGGCCACCTCGTTTTAATGGTCATTAGTATGGATGGTGGAAAAATTGAATGCACGACTACATCAACGTTGAGGATACTGAGTTGTGGGACATTATCCTTGATGGACTATATATTCCTACAAAGGAGGTGAAGGATGGAGAGCTCACCACTACTGTTGTCAAAACCAGAAAAGAGTATAATGAAGCAGATATGAAGAAGATAGAAAAGAACTACAAAGCAAAGAAGATTCTGGTGTGTGGAATTGGAGAAGATGAGTACAACAAGATTTCTGCTTGTGAGACTGCCAATGAGATATGGGACTATCTTCAAACAGCCCACGAAGGAACTCAGTGAGTAAAAGAGTCTAAGGTTGATATGCTTACCACTCAGTATGAAAATTTCATTATGAAGGAAGGGGAAACCATCTTTGAGATGAACTCAAGATTCACCTCTATCACCAACGAGTTGAGAGGTTTGGGTGAACCTATTCCTGTCCATAAGCAAATTCGCAAGATCCTCAAGGTGCTTCCAAAATCTTGGGAAAGAAAGGTGGATGCCATAACAGAAGCCAAAGATCTAATGACGCTTCCCATGGATGAACTGATTGGGAATCTTCAGACCTACCAAATGAACAAGAAACAGGGGACGACTATGAAGGAAGGAAATAAGGAGAAGTCTATTGCATTGAAAACATCTCAAAGTGAGGTGACTGAAGAGGAGGATGAGATGGCATATGTCACTAGAAGATTTCAGAAGATCTTAAAGAAGCATGGAGGCTTCCAAAAGAAAACCCTTGCCAGCAGAACTGCTACTGCAAATGATCTTTGCCATAACTGTGGCAAGCCTGGTCACTTCATGAGGAACTGCCCTAGTCAAAAGGAGGAAACTCATGACACTGGACCTCACGAGAGGGACATGGTCCCAGACCATGCTCGAAGAAAGGCATGTGTTGATCAGCTGGTGAGGAAAGCCTTTGCTGTGTGGGGAAATGACTCAAGTGAATCAGAAAAAGATGTAGAATGTCATGAGGATGTTTCAATGATGGTCATTGAAGATGATGAAAGCATTTTCAACTCTATTTTCTCCTTGATGGCAAATTATGATGATGAAGAGGATTCAGACGAGGTAACTCTTTTTGATCTTAATGATGATCTAGATAATCTGCCTATTGAAAACCTAAGGAAACTTGCTGCCCTGCTTATTGACTGTGTTGATGAACGAACCACTGAAAACTTAATGTTGAATAAAAAATTAAGTTTATGTGAAGATAAGAACTCTGCTCTTATGTCTCAAGTTGCTGAAATAAGTTAAAGGATTGGTACTCTAGAGACTAGTAACATAACACCTAAGAAGGACCCTGGCACCTCAGTAGGAGGAAAGAGAAAGCTTAGCATTCTTGAGGAAGAACAGGAAGAAAAGCTAAAAAAATTTGAGTCTAAGCTAGTTGCTTCTCTTGAAACAAATTCTCAACTGAGAAAGGATCTGAGTATGGTCAAGGAGGAGTTAAGTCACTCCCTAAAATGGACTGACTCCTCTAAGATACTCTCTAATTTGTCCAATCAAAGTTTCAATGAAAAGAAAGGGTTGGGACGCAGACTAATAGAACCCCCCTAAAATCCCCATAGCAAATATGTATCTGTATCTGACAACCTTTTGTGCACTCACTGTGGTCGAAATGGTCATTTGAAAGAAAAGTGTAAGAGTCTGAGAAAAGCTAAAGAAAGGCATGTGAAATTTGTTAGATCTAAAAATGAGGTTAAAAAGGGACACAAGGGACCTGGTCCCCTTTATCATTTCAGTAAAAACATTCTACCTCCCTAGATAGGAAGGTTTCTTATCAAGCCTCTTGATAGTTACTGGGAACTCCGTTTGAAGTGGGTTCCTAAACCTAACAAATGATTTTTATGCAGAAGATAGGAATGAGTCAGTGTTGGTATATGGACAGTGGATGCTCAAGGCACATGACTGGAGACACTTCAAACTTCCTCTCTTTGAAAGCACACCAAGGTGGTGGTGTGTCATTTGGTGGTGGAAAGAAGGGCTCTATCCTTGGTATTGGCATAATAGGGAGATCGGCTGATAATTCGATAAATAATGTTCACTATGTGGAGGGTTTAAAATACAATCTTTTGAGCATTTCACAAATTTGTGATAAAGGAAATGAAGTCAAGTTCATGGCTGATAAATGTCTGGTTACAAACTGTGCAACCGAGAAAATTGTGATGTCTGCAGAAAGAGTTAAAAAATATGTACATTGTTGATCTTGATTCTATTGAAGGGGACAATCTTCCATGCCTGAGTGCTCAAGCTAACGATGCAAATCCTTGGCATCGACAATTAGGTCATGTAAGTTCCTCTTTACTAAACAAACTTGTTGCAGGGGACCTGGTCCGCGGGTTACCAAAACTGAAGTTTTCAAACGATAAAATTTGTGATGCCTGTGCTAAAGGGAAACAAACTACGTCATCTTTCAAATCCAAGAAGGGAGTCAGTACAATGAGACCTCTAGATCTGCTCCACATGGACCTATGTGGACCTATTAGAATCCAAAGCAGAGGAGGTAAGAGATATATTCTTGTCATTGTTGATGATTTTTCCAGGTTCACTTGGAACACGTTTCTACGGACGAAAGATGAGACAACTGGACAACTGATCACATTTGCCAAAGCCATTCAAATGAAGATAAATTGTAGGATAGCCAGTATCAGATTTGATCATGGTACAGAGTTTGAGAACTCTCAACTTGAAGGGTTTTATTGCAGAAAATGAAATCAATCACAATTTCTCAGCACCAAGAACTCCTCAGCAAAATGGAGTTGTTGAAAGAAAGAACAGAACTCTAGTGGAGATTGTTATAACTATGTTGATTGACTCAAGACTTACAATAAATTTCTGGGCTGAAGCAGTTAATACAGTGTGCTATGTGACAAACAGATGCCTTATCAGATCGATCGTCAAGAAAACCCCTATGAGCTGTTAAATGACAAAAAACCTTCAATTGCGCATCTTAAACCATTTGGGTGCAAATGTTTTGTCTTGAATAATGGAAAGAATGATTTAGGCAAGTTTGATACCAGGAGTGATGAAAGTGTATTTGTTGGGTACTCTTCCATAAGCAAAGCGTACAGGGTGTTCAACAAAAGAACTCTTTGTGTTAAAGAATACATGCACGTCAAGTTTGATGAATTGGGTACAATAAATGAGAACAATGAGGAATGTGAGTTTGAGGAACTGATGAACAAGCAGCAGAATGATCAAGGTACAAAAAGGAATGATGCAGAACACTCAGGAGGACCTGGTCCCTCCGGTTCATCACAGGAAACAATGTCTCAAAATCTTGAAGAAGATGAAGGTGATTCTGATGCTGACAGAGAAGAAGAGATTACCAGAAAGTCCGGATGGAAACATCAATCGTCACATCCACTAGACAATCTCATCTCTCCACTTGACTCAGGAATTCAAACTAGGTCTAAATCAAGAAATCTAGTTGCATATTCAGCATTCATATCATCCACTTAACCCAAGAACATCAAGGAAGATTTGAAGGATATAGACTTGGTAACTTCAATGCAGGAGAAGCTTCATTAATTTGAGAGAAGCAAGGTGTGGCACCTGGTCCCCAAACCACTCGACAGAACCATTATTGGGACCAGATGGGTCTTCAGAAACAAACTTGATGAGCATGGTATCATTACTAGAAATAAGTCAAGACTGGTGGTACAGGGTTACAACGAAGAAGAGGCAATTAATTATGATGAGACCTTTGCTCCTGTAGCCAGAATGGAAGCCATCAGAATCTTAATAGCTTTTGCTGCTCACATGGAATTCAAATTATTTCAAATGGATGTCAAGAGTGCTTTTTTGAATGAGAATCTGAAGGAAGAAGCATATGTCAAGCAGCCTCCAGCTTTTGAAGATGCAAACATGCCCAATCATGTGCTGAAATTGGACAAGGGTTAGTATGGGTTAAAACAAGCTCCCAGAGCTTGGTATGAACGCCTGTCAAAGTTTCTTCTGACCAATGGGTTCAAGAGAGGTAAAATTGATAATACATTGTTCTTAAAATCCAGAGGTAAGGAATTGTTAATTGTACAGGTATATATGGATGATATCATATTTGGAGCAACTTCAGACTCACTCTGCAAAGAGTTTGCTGATTTGATGAGTAGTGAGTTCAAAATGAGCATGATGGGGGAACTAACCTTCTTTCTAGGCTTACGGATCAAATAGTCCTCTCAAGGCACTTCACTATGCCTAGAAAAGCACATCAAAGAGTTGCTCAAGAAATTCAATCTACTCGAAGCAAAGGTGTTGGATACTCCAATGAGCACAAGTGTGAAACTAGATATAGATGAAGATGGTGTGGAGGTAAATCAAACTATGTACATGGGAATCATAAGATCACTCTTATACCTAACTGCAAGCAGGCCAGACATAATGTTCAGCGTAGAGATGTGTGCAAGGTTTCAAGCAGCACCAAATGAGTCTCACCTGAAGGCAGCCAAACGCATCCTGAGATACTTGAAGGGAACTCAGGACTTGTTCCTCTTCTACCCTACTGGTGACTCTTTTAATCTTAAAGGTTATGCTGATGTTGATTATGCACGCTTTTTGGTGGATCGAAAAAGCACATCAGGCATGGCACACTTCCTTGGATCAGCTTTGATTTCATCGGAAACAAAGAAGCAAAATTTTGTGGCATTGTCTACGGCAGAGGCAGAGTATGTGGTTGCTGCATCATGTTGTGCACAACTGCTATGGATCAAGCAGCAGCTGGAAGATTTTGGTGTACTTACAGACACTATTCCTCTTATTTGTGATACTACTAGTGCCATGAACATGGCCAAAAATCCGGTCCAGCACAAGAGGACAAAACACATAGATGTAAGGCATCACTTCCTAAGAGACAATGTTGAAAAGAAAAATGTAGTGATGAGGTTCTGTAAAACTGAAGACCAGTTGGCTGACATCTTTACAAAACCATTAAGTAAAGAATTCTTCATCAAAACCAGGATGAGGCTAGGGATGCACAAAATTACCTAACCCCTCGATATATTTGCACAAAAAAAAATCCTTCTTATTGATTATGTTAAGGAGGGCAAGTATTTATACTTGTTTTAATGCTTGTCATAAAATAATTCACTTCTGGTACCTTAATGCAGGTATACACTCATGGTGTGTTTAGCTGAAAGGAAGGTTCAATCAAATAGGCAGAGTTACAGACTGAAAGGAGGACCTGGTCCTCATAAGGTGAGTATCAATTATACTACGCTGTCTAAATGTCAACATCACTGCCACGTGTCACTCTCGCATTCATCATGTCAGTTTCAAAATGTCTTGTCGCTTTTAATACCAAGGGTTGCCTATTTTGGGACCCGATACCCTTTAAATTTAAATCTCTCTTGGAGGGTTACTATTTAGCTTCCCTCTCCTTTTTAAAATTAAAAATCATAAAACTTCTTCCAAAAATCTCTAAATTTCTCTCCAAGTTCTGTTTTCCTCCTCTCTTCAAATATGTCTATTACTGAGTCTTCTTCAAAAACATCCAACTCCCAAGAAGTTAAAAACCCTAGTTCATTCAACTTCTATGTTCCCCCTCCTGAAGAGTCTCCGTCTACCCCAATCTGTGGTGTTGGAGAAATGGATGAATCCATCTCCCCGGCGGCCGACATCTTGGTCTGCCCTGTTCTTCACTTCGGGAATATGTTGGTTTGCTCTCCTACTCTGGTTCTATCTAGTGACAAATCCCCAAATTCAGAGGCACATTCTGTGTCAAAACCTAATGAGGGTCTTCCTACGAAAGAAATTGGCATTGGTTCGATGGCAGTGTCGTCAACCATATCTGAGAGATTGTTTGAAGGGGACTTACCTAAAGGAAAAGGTCCTGAATCTTGTATTCTAACCGGTGGTGTTGAACTGGTGGCCGTTCAAAGCTTAGCATCATTAAGAGGTGATGTTCAACCTACTTTTTTGGAGCATGAATTGGAGTCACCGGATCAGGTCCCTCGCAGAAGTGAGCCTATCTTCAACCAAACACAAAAATCCTCTGATGTTGTGAGCGAGAAGGAAGAAGAAGAAGATGTTCCACTAAGATGGCGCTCAAGGGCAATGTGAGGAGGAAACCAATCTCAAGTAAATGTTCCTGAGTTGGAAACAGTCAAAGGTACGTCTGAGATTGACAGTGTTGGTAAATCTAGTGAACAAGAAAAAGAGCGACAGAGAAAAGGGAAGGGAAAGATGGCTCTGTCTCACTCTATGGGAGACAAAAGTAAGTATGTTACAAGGAGCGAAACACGAAAGTTTATGGGGAGTGCTATTGCGGCAAGCAAAGCTCATACTGAAAGAACTAGGAAGAGGAGAAGAGAAGGGCTTGAACCTGACCAACCTGCCTCTACTCCTCTGATTATTGAGAACAGTAAGACTAAATCTAAGGATGCTGCCAAGTATGTGGCAAAAAGGAGGAGAGAAGCTAAAGAAAAAAGGGTTAAATCACAGGGAAGTCAAAAGGGGACGAAGAAATCTCCTGTAAAAGGTGTGAAATCTCCTACAATGAGTGTGAAGCTTAAAAAACAAAAACCTCTTGCAAAAGGAGAAAAGGGAAGAAAACAGTCAGAGGAACAACCTGTAAAAGGACCTGGTCCTAGGGTTAAAAATCAAATCGAAGAAAAGGAATTGACTAGAGAAGAGCGGGTAGAGAAAATGGAGTAATAAAGAGTTTTAAATGGTAGATTCTTTGACCCTGACATTTTAACAACATTTGGTATGGCCAATCTGGTTGATGTTGTCATTCAAGGCTGGAATCATCTGTTTGAACCACCAGTTCCATACTTGCACGAACCTGAAGTGCGTGAATTCTTCTACAAAATGGAACTACTGGAAGGTGGTGGAATCACAACTATTGTCAAGAATGTGCAGATTCACCTTGATGAAGAAACTTTGGGAATCATTCTGGGAGTGCTTGTGGCGGGAGTTTGAACTATTGAGGGCAGTAAACCTACTGGTTATTTCTCAAAGCTTGCTACAAAACGAGGAGATGTCAAGCGTGCAGGGCTGCCTAAGAAGTTTCTTAAGGGGGAGTATCAGTCCAGGACTGAGAAGAGAACAATGGCCTCTGCTGCCGATCTTTTCCTCATGGAAAAGCTTGAGGAAATCAACCTCCCTGCCATCATGCTGGAACATATGCATAGAGTAATGACATGGAAGAATGCAAAGCACGGCATTCCCTATGTATATTTACTAAACTTTGTCTTTAATCATTTTGAAGTTCCAGTGGGAAAAGGGGTACCTGGTACCACCAAGCAGATGTTCATTATGTCTACTCTACTAGAATGTGAGTGCACTGAGGGACATGCTAAGGAAAGATCTCAAGTGGCGGATGTTCTGGAGCAGCAGGCTACTCTTAGGAAGGAGGTGACTGATCTCACCAAGATTCTGAGTGATAAGGATTTTGAAATCACTTGGCTCAAGTCTGAATTGCAGAAGACTGCTTCCAGGGGACCTGGTACCAGTGAGGGTCACGAGCTGACGCTCAAAGAGTTAAGGGATGAAAACACAATGCTGCTGAAAACAAATGCCTCTCTCAACGAGGAAATTAAGTCCCTAAACAAGCAACTGATACAGGCCCATGAGAGTGCAAATGAGCGCATGATATTGTTGATGCGTACTTTTACTCCCTCCCCTCCTCCATCCTAAATGTGTCTTGTTTCTCTTGTTGTCTATCTTTTCTTTTGTAGTTCCGCCTTGTCATCACATACTCTTGTGGCTTTTTGTTGGTTTGACAAACTACAGTGGTCAGTATATATGATATGAAGCTCTCTTTTGTTTTGTGCCCTGTTCATGTGTGGTTTAATATTCTCTTTATGCTTACATACACATGTTCTGTGTGGCCCAAGGCCCTGAATTTTTTTTTTGCGTTGCATTTAACTTGAATATGTTTACTACTTCACCTTTTCAATGATGTCAAAAGGCGGAAGTTTTGTTGTAAAGGTTGGTTGTGGAGTTAAGGGGAACTGATTAAGGGGGAATACCAGTTTTATTGAATGAATGTTTGTTCACTCACGTGAGGAGTTATGCAGGTTGTTTGTCATCATCAAAAGGGGGGAAATTGATAAGTGCTTATGTTCCTAGATGTTTTGATGATCTCTCACAAGTGCAGGACCTGGTCCTCTGCAGAGTATGAATACTCGTCCAGTGGTCAAAGTGTTGTACAACTGGAAAGTTGACTGCGTCAGAAAGTTGATGAAGCTGCAGAGTACTCCACCAATCAGAAGCGACGAGGTTGCTTATTCATTGGACAATAATTCTTCTTGTCTAATATATTCAACAACAAACAACAATATTACTTATTCATTCAAAGAGAGATACTTTCAAGCTTAAAAACCGCAAGGGACTTGATAGAAGTGCTGCGATTTACTTTTTGTACCAGCTGTATTTTTTTTGCTTGTAATAGTGCTTACATTGTAGGATTTGTCTCATTGTGATAAGAAACGTTTCAACCTATTTGAATCATTGTAAGAACTAGGTTAAGGGTAACTTAGGTTCTTACTCTAAAAGTCTATATTAATCTAAACTATAGCTCGTCTAAGTAATAGGAGGTGTTACTTAGAGTTGGGATTAGCAGGCTAATCTCAATTTGTAATTGGCTTTTACTTTTTCTTGGAGAAGATTAGTGAAAAGCAGTTCTAAAAGTCATGGCAGGCCAAGTCGTGGTTTTACTCCTTTGAGCAAGGAGGTTTCTAACACCCCAGAAAATTTTCGAACTAAGACTCGAACCGTTCTTCGTAGTGAGTGAGATTTTACCAAGGAATTTAAAATTTCTTAAGTGTTAAGGTCACTAGATGTAGCACCTTGAGTTTTAAAAAGAATTAAATTGGAAATAGCAAAATCTGAAATTTTGCAAGTTATGCTTAAGTATGAGTTTTGGGTCGACTTCAAACAACCATAATTCCTAGCTCAGGATGAATTAGGTGTGCTACTAGATACCGTAGCGAAGATATTTAAATTATCTTTCCAACGCCGCTGAGTTTGCTAAGTTTCGAGGTCGGATGAGTGAGATATGGCCTTTTGAAGATAGGCTGACCAGTTAAGGAAGGTTAGCCGAAAATAGAGAGGGGTATTTTGGTCTTTTCCTTACCCAATCGGATTTAATTCGTTTTTAGTAATATTTTAAGGGTCTAATCCTATTAGGTTCAGTTTTATAATCCTAAAATACGCCTAGGGTTTTAGTTGAGAATTCAAGAAGAGAAAAGAAGAAGAGAAAAGAAGAGAAAAGAGAAAGGATGAAAGCGTTCGTCGAGATTCTTGCATCTTGTTGCGGATTTTCGCCATGGGTTTAATCCCTAAGAGGTATGTAATCTTCCATAGTGTTGGGTTCTTTCACCCACACGCCAATCATGATTTATTCAGCGTAATTTCGTTCTTGAAATTTATGGATTTAAGTTCTTGATAAGTGTTCTTGAAGTTTATTAAGTTTTGAAGTAAGATTCTGCTTAGGTCAACTTTAAACGACCATATCTCTTAGAATATTAATAGTTACGTGTGCCATAACCTATCCAATTAAAGGTAGTTGAATCTACTTTCCAACCCCACCAATTTCACGTCAATCCAATATCTGAGTAAAAAGTTATGACTATTTTAGTAACCTATACAGTGCTGTTACGAATTAGCCGACGGGAAAATATTGAAAATAATCGGTTTTTGTCTTTTTACCTCCAAGAAAACCATCAACGAATTTCTTGACTAATAAAAAGCTCAAAACAATCAGATTTTCATCTTCACTCATGAAAATCATAATTTTTGGCTATAGAGATTTTAACAAACTAACTCGAGAATCTCAAGAAAGGTCTTCTTGATTGTTTACCTTCAAGCTAGGGTTTCAAGGCTTCTAATCAAGTTCTTTTTCAAGACTCTTTAAGATTCTTAAAGATTCTTCAAGATTCTTCAAGAATATTGTTCTTCTAGGTATGTAAGGCTATCATAGTGTTGGACTGGTTCGTCCTCACACCCTACATCTACTTTCAGATCAGTAAAAGAGTAATCTAGGAACCTTTCCCTAGATTTGAGTATTCTTGAGATAAGTTGATTTTGAGTTCTTGAATTCACGTTTCTTTTAAAAGTTATATTCCTAATTATCGAATAGCTATATTGTTATTGAGATCCTTCATATCATGAATCATAACTCTTGAATTCATAATTCAAATTCAAGAGAGAGTTAAGAGTAGAGTTCAAGGAAGCCTTTGAGTTCAATTGTGAATCCTTTGAGATCAACTATCGATTTGAACTAAGTTTTGAGGAAGTAAGTCAGAGAATGAGAAGAGTCACATACATGAGTTTCATAATGTTATGTAGACCTACGAGTCAAGTCGTTTATGCCCATAAATTCTGCATGAACTCCAGAAGTTGAGTATCTTTGAGAGGAGTAGTATCTTCAAGTTCTAAGTCTTGAGTATTGAGTTCCTAATCCCCTTTGAGATTATATTTCTAAGCATGGGACTATTACATGTTACCCATAAAGTCTTTGAGTTGAATTGTTCATGCCCATAATTCCGCATGAATCCTATAAGTCGAGCAGTCTTGAGAAAAGAAGTATCTTTGAGCCCTTGAGTTGAGTCGTTCATGCTTATAATTCCGCACGAACCCTCTGAGTTGAGCATTCTTGAAATTAGTAGTATCATTGAAGTTCTTGAGTTCCAAGTATTTGAGTTTTATCTATGGTTATTGAAAACCTTGCATTGAGTAGTTCATGTCCATAATTCAGTATGAACCATAATTTAAGAAGTCTTTTACAAACGTTTTAACTTTGTTTTAAGACTTAAGTTTTGAGTTCAGTAAAGAGTGAAGAGTAAAGTTTGAAGTCCTTTTCTTCAAAAGTATATGGGGACTAAGTATTCCCAAAGAGTTTATAAATGTTTTCACATTTAAATAAGAACGGAAATTGAGATTTCCAAAGGGCCTTCGGGCTAGTTTTCAGAAAAGAGTAATAACTTTCTAAATGAAGCAAGTAGGGAAACTGAGATTTCCAAGATAGCCTTTGAGCTAAGTTTTTGAGCAATTATCTCAAATCAGCAGAAAAAAGTATGTTTTTTAAAACATAAGAGCTAGTATATTTTGGGAGTAGTATTGAGCACCGATATGGGGGAGAGTTCAGACAACTCACAGCCCCCATAAACCATGTAGCCATCATGGGTAGAAAAGGGTCATACTTTTTAGATGAACCCTTTTCACATAGAGTAGTGGATCCATTAGTAGTTCAGGTCCTATACCTTTGGCCGGGTATAGGATGCGCTGGCAGCGTGAGGTAGATCGCTGTATCATCACTATAGCTCTTATGTGATGGTTGTCGGTTAGAGAAACTCCCACAGAAGTTATTGTATTTTTATATACATCAGTTTATTGTATTTTTATATAGATTTCAAAGTTATGTTGTATCCTTGCATACACACAGATTTGACAACATGTTTTTAAACAGTTTGTTTCTTTATATTGCACTTGCTTTAAATTGCTTTATATTGAAATAAGTTCAGTCATATTTAGTTGAGTATTCAAAGTTGAGTATCTAGAGTCGAATATCATATCCTTGAGTTGAGTATCTAATCTCGGAGTTGAGTATCTTATCCTTGAGTACTTCTGAGTTGAGTAAGTTTGAGTAGTTTTGAGTACCCTTGAGTATTCCTTGAGTTGGGTAAGTTTGAGAAGAGGTAAGTATGTTTCATTTGTATCGAGTTTCAAGCTTATGTTTATGTTTTAGAATTCCTCTTACATGCTCGTACATTCCACGTACTGAGCCATTTGGCCTGCATCTTCTCATGATGCAGACACAGGTATTCAGGATCATCAACAGGAGATTCGTTGATACATCCGAGAGTTCGAGTTAGCTATGGTGAGCCTCCTTGCTTTCGGAGGATTTCATTTACCTTTCAGTTATATCAGTTGTTAGGATGTCGTGGGTCTTATCCCGACTTCCATCTTTATCAGTTAGAGGCTTCATAGATAGTCAGTATAGTTGAGAAGTCTATATCATTTATTTTACTAAATGTTTTAAAGACTAAAGTTGTCATTTTATGGCGAGTTGTATATATTTTATTATACAGAGTTTTCTTTGGAATTAAAGTTTGTATTTAAGTTTTATGAACTTCTATTTCAGTTTTTAAGCTTTGTATGCTTGAATCAGTTTTCCGCTTGTAGTCAGCCAGGATGAGGGTTCGCTTGTGGACCAGCAATGGTCTTCGAGTGCCGGCCACGTCCAGGGTGTAGGCTCGGGTCGTGACAAAGTTTCCACATAAACTCTCTTGTTAATCTTTACTTTCAGCATTTGTTCTCTACTGTCAAATATTGTAACTATGTTGAGGACCTGGTCCCATCGACTTAAGTGGACGCATACATTCCAACATAGATATCTTAGGAAAGCATAAACTCCAATTTTATATACAATAGTACACTATAGCACTTGTGGATTCAATCCATCAATTACCACGTATTTCAACAAAGTTCCTATAACATAGTGTAAAGACTAAAGATTGCGGTAATAACTTTGAGATGTAAAATACATGATTAAAGCAAGATTATGTCTCTATAATAAAATGCACCTTTCTCTGGTTTTAATGCAATTATAAATAATTTGGTTTCTAAATATGCACTCAATGCCTAAAGTATCACTTAATCTATCTCAAGAGTTAAAGAATTTATCTCAATATGATGTTCCTACAACCATACGAGTAATTAGATAAGAATAGCTAATTATGACATGTTTTTTCAACTTATTACTAATCAAATCTATTAAAGAGGGGTTAGCACCTTGATTTTATGAAAATTTCTTTTATGGAATCCTAATCCATTTTTTCAAGAAAAGCTAAGATATTATGACATATACAACTATCACTCGAACACTATTGCAATAGGATTTTTTTGTATAGAAATATAAAAATTCGAGAATTATAATAAATATAAAAGAATTGTTTAAAATAAGAAATATACTTAAATAAATGTGGAACCCATTTCAAAACAATTAAAATGGTTGTATGTTACAACTTACACGCTTTTGATTTTCTCAGGAAGGTGTAAAGAATTCCTATTAAGAATTAACTTAAAAGGACGTTCATGATGTTTTATGGTTTAAAATTTCCTAAATAATTACACCTTGAATGATATATATGTAATAGAATTTTCATGGACGTCTTTCATCTTCCCTTTTTTAAGGCAGTTGTTAGAATTATGATTTTGAATTGAAATTTTATTTTATGAATAAATTCTAGTTAATAGTTAGCTATCTAGTTTTTGTAATGATTCGAAAGGTTATTTCAGAAAATTTCATAAAATTAATGTTTTACCCCTTTTCATGCCCCGAGTCTTTTCTAATCAATTTGTGGAGATGGTTTTGAAATTTGATTGAAAAGTTGTGGGTTTTAGAAGTTTTGAAGTTTTGAAAGGTTTAAGTTAGTTAAAAGTGGCTTCTGGTATCAATCAGTTCACAATCATCATTTTAGTTTAGAACTCAAGTTGTTGAAAAATCTTGTCATTTGCCAATCAAAATCTCAGGTTTTGATTTTAAAATCAATAAATAATCAAATGGAAAAGAAGTTAAGGGTCACTAAAGCTTACTCAAATGATTTAGCACAAGAAATCTCTTCGAAATCGCCTCCAAGAATTTTACAAAGCTTAAAATGGGGGGAAATGGCTAAAACCCCAAAAATGGCAGGCAAAAGGGGTCTCAGATGTCACAAAAGCGACCCTCAATTCTGTGACGCCCCAGCTAAAGACTAGAAATCCCACATCGACAAAACACAGGAGAGATGTTAGGTATATAAGTAAGCAGGCCTTATCAACTAATGACACATTTTAAAGCCATGCGGGACTAGGCCCAAAGCGGATAATATCACTAACGGGCTGGATAGTTACAAATGGTATCAGAGTCACTCTTGTGTCAGCCTTGTTTATATGGGTCAGAGTTCAACTGAGTTTAGGAAAATTCTAATAAGGCAGGGCAAACCTCAGTGATGAGTCTAGGCAAATCCCATTCGGTGGGACAAACCTAAGCGAGGACGCTGAGTCTATAAAGGAGGTGTATGTGACCCCCCAGCTTAAGATTAGAAGTCTCACATCGGCAAAACACAGGAGAGATGTTGGGTATATAAGTAAGCAGACCTTACCAACTAGTGATGCATTTTAAAGTCGTGCGGACCTAGGCCCAAAGCGGACAATATCACTAGCGGGCTAGGCCATTACAGGTCATAAAAGAGAACCCCGACTGGGTCTTGCTTTTGCGACCATCACGATCGTGACCCATAGTTCGCTTAAGCGAACCCCGCCTAAAAGGAGACCTTCGCTTTCGCGACCAGGATCTCGCTTTCGTGGTGATCCTTACTATCACGAGGTACCTTTCGTGAAAGCAAAGCACACCAATATCAGAAAACCAGCAAACACTCATAATATCAAAAGGATCCTCGAAATTAGTTCGGAGTCCAGTAAACATACCCTGTCACGACCCGAGAGCACCCCGTAGTCGTAACCGGCGTATTCGACCTCAAAGAGGTCAAATACAAGCCTCATGGATTCATTCATCGCATAGACACTAAAACCATAAGGAATTAAAAACTTTCTTTACCAAGAAAACATTTCATAAAAAAAAATAGCAAGCGGAAGACTTTCTAGACTTTATACATGATGTCTCAAAACCATCTAATACTTTAGAGTACAAAATTTGGGACTAATCCCATACACAACTTAAACAATACTAAAAAGACATAAAAGAACATATTGAGTATTGTCCTCGAATATATGAAGACTCACCAAGTCTTCATCTTCAACACTCAGAAACCTATCAAATAGCCATGACATGTCATCATCTCATAATCCCTACACTTTAGTCCAAAAAGGGAAAGAAAGGGGTTAGCACAATTAAGTACTAAGTATGGAAACCATGCAAAAATATGCTAAAAAGGACATTTGGTTGAAAGGCATGCCTTATGCCATTTTAGTAAAACTTCATGAGCATTGACATATTAGACATATTATAGAACATAACCAACATATAAGACATTAACCACATTATAGACTTACTCAACATTTTCACCACGTAACTCATTTCATCATCCAAGGAACCTTATCTAAAGTTACCCTAAGACACACTTGAGTGAGACATGAAATGGCCGCCCATACAACCTCTTCATACACATCTAAGTGTTCCTCAAGGCTACTATAGACAAGAACCATCATGATTCAAGGTAACATACCAAGTAACTCACTTCATTAACATAAGCTATTCATTCAACAAATCATTTAGACAATAAGTCAACATTCTTCTTTAAAGTCATTTAGGACACATTCATGCATTTAAGGGACTTCACACTTTAGTCATATAGACTTAGAGAACTCAATTTAGCACCTTCAAAGGCTACGTGTGTCATGTGTAGATAGCATCCCATACTACTACCTACACGGTGTAGAACCTATCAAGTAACTAGAGTTCACATTAAGGGCATCAAGTTCTACACTTAAAGATCCAAGTGTCAAGAATGCTCATAGCACCAATTTCTAAGAGATTCAATAACAAGACTCGCCCAATATATACATCATGTCGTCACACCAAACACAAGCAAGTATCAAGAAGGGTCGACGCCCTGTATCAAGAAGGGTCAAAGCCCAATAATCAAGAGAACCAAGAATCATATTAAAAATGGTTTTCTAATTCGTACTTAAAATGGACAACTTCCATTCATAAGCCAACTTTAGGAAACTTGCAAAGACATGGGTTCATGGAATTTTATTTCTTAAAACCATCAATAAACATCAATAATAGCATAAATCATCATTAAAAATCATTTAATGCAAGAACGCATGCTAGAATCGAAATTAGGATTTTGAGTTTTTGAATAACTTTTGAAATCTTTTGGATTGACTCTTTGATTGAAGAAGGAATCAAAGATGAAGAGTCCTCATACCTTAATATTCAAGAACCAAACGAAATTGGAGAAGAAATCAGTAGCCACCATCCGCCCTAGCTCCATCTTTCACCTTGAGCTTCCAGGGGGTTCTAGAGAGAACCTTTTTGAAAGAGAGGGTTTCTTTTTTTCTTCCTAATTGGAGTGATTTAAATGGAAGAATTTTGGTCAAAAAGGGTTTTATAATTGCTAGGAAAGGCAAAGATTAATAGGGACTTAACTTAGGAAAAGAATTAAGGACCCACAAAGTTAAACTTAAAAGTTTTCACTAAACCCGTCTAAGCTCGTCCTTTTTGACAGTGCTTCACTATTTTGGGCATAACTTTATATTCCGAGATCGGAAAAGAGCAAACTTGGTGGCGTTGGAAAGAGGACTCAGAGACCTTTAATTGGATAGGTAGTGGTCCACCTAATTCGTTTTGAGCTAAAGGATATGACCATTTAAAGTTGACCCTCACTCCTAACTTAAAACTAAAAACTATTTTTTTAGGGGACTGTTTTGAGGGTCTAGGTTCTAATTGATTTCATGACTTAGCTTAAGGTCTTGCTAGCTTATAAAGGTGATAAATCAACTAGCTAATCAACCCCTTAAGCCCTTTTACATAATTTAATCAAGTTACCAACTTCAAATACACATGTGAGGCTCTAGTTTTACTAGATCGTTTTCAGGGTCGTTACATACCCCATATAAGAAAGTTGACTATGCTCTACGTTCCGGACTCAATGAAAATATCAAAACACAAATCTGATATCTCCTTGACCCGAAATTCATGATAATCACAAGAAACAAACATAACGCCTAAAAAGGCAAAATCAAGCTCGAGACCTCTGAAAATTCAACCAAGACCTCATATAGGCCTAAAACCACCACCCCCCCCCCCCCCAAATCCAATGAAACTCTCGGAATTTTGATCCGAGCGTCCGAACCTCGAAGGTTGACCAAAGTCAACCCAGAGGCTAAAACTTCACAAATTCCAACTTAGAACCTTAATTCCTCAAAAAGACTCTGAATCTGAAACCGACAACTCTCATAGACCAATTTTCACATTCCAAAATGGATGGAATCAACGGAATTTCATTCCGATACAAGAAACTCCAAAAGACACCAAAAACTCATTTTTAACAACTTTAGTCTTTCAAGTTTCAAACTCAATACTTACAAAATTCACAACCTTTTTACTCAAAAATTGAAACCAACTTTCAAAACTCAAGTAAAAATAACTCAGGCCCAATATCGGGAGAGGCAAAATGGTAATTTTATGAAAATTTCTAAAAATGACCAATAGGATCATTACAAATGTGTTCAAGCAATTTAGTATCCGTAATTTGAGGAAGCTCTTACAACCACGAATGCATCCTTGAAATCACTTGCACACATAGAAAATGCATAAGATTAGACATGTGGGTAATTAAAAATAACAATTGGACCACAAAAGGATATGATATAGGATGAGGCCGCTCCTCTCTTAATCAGAGGTCTCAAATTCAAGTTTTTGGTATGAAAATCCTTGGTAGGGAGTAGTTCACCCCAATAGGGTGGTATGAGGTCTCAAATTCAAGTTTTCGCATCGCACTCTTAGAAATTTAGCACAAAGGTATGGAGGTGTTATGTACTTACAACTCGGGGAAATTCCTGTAGTGATCATATCATCACCTACTATTGCAAAAGAACTTCTAACAACTCACGATCTCGCTTTTTCTGATAGATCACAATGTACGTCCACAAACATCATATTTTACAATAATAAAGACATTGCATTTTGTCCACATGATAATTACTAGAAACAAATGCGTAAAATTTGTAATGTACAACTTCTTAGTGCAAAGATGGTCAAGTCCTTTTGTGCTATTAGAAAAGATGAGATTTCAAATCTGGTTTCATCAATTCGTTCCACGAGGGGTTCTCCAATTAATATGATAGAAAAGATCTTTTGGTTTACCAACTCTATCACTTGTAGCGCAGCCTTTGGGAAAATGTTCAAAGATCGAGATGAGTTTATAAAATTATTGAAGGATATATTCATATTAGTGTCAGGATTTGATGTGGCTGATTTGTTCCCTTCTTGGAAGTTACTTCACAAACTTAGTGGTGCTGAATCTAGATTGATGAATGTCCATAAAAAAGTCAATGAAATTATGGAAGACATCTTAAAGGAGCATCTTGAAAATAAAGCAACTAGGAACCAGGGAATTGGTGAATTCGGAGGTGAAGATTTGGTTGATGTTTTACTTAGGGTTATGGAGGACGCTGAACTTGAATGTCCAATCACAAACAACCATATTAAAGCTATGATTCTTGTAAGTTTGCTACCATCTCATAATCTCCTTCCCTCCGATTTGTTTTAATTCTTGCTTTAGCTTCTTCTTTTTTTCTTGCTCACGAAAAATAACCTGGTTTACTAAATTATATCTATTTAATAACGAAGTAGATTGAATTTTACAAGCTAATTGGGTTATTTTTGCAAGCCGAACATAAATATTCAAAAGATAATCATTAACCAAAAACAATGAGAAAAGACGTCAAATGTATTTTGAACTTGTTCTAAAAAGTCGATTTTACTCAAACTAATTGGGTGATCTATGTTATCCCTTTATTTTGTGGAACTAATGTCACTCTAACAGCGGCATCACCAGGAGTTAATATCTCATATGGTCACTTAATTTTAAATAGTTTACTTAGAAAGTCACTCAACTTTTGTTTATAACCCAAAGTCACTCGACATAAAATAGTTTATTTAGAAAGTCACTCAACTTAAAGTAGTTTACATAGAAAGTCACTCAAGGACTTATATTGTTGGCTCGTAAAAGAAAGTCTTGGGTTCTGAGGTTTCAAGACATTATCTACGAGGCCTATCCACGACCCATAAACACATCCACGATCTGTATTAGAAAACTTTGTAACCTTTATTTTTCTTTGCTTTCCAAACCTGATCAGTACGAAGGAACTTCTGTACCATTACAGAGGGTATATAATAAGTTGCTCAATTAGTTTAACTGTGAAGTTGATATACTTTTCGGGACAAGTTCAATATGTGTTCGGTGCCTCTCAAAGGTTTACTGCTACTATATCAAAGTTAGAAATTCATAGCTCGAGACTCCTTCAAAAATTTCTCCTTAATAATTTAGTTCCCAAATTCATCGTTATATTTTACCTTATGTATGAATTTAATTTTATTTACTTAATGTTGATGTAGGACATTTTTGTTGCTGGAAGTGAAACTTTAGCTGCAATTTCTATTTGGGTACTATCAAAAATGATGAAAAATCCAAATATTATGCCGAAGGCTCAAAAGGAAGTGAGACAAGTCTTTAGGGGAAAGAAAAATTATGATGATGAAGAAAATCTAGAAAAATTGACATACCTAAACTTAGTGATTAAGGAGACATTAAGGTTACATACACCAGTTCCTCTTCTACCACCTAGAGAATGGAGGGAGCAAACAGATATTGAGTGATGCACCATACCTCTTAAAACTAGGATACTGGTCAATGCATGGGCACTTGCGAGAGATCCAGAAAGTTGGCATGATCCTGAAAGTTTTATACCAGAGAGATTTGAGAATTCTTCAATTGATTTTATGGGAAATCGTTTTGAGTTTATTCCATTTGGTGCTGGAAGAAGGATTTGTCCAAGAATTCTACTTGGTTTATTTAATGTTAAACTTCCTCTGGCTCAGTTACTCTACCATTTAGAATGGGAACTACCATATGGAATGAATCCAAAAGATTTGGATATGACGGAAACACATGGATTAAGTGGAGCGAAACAAAATGATCTGTATTTAGTTGCCAGATCATGAAAATAATATGAAGAATTCTGAGCACGTCTACACAATCCTTCATCATATGAAAATGCCCAAAGAATAAGATCCATATATGCATTAAAGTTGGTTACCAAATAATTTATTCCTTAATTTACTATAAGATCCATATATGCATTAAAGTTGGTTACCAAATAATTTATTCCTTAATTTACTATAAGATCCATATATGCATTAAAGTTGGTTACCAAATAATTTATTCCTTAATTTACTATGATTGTTGAAAGAATTTCCATTTGATAAAACTCTAGGTTATTAAATCTCCTGGTTATTGGGTTAATTCTGAATTAGCTACTAATACTATTAGATTAAGTGTTAATCCTCGATATAATTAATTTCAATTGCTAGAGCTCACCATAACTTCACACCTGCTACTCTTGTAACTATTATTGTGGCTAAGTTGAAAATAAAGAGAAACAAATTCCAACAACCAAATAAATAAAAGAACAAAAAATCTAAATATAGAAGGGATGAAGAACCAATAGTCATCCCCTCACAAAACCAAATATATAAATAATGTATCAGTAGTATATGTATATACTACAAAAAAATAGTCAAAAATTGACCCAAAGAAAATGAGGGACTGACGTTGTCTCTAGATTTTTCTGAAATTGAAGCACATAAATGTTGGAGGTCTTTTGAGGAAGGAGAGGTATTCTGGTAGTAAATGGAGGCACGTCTTCCAGTTTTTATAGTGGTTCATATTTAGTTTAAATCTATTTTGTTGAGACTCAAAACGTAGCAGATCTAGTTTGATGATTCAAAAATAATGAACGTAATTTGCATAGACGCTTGAATTACATGGAGCAACATTATCTCAATATGTTGGTCTGTTGTGTAATTTGAAAAAAAAAATGATGGTTATCTCTTTGGCGCTGCTCAGCCCTTAGAATAAATCGAAACAAACATTTCACTATGAGCTACATGATGATACAACTTTGAATGTAAAGAATTAAAGAAATTAAATCATTAAAACTTTACAAAAATTACTTACTCATCTATGAACTCAACATATTAAGTGATATAATAAAATACTTTTAACTCAATTTGGGAGATTCTATAATCGACAACCATCAGTAGAGCTACATGATGATACAACGTCTCGCCCACACTGCTAGAACTGTCATATACCTTGCCAAGGTATAGAAACCTCAACTAAGTGGATCTACTAAGCTCTGTCTAATGGCACTAAGGATTCATCTAAAAAGTATGATCCTTTATCCATGTTGGCATAGATGGTTTATGAGGATTTTGAGTTGTTTGAACTCATCTCATATCAGTGCTCAATACTACTCCCAATAATATATAAAATCATGCTCAAATGTATAAAACATACGCTTTCTCTAGTTTGAGATAATTGCTCAAAATATCCTCTTAAAAAAGGTAACTGCTCTGTAATATCTCTGAACTCGTAGACTCGTTTAGAAATCAAAGTTTCTCTTTTCTCAAAATAATACTCTCTTTCTTCATAAAAATGAAACATTTGGGAAATACTTAATTCCCATATACTCTTTCTCAAACTCCTCTTTACTTCTTCAAAACTCCGTTTAAACACAAATACTGACTTTAAAAGATTCTCAAAAGTCATAACTCAAATAGGGTTCAAGCTAAAATATAGACATAAATGAATCAACTCAAGGATATCAATAACAGTATAGAAAACTCAATACTCATAACTCAAGAACTCAGAACTCAACGATACTACTCATCTCAAGAATACTCGATTCATAGTATTCATGCTGAAATATAGACATGAATGAACCAACTCAAGGATCTTAATGCATAACATATAACACTTCAATAATTAGGAATAGAATTTCAAAAAGAATTAGGAACTCAAGGACTCAAAATCACCTTAATAAAATCTTTTGAACTTTTCTCTTAAACTCACTTTAGTTTTGAATGTGCATAAGACATGTGATTAGAACATGCAGGAATTCTCAAAGGTATATGGAGCGTACAGGCGCTAATACGGAGAAGGAAAACGTAGCCACAACTCAAAGGAACACATCAGGATGAAACATGGAAGGGATCAGCCAGGCGACCCCTAGCGCACTGCTAGCGCGGGGAGTCAGGCACAAAAATTTAGCCCCAGGTTTGGGGTGCACTGCTGGTGTAGGGCGCGATGCACCAAACTTCTGGGAGCCAGCTCTGGCGCCTTCATGGTGCGCCTCCCCACACCCTTGTCCAGCAACCGAATAAATTTTCAAGCTAAAATTAGGACCCCCCAACTAGTTTAGAATTGGGAAAATTTCTCCTAAACTCTTTCCGATTATCAAACCCAACACAAATACATGAGAACTTTAATACAATTTCTTTGGAAACATAACTTTACCAAAGATTCACAAAACAAAAGAATCAAAACCTCCATTCTTAAAAGATTGAACTCAATATCAATAACTAGGAATGGATCTTTTAGATATAACGATTTCTTGACTAAATTGAGATGTAGGGCATGAGGAAGAACAAGTCCATCACTGTGAGAAGTCTTACATACCTGGAAAGAATAAATGTTCTTGGCGAAATCGATGGAAACTTGAAGAACGCTTGAACCCTAGTTTTTCTCTCCGCTTAGAACTTTCTTCTAAGTGTTAAAAAACGTGAAAAATAGTTCTAACCGTGATCAAACCTTAATTGGGTGATAAAAAAAACGTGGCTTAGTCTTAGAAGGAATGGGAAAAGAAAAAACTACCCCTCTAGAAACAATTTAGGAGCCTTAAAAAGAAGGCTTCACTAAAACAAACATATATTTTTATTTCGATCTCAAAATGAAGTAAACTTGGCAGCGTTAAAAAGAGGACTCAAAGACCTTTAATTTGATAGGCCATGGGCCACCTAATTATTTATGTACTAAGAGTTATGATCATTTGAAGTTGACCCAAGTAAAATCTCATATTGAAACTCAATCGGTAAGAAAGCTTTCAACTCGACTTTATGCCAGGGGATTCTAATGACCTTAATTTGTATCCAGAATCATTCTCACACTCAAGAATTGACCTTAACACCTAAGAAATTTTAAAATCACTCAGTACAATCTTATTCACAAATGAAGAATGGTTCGAGTCATAACTTAGAAATTTTTGGGGTGTTACATTTGCATTGTTCATGGAGGCTAATGCTTCAGTTCTATCTAATTATTGCTTATGAATTCTTTTCATGGGTTTGCATGCCCGATAGTTGAACTCATGTAACTCTAATAGATGTTTCATGGTCTTATTGTGGGATTTGGGCTAGAAATATATTCTTTAAGTAATATTTTTCTTTCATAAATCGATATATGATTTTATTTGGATCATTATTTTGTTTTAATGAGTATTGATGAGTTTTGGAGTTGCACATATTTTATCTTTGTTCTTAAATGATTTGGTAAGTGTATGGATTTTTGGTACTCCCGACAGGTGGTGTTAACGAGTGCCAGTCACGTCTAAGGGGTAGTTTGGGATGTGACAATAATCACCTAACATCTCCTCGACTGTTACACGAAATATGATAACTTCGCTCATCAATCGTATACTCATTTTTTAAAACACATAACAAAATAACGGTGTGTTATAATTTAATATATAATATTATTAATTTATATTTGAAAAAGGAGTAATATCCTATTTCCAAAATCCACATAGATTATTTGATCGTAGTTTGTTGATTTGATTATTACTTTACCATTTCTATCAATATAGTGGACTCTTTCAAGAATAAAATAAAATTGTGGAGCTAAACACTCTATTTTATTCGTATCTCAAAGTATAACTTACATAAATCTCATACATATGGGGATAATTACATTTTATTCTGGAAGTTTCCCCATAATAAAAATCCCAGATATTTCATTGTTCTCGGATACATTTATTGGTTGTCTGATATATTGCAAAAGGTATATTACTTAATAAGAGGGATGCATCTGAGAGGGGATAGAGATGTATCTGAGGGGGATAGGGATATAACCGAGGGGAGATTTTTGTAATTTTATAAATGGTAAGAAATTTTAGAGATTATGATATTTTAAGTTGTGTATTTATGTAATTTTTCATATCTTAAATCTATACAAAATGGGCCAAGTGAACCCAAAAAGAAATATAACAAAAATAAAAGCAACAAACAGGCCCAGTCCAAAAGAGCCACCTTCTTTTATATATCATCCCTAAGAAGTAGGGTTTTCCATTTTGAACTCCCACCCATCTCCCTCTATGCCGTCACTTGGAGCTAGTTGACACTCACTACCATATGGTAATATTAAATTTATTATTACTGATTTTATATGTTTATCAAATTGAAACCAGTTTTTGAAACTATTTCACAATCAACAAGAACGTTCATATTTAACGTTTTTTAAATAGAGAAATATAATGTACTTCGCATCCAAAAAAACATTGTATCATACTTGATGTTTAGAATGATTTTGCTTTTATTTTTTCAATTTTTTTGACTAATCATAAAAACCATTTGAAATTAATAGAAATTTTTAAGTGGAAACATGCTAAAGGTATAAAACTATATCGAAATAAAAGTATCTTAATTATCATGTAGATGCTAGATGCTAGATTCTAGATCTTCGTCACAATTATTGAGTTTTGTGTCAAAATTATCATGCTACATTTTAACACAATTATAGAACTGCATCAGAATTATTGACTTCTGTTGAACCCGTCTAAGATGCTAGATCTTCATCCTGATGTTTTTAATACAAATAGAAAATCTATTTATCTTTATCATGATTTTCTAATACAAATATAAAATATAAATAATAATTACTTGATAATTTGACTTTAAAGTGGGCCAATTTTTTTTTGGTCTATCAAAAATTAAGTTGTACTATATATAACTATTACTAATATACTTTTATTACCATTCTAAAGTTACTTTAGTGAGTTAATTTTAACCCTTATTTTCTAATACATATATAGAATTTAAATAACAGTTACTGATAGTTTGACTTTTAAATTCAAATGAATCCTAGATAAGAATCTTGGTCATTATCTTTTTTTCCAACTGAGTAGGAAACAACTCAAAGTGGGCCGATTTTTTCTAGTCTATCCAATATAAAGTTGTAGTATAAATAGCTATTACTAATACATTTTTTATTACCATTCTAAAGTTACTTCTTAATCTAAATAAAAATTACTAATTGTTTCTTGAGATTGCCCTTAAATTTCTCCAAACACAACCAAAGAAGGATCCATTTGGATCAGGAAATTTGTAAGTAAGTTATCGATCAAGTAAATTTTCTATTTCTTTTCTTTTTTTACTTCCTATTATAGCATTTGAAATTTATCAAATTAAAAAGGTGATGTCTTTTTCAATTGTACATAAATTTTTTAATTAGAATTTAGCAGTATGAAAAAGTAGAAAATAATTAATTTTGTGAAAATCAACATGGTTGTTTTGTCTAAAAAAAAATTAATTTATGACTTTCTGCTATAATTACAGACCCTGCAAAGCTATCGATGTAGCTTTTGTGAGATCATAGAATTTTATAAATAAATTAATTAATTAGAAATATATGAGGTATTTTGAGAAAACATTTGATAAAATGATGTAAGTGTAACATGAATTTAAGACTCAAGAGTAAAGAATCTTTCGATTTAATAACGTTTTATCATTTTATAAGCTTATAAAATGTGAATCTAACTAATTATATAAGTCAATGAGTTGGAATTCTATGTTTTCAATTCTTTCTGAAATTAGTTCTTTATTAGTTTGTGACTTTGTGCTATCTAATATATTCTACAAAATTTAGGTATGTAGATTTAATAAGATCAGTGAATTATTTTATTTTATTTTACCTTAATTAGAGATATTGGGGGTCTCTTTGGGTAACTCAAAAATCATTTAATTTTGATTTTCATAACTTTTATCAATCTAAAAAGTGTATAAATATTGGTGTTTCTATTGTCACATGTGATATTCGATTGAATTGATACATCATAAATTAGTGCAGAAGTCAGCAATGGAAGATCATAGTGATACGAGTGAGAGAAGAGAAAGTTTGGTTAAGGTTATGATAGGAGGACCTAGAGAGGATGAAAATGAGGACAACTTTGTTACTAACAATACAGATGGTGGTGCATCTGGGGATGAATTGGGGATGAATTGAATTTGTCACTTGGTACATCATTAAAGAGGAAGAAATACAGTGCCAATCAAATTCGAGAACTTGAAGCGTGCGTGTATCATTCCAAATTGTATTACATTTATCAATATGTTTATGCTAATTAACATTTTTTTTTTTGAATTTATTGCCCTGTTGGTATCAGTGTATTCAAAGAAAATTCACATCCTGACGAAAAAACAAGACTAGAACTAGCAACAAATTTGTCTGTGGACAAAAAACAAGTGCAATATTGGTTCCAAAATAAAAGATCCATATTCAAGGTGATGGTCATATGTCATCTTTCTCTTCATTCATGTTAATCTTGTGTAATTTTTTGTGTAATAATGAAAGTGAATTATGTTGTTTATTCAGACGCAATTGGAATGACATGATAAGTGAGTGTTGCAACAAGAAAATGACAAACTTTGTATAGAGTATGCCGCAATGAAGGAAGTCATGAAAAATTCAATTTGTGATCCGTGTCATAATAAAGATACTATAAGGAACAAAAGTATTGATAATAAGGAAATATTGAATGAGCATTTCCGCCTGAAGAATGAACTTACGAGGATTGCTATCCATGCAGATAAATTTTTGGGGCCTTCTACATTCTTAGAAGGATCATTAACATCCATGATGGAAAATTTTGGGTAAGAATTACTTACGGAAAGAGATGAAACTAGTGATATAAATGTTGTGGATGATTTATCATTAAACGGGGTTGATTTTGGAAAATATTTATCAAGTCCTCTACCCACAAACTAAGTTAACAAATATTTAACACTTGATAAATCAATGTTACTAAATCTCACTTTGAATGGCTTGAATGAGTTGCTTAAGTTGGCAATGAGTGATGAACCTTTCTGGGTTAGAAGCTTAGATGGAGGTGGGGAAATATTAAATATGGAAGAACATGCTAGATCATTTATTCCAATTATTGGCATAAAACCTAGCCATTTCACAACAGAAGCCACAAGGTCATTTGGTACAGTGGCTGGAAATAGTTTGACATTGGTAGAGATGTTGATGAATGAGGTACTTTGGTTTTTCATCCCAATTTCCTTCTCACGTAAATTCATTAAGAACATTCAGTTGTTAACCCCTTATACCCCTATTTGGTGTGAAAAATTATTGCTTCATGTTTTTCTTTTATGTTTAGTATTATTCTTACTTTTATTATATTTAACATATTTGTTTAATTAATGGTTCTTCAACTAATTATTACATTTTTTTTTCAATTAAGTTTAACTTTGAAGTCATAAACATAAGAATATGTTTACCTGTTATATTCTTTTTTTTTTAAATTATTGTCTTTTATATTTTCAGAGTCAATGGGTAGACATGTTTCCATGCATTATTGGTAAAGTCAATACTTTTGATGTTATTTCTACTGGCATAGGTGAAAGCAAGAGTACCTGTGGTTCATGTCCGCAAAATTCAATTTCTACGTTTTTGTCAAAAACATGTTGAAGGTACTTGGATTATTGTGGATGTGTCTGTCCACACAATCAAAGAAGGCTCGCAACAATATAAAATTGAAAAATGTCGAAGGCTCCCTTCTGGTTGCATTATTCAAGATATGTCTAATGGTTACTCTAAGGTAACTCAACTTAAATTGTTTTTTGCATTTGCGTCCCATGCAGGTCTTCATAATTTTAAATTTTTTTAATGATTGTGTTGCTTGTTCATTCTATATTGAGCATTTTCTAAAAATTATTCTCTTGACATTTGCTTCTAGCTTTTATTTTTGTTAACAGTTTCTTATATAGAATCAGTTGAGTCCACTGAAAGTTGTATCTTAGTTTTGAACCTTATGTTTGTATTTTATGTTTTAAGATGCTTTTGTAATTCATGAAATTACACTATCATCGAATTCATAACTATATATTTTGTGTTTTCATATTTAGTAAACTTTTAATTAGAAATGAGATCATTGAGAATATTCTATATCTTTAAATTATAAATTTATAATCTATGAATGAAGGTAGAACTTCTATATTATCATCATTAATATATAAGCGATATATTCGTGAAATTATATTATTATCTAATTTTATAGCTATATATTTTGTGTTTTCATAATTAGTCTACTTTTAATTAGAAATGATATTATTGAGCATATTTTATATCTTTTAATCATAAATTTATGACCTATAAATGAAGGTAAAACTTCTATATTTTTCATGTTTGATATATGAGCTACATACTGAAGTATCTTTCTCCCACCTCAATAGCAGATGATTGTAATCCCAAACATTATTCATAGGGTTACATTTTCTATGCATTATTTTTCATGATCAACATATAGTTATTCTATTTTGTATTATCTTATCTTCCTTATACTATTTTATTCAAAAGGAAAAAGGTTGGTTTTCTTCTAGCATTGATAACTCCAAACATTTTGAAATTGTATGGAGTATATTCTATCCTCTTTAAAAAGAATTGTTTTAATGCTTAACCTTCTAACCTTATAATGAAGCTCTCATTGTTCAATTTTGTTATTGTTGCTTTCAGGTTTGTTTGAATTAATATATTTAGATACACAAATATGTTACTTTCTTTTGCAAAAAATTGCCTACAATCTTCCTCTACACTTTAGATCTTGTGTCAGGCCAAGGCCAACATGTAAGACAAAAAAATTGTGCACGCCCCCTTCTATAATATTTATTTGTAACACCAACATGAATCTTTTTTAGGATACAATCCTTGTGATTGAGTCCATGATTTGGTTGCTGAGTTTTCTAAGTTGTCCCAAACAATAATTATTTTACTTTAATTGGTAATTAGGTTAATATTTCATACAAGTTCATATTTTTTTTAGTGGCTTAATATTGATATAATATTTTCAGATTATTTGGATCGAGCATGTGGAATATGATGAAATTTTTGTTCATCATTTGTATCGCCCTTTGATCAGAACCGGTTTAGGATTTGGCGCACAAAGGTGGATGTCCTCTTTGCAAAAGCATTTTGAGTTCTTGAGAGTGATGACGTCATTTGTTGATTACACAGGTAATCAAGAATATTTTATTATTTCGCCAAGTCCATACACATTTGAATACCAATTAAAAAATTGAATTTTGATAAATTTTTATTTTAAGCAATTGATTCAAAGGGTGAGACAGGTATGGGAATATTGGCTCAACACATGACACGCAATTTTTGTGCGGGAATTTGTGCAACCTCTAACAAGTGGAAAGCAATTCAAATAGAAAAGGGACAAGATGCAAATTTGATGATGAGGAAGAATATTAGTGACCTTGGTGAACCTATCGGTGTGATTTTAAGTGCCACAAAGACAATTCAATTACCGATAAAACCACAATATTTATTTGAATTCTTCACTAATAAAAATATGAGAAGCCAATGGGATATATTATCCTATAGTGGTCCCATGAAAAATATTATCCATATTATTAAGGGTCAAAATCTTGAGAGTAGCGTCTCTCTGTTATGTGCTAATGTGGATAATCAATTATTACTTATTTTAGAAACATGACAGAGTTTGTTCTTATATCTTATTGTTGATTTATTAATAATATTTTCTTTTAATTTGAAAATGTAGGGGGATGACATCATTGCTAATCAAAATAACATGTTGATCTTTCAAGACACTTGCATGGATGCAACAGGTTCTCTTTTAGTCTATGCAATAGTTGATTCTTCAAAATGAACACGATGATGAAAGAGGGAGACTCTTCTTGTGTGGAACTCTTGCCCAATGGAATTTCGATAGTTCCTGATTTATCTCAAGATTATTCTGCTAATAATAACAACGGTGAAAATAATAATGAATTTTGTAGTGGATCACTTGTGACTATCAGGTTTCAAATGTTGGTGGACAATCTTTCCACAATAGATCTTCCAGAGAAGTCAATCATAGACGCAAATGACATCATCTCTCATACAATTCATAAGATCAAAACTGCTCTCAAATGCAAGTGATTCTTCTAAGATGAATTGTTATCCATTTATCAGCCATTAATTCTTTTTGTCTCTTTTTAATTTTTTTCGTATTTTGATTCATAGAAGAGGGATATTAAGTATCAAACTTGTGTGTGAAACTACATAACAAATAAATAAGTAATAGTTTAGTTTCAACTCTGTTTTCTTGAAGATTAAGAGCTAGCACTTGATTCCTATTTATTATGTTTTTTTTTCGAAAAATGAGATATTATTAAATCATTCTTCTTTTTTTGTCTAGAGTCTTGAATAACATTACAATGTTTTTAATGTCAATAATAGTATATATGACACTATTGTATTATGCTATTTTGAGTTTATGTAGGAAGTATCTTTTTGATGATTTATTGCTTGTTTGATTATTATTTTTCTGACTATGAATAGTCTTAATTTCAAGCTTACTTGATAATAAAATGAGTTAAATCAACAATGGTATGAATCCCACATTAAATGGTAAGTACTAACATTTGCAAGAGATGTCTTCAGAATTATAATAGTTTTTAAGGTTGACATTTTGAATATTAAAACAATTGAAATGAATTGAAATTGTTGTAAAGTAAAACAACTTATCCTCACCAAAAAAAAGTAGATTAAGTAGCTTTTGGTGTAAAAATATTCTTGTAATATTAAATGATTAAAACTGATGAATTTTAAGATGAAAAAAGATACTTTTGTAACATCCCGCCTTAGAAAGAGCTAAATTTAGAAAGCGCTAAATTGGAAATAGCTAAGTTGAGAATGTTGCAAGTTATGCTTAAGTTGTGAATTTGGGGTCAACTTCAAATGACCATAACTTTTAATACATGTGAGTTAAGTGCCCCATAAGATATCAAATTAAATATCTTGGAATCCTCTTTCCAACGCCACCGAATTTGCTAAATTTTGAGTTCATATGTGGGATATATTCCCGTTTGAAGTTAGTATGTCCAATTAAGGAAAGTTACCCGAATTAATGAAGGGTATTTTGTTTTTTCCTTACCCCATCAGCTTAAAATGATTTTAATAATATTTTAGGGGTCAAAACTGATTTTGTTCAGTTTAACAATCCTAATTTATGCTTAGGGTTTTAGAGGAGAGTTCTAAAAGAGAAAAGAAGAGAAAAGGAAGAACGGTCGAGGTTTCTGCGAATCGAGGATTTGTTTCACCAAATCGAGGTTGGTAAGTTTTCATAGTGTTGGGTTCGTTCACTCACACGTCAATCATGATTTACATATTCGAATTCATCCATAAAGATTGAAAGATTTAAGTTCTTGATGAGTGTTCTTGAAGTGTTGTTTTCTTTCTTGAATTAGGATGGGTTTGATGAGTTCTTGAGATAAATGTTATGAGTTTGAGGGTTAATTTTGAGTAGATTCTTGTGTACATGTATTGGGTCATTAAATCTAAGGAAAATTTGAGGAAAACAATCAATTCTAGACGAGTTAGGGTCAGAAAATGAGAAGAAAAAATCATCGCAATGTTCTAAGGGAGGGCAGGAGCAATGCACCCCAGATGCGCTGGGGGGTCTAGGGTGGCGCCTAAGCAGTGCACCACAAACGATCCTCTGAAGTTCAGGGGTTGGCGCCAACAGTGCGCCAGGATCGCGTGGCCCCCACCATTTTTCCACCGTTTGCTTCGTCTAAGTCCTTTTAAAGTGTACCTTTACTCCCTATTGGTTCTAACTAATCTAAACTGCATCTAAACATCGAGAGATCATTCATAACATGACTTATAACCCTTGAATTCATAATTCAAATTCAAGGTAGAGTTAAGAGCTAAGTCTTGAAAGTTCTTTCGAGTCTTTTCAAGAAGTCGTTTACAATGTTTTAAAACTTGTTTTAAGACTTGAGTACTTGAGTTTGAGGATGAGGAGAGTTGAGTTCATTTTTTAACTAAGTATTCCCAAAAGTAAATGTTTTTATATTTAAAATGAGGGGAAACACCGATTTCCAAAGGAGTTTCATGAGGAGTTTTGAGTACTATCTCTTTTAAGAGAAATCTTTTGAGTAATAATCTCAAAGTTGAGGATGAGGAAAGTTTTTTAAAATATATGAGCTAAGTTATATTTTGGGAGTACTATTGAGCACCGATATGGGGACGAGTTCAAATAACTCAAAGTCCTCATAAACCATGTAGCCAATGTAGGTAGAAAGGGTCATACTTTTTAGATGAATCCTTATTGTTTTTCAAACATATCTTAGTGGATCCACATAGTTGAGGAGTTCTATACCCCGAAAAGGTATATGACAGTTCTGGCAGCGTGGGCGAGACGCTCTATCATCACATAGCTCATAGTGATGGTTGTCGGTTAGAGAATCTCCCAAATAGAGTTAGTTTGTATTTTTACATACAAACTAAGTTATTATTGTATTTTTGAATACATTGAGTTGTTATCTAGTGTTTTAAATGCTTTATATAAACTGCATCTTTATTGTTGTTTTTATACTACTTTGAGTTGAGTATCCATAAGTTGAGGTTAAGTTGAGTAGAGTCGAGGTGAGTATATTTCCTTCTTTTCAAGTTCAAGCTTTTATGTTATGTTCAGTATTCCCCTTACATGCTCTTATATTCAATGTATTGATGTCAATTGGCCTGCATCTTTCTATGATGCAAATACAGGTAATCAGGATTATCAATCGGCACTCCGTTGATCAATTCGAGTTCCAACTAGATTTGGTGAGCCTCCTTGCTTTCCAGAGGGTTTCACATTGAGTTTACATTTCAGTTTTTGCTTATTAGGATATCGTGGGTCTTGTCCCGACATCCATCTCAGTTAGTAGACGCTTCATAGATAGTAAAGTTTACAGAAGTCTGTTTATTTTCATTTGTTAATGTTCTAGACTTGAGTTGTCTCCTTTGGCCAGTGAATGTTTTAATACATTTATGAGTGATCTATTTTAAGACTATGAGTAAAATTTCTACTTTTGAGTTTATCTATTATTGAGAAAGTCTTCCGCTGAGAGTTGAACCAGACCAAAGGTTCACTTGGGGCCAACAATGGTTCTTGAGTGTCTGTCGCGTCCAGGGTGTAGGCTCGGGATGTGAGAACTTTCCACTGTATCGACAAGTTTGAATCTCTAAATTTATATGTTAAACCTTTCATTACCAAAACTCTCAATGATAATTATCATTCCCAATTTTCGCTAATAATCTTACTATGATTGGAACAAAATTAATATCTCGTGAGTTAAAATTACTAGTGAAACTAGTAGCCAAATGCATTTTAACTAACATTTTTATATGATTAGTAGGATTTAATATTTCAAAATATATATAGAGAGAATTTTATTGGATTGGTACCAGATACTCGATATTCAAAATAGAAAATCTTTGAAATTATCATATTATTTTAGTTCATAATTTTCATACTAGAGTCTTGAGATCAATGATCCTGCAACTAAAATTAGTTTCTTGTCTTTTTTTAAAAGATATTCTTTTTTTTTAGGAATTTTATGAATATATTCTCTTAATTTTACTTTTCATTATTTATGGTATGTATTCTAGAAATTCTTTTTAATTACATAATTTTAATTCTTCTCGTAAAGTGACAAGTTCATGTAGACCATGTAAACATCACATGATCTGGATAGTTGCATCTCCAAGATGGTCACATATGTGCTTATTATCAACTCGCAATATGAATTTACAAGGTTGTTGGCCCAAATAGTAATGTTAAGAGTACAATTTCCAGATTATGCAATACAAACAATTCATCTTGATAATCCTGGTGAGTTTACATCACATGCCTTTACTGATTATTGTTTGACCACTAGATAACAATTGAACATATGGTTGCTCACGCTCACACTCAAAATAGTCTAGCAGAATCTTTGATTAAGCACCTCGAATTGATAGCTAGACCATTGCTAATAAGGACAAAATTGTTTGTTTCAATATGGGGAATGCTATTTTGTATTCATGTTTATAGGGTTCCAGATGAGTTTCGAGGATCAAAAGAATATTTAAAGCTTGTTTGTGCACACTTTTAGCGACGAACAAATAGAACTTTAGCGACGGAAAATGGGTTTTAGCGAAAAAATTACTGAGTTAAATATATATATATTCGAACCTATTTCGTATTTTTAACATTTTGGTAGCTAAAAAGGTTGATTTGGGGTGATTTTTTATATGTTTTTCTTTCATAATCATTGGGTACGCTATTTCTATTTCACTCTTTCCCTAGAAATAGCCCTTTCATAGTACATAATTTCTATCCACAAAATAGAGATTTTAAACCCCAAAGTAGAGAAATAAAAATTTATTAATTTAAAGGTCGATATGGAATGGGTTTTCATTGATTTTCAGGATTTAAGGTCCATGTATTGTGGGTAAACTGATTTTGACAAAGCTTTCCCAAAATTTCTCATTTTTAACCGCATTTCAAATATGGGGAGGTTTTCTCCCAAAGTTGGACAAGTAATAAATTCTAGATTTGGAGCTCAATTATTGTTTGTTTTCAATGGGTTTTTCAAACACGGACTCCTCTTGACTTGTAGAATTTGATTTTCAACTAAAATATAATTTTAACCTTTTGATTTTCGAAGTGATTTTTAGATTATTTTTCCTCCAATTTCCAATCCTATCAATATGGGTATCATTGAGCTTCTTTTGATGAACTCTATCCATTCTTGATAGTTGAGGATCATGTCGGTGATCGTGTGGCTAAGGAAGTACTTAGAGTTGTTCAAGTGAAGTTTCGACCTTCGAGGTAGGTCTGGCTATCCCTCTTTTAGACTGAGATGAGTAAGTGATCTTTGTTAGGGAGTCAACTGTTAAATGAGTTGTAGTATGTGTTTTAGAGGTTGTTAAGTGTTGGCATTCTTGTTTAGTCTGTGTGATGTATATTTGTGATGTTTACCCTGTGTGGAGGCTCGGGTGAAATTGGTAATTATTACTGAAAATTTGTGATATGTGAGTATTTACTCAAGCGAGAGGTTGTGTGGCTTATCCTTATATTTGACAATGAGATACCCGAGTTAGGGAACTGAGTATATTTTTGAAACATCTTAAAAATGAAAGAAATGTTTTTCTAAGTGGTAGAGACTAATTTTAAATGGATTTCTCCACTATCCCTATCATTTGAAGCGTGTTTCATAAAGTGTTAAGTTTGGGAACTTTATGTTATTCAAAATCTTTAATGAATTGATTATGACTTTGTGTTAATGCATTATGTTGCATTCATCCTCATTCAGCACTCTATCGTTGATGTGAATATGAAAAAGTGGAGAAAATACTATTTTTGAGAAAGAAAATGTGATACCTTACTTATATTCTTAACCACATTGAGGTGGCAAGTTAATGAGATATTGAGATTGGTAGATAGACTATGAGTCCCCCATGGGTCCTTTTCTAGAATTTAGAGGCTCGAGAAGATGTATACTAAAGGTTTTACGACGACCTTGGTGCAACTACATAATCTCATGTGATGATTTAATTATTATTTGAACTCTAAGTGTTTACTTTATTGGCGTCATTCTATATAAATTAATGGCACTGTTGCCAGAATGGAACTTTTCTGTGGGCAAGTAGAAGCGTTTAATAGTTATTTCTTCAATCTGATTAGTTGTTATTGATATGGCGTGAGTTTACGGTATTTTTGATACGTTTCACTTAGAATTTGCGTGCGTCTTGAGCTATTTTGTTATTAGGAATAATGTTTTGTGTAATTTTTGCAGGAAATAGACTTGGATGTGGTTGATGAAGATGCGAGCTGAAAAGTGCAGAAGTAGCCACCAACGTAGCCACCCACGGATCGTAGGCCATTCGATGGACCGTGGATGGGCAGTCGTAGGTCTTGGTTTGGGGGTTGAAGTTCCAGTAGTCAGTCCACATAATGGCAAGACAGACCGTAGGTGGAACATTAGGGAAGTCTAACCAAGGGTGAACCCACGGAGCAGACGACGGACCGTAGGTCGACCCACGATCCGTCATGCACGTCCGTCAATGATAATCTAAGAGTTGAAGGTTCCAATACATGATGAAAGTTTCTAAGTGTTGAACCACGGAGGGTGACCTAAGGATCGTAGGTCGACCCACGGTTCGTAAGTCGTGCCGTCAACAGAAGTCGCGTTCCAGCAGCTTATTTCTTTATTTTGTTTCCTATTTTATTTAGGACTTGTTTTCTATAAATAGGAGTTGTAAACCTCATTTTTGGGGGTTAGACATTACTGCAAACTCTTCGTTCTTGGTCTTTGGGAAATAATTTGCAAACTCTTTGCAATTAACTTTTCGAAATTCATTTTATACAATTTTCTCTTTAAATTTCAATTGAGGATTTCGGGTTTCATCAATTCTTCTTGTAAGTTCATGAATTCTTTTTACCCAATTATGAATTGTGATCTTTCAAGCAAGAGTAGCTAAATCCACAACAAGGGTTGTGGGAACCATGAGCAATTAACAAAGTATGAATAATAATTAGATAATTCTTGAATAGTGTTTATCCATGTATTGTTGTATTGTTAATCATTTCGTTTAGAAGTCTTTTTAATGAGTGCACGCGTTAGAACTCGCCTCATTCCTACTTGCCGGACAAAGAAGGTAATGAACGAGAAAAGGATTAAACAACAGAGATTTAGGATGCTATCTAATAGTCTAATGTCAATTGGAGTGAGAGTGAAAACTAAGCCATACATTATTGTGATGGCTAATCTGAGGTAAAGGTAAAGGTTAGTAAAGTATACACCCGTAGCCGGACCAAGGTGCGTGGTGAAATTCCCTATTTTGAGGACCAATCACTTAGGGATACCCAACTTACCAACTTTGCATGTTAAACACTAGGAAAGGATTACTATTATTAGGATTCCTGCGTTAAAAGCTTATGGGGAACACATATACCCTAGTTTCTCTCTCTTATTGATAACTCAAAGTTTGAATCTTGTCTACTTGTTACTTAAGCTTTCAAATATGTTACTTACTTACTCCCCTCCCCCCCCCCCACTTTGTTTACTTTTCTGGGAAAGAGTTTGACTAAATGGATATAATAGTGAGTTAAGTTTAAGTCTGAACCATATTCCTCGTGGGATTGACCCTAACCTACAAGTTGGGCTCTTTATTTGACAACAATTGCGTGTACATCTTTAATAGATGTGTAATTTAAGCGTTTCAAATTTTGGTGCCGCTGCTAGGGAATTTGGCTTTTAGATTAAGTTTAACTACATTATTGAACTTTAGTCAATTATTTCCTGATTTTACATTTTTTTTTTCTTTTGTTTTTGTTTTCTACATGTTTCTACTCTAATGTATGCCAAGTACACAGAGTCAAGGCGAACCGTTGACCCCCTATGATCCATAATTGAATAAGACTTTAAGGATAATGAATAAATAGGGGGTACTAAACAATCCAATCGAAGAGGGTCTAGGTGATGGAGTTGCATTGCAGCCTCTTGGGGTTGTTAATGTGAACGCTCAGGGACATGGTGGTAATTTACTCGGAGATGCAGAATCAGTCAGCACCGAGGCTTCCTGATAACTACTGGGTTGACTACAATACAGTTGAATATGAATGGCCTATAGTTCTACCTCCAGGGCATACATTCGTGGTAACCAGCAATTTGATGCAAATGCTTACAACACGAGGGTTGTTTTCTGGTCTAGCTTCGGAAGATCTGCATGCTCACATGGCTAAATGGAAAATTGTCTGTAAGAGTTATATGGGGCGACCGAAATTGGATATGGATTTTATAGGGTTGAGAGTCTTCCCTATGTCATTGACTAGAGATGTTGTAGTGTGGTTTTCAGAGCATATATTTAATTCGATTCAAACATGGGACCAATTGCACAAGGTTTTCATAGCGAAGTATTTTCCGGTGTCTAAGAAGCTAAATCGCAAGGATAAATTAAACAATTTTGTAGCACTACCTGGAGAGTCTGTAAGCAGTTCATGGGATAGGCTCAGTGCATTCATAAGAAGTGTTCTAAATCACCGCATAGATGATGAGTCATTGAAGGAGTACTTCTACAGAGGTCAGGATGACAATGCGAAGGTTGTGCTTGATACTATTGCGGGAGGATCATATGGTGAGTGCACTTTTAAGGATATCACTGAAAAACTAGAGAAGACTTCCCAAAACAATAAGGCATAGAGCACTCGAAAGGCTAATACTGGAAGGAACACATATGCAGTCCAAACTGCACCTAGTCAGTTTAATGATGATATGAGTGAAGATATTGCTCAAATAAGAACAGAACTGGGCTTGGTATTGAAGCATGTGAGTGAAAGTGCAGAAAAGGTAAATATAGTAAACTATTTAACAAGAACTCCACCACCACCAGTTGAGGAATGTTACTATGGGGAGGATACATATTTGGTTAATTATCAGACGGGGAGTTTCCAAACCAACACCCAAGGTTCCAACTCGAATAATTGGTGCCAAGGTCAAGAAAACCAAGGTTGAAACTATGGCAACTACAACCGCGAAGGAAACTATGTTCGGGATGGGAACTTCAATCGTGATAACAACTACAATAGAAACAACTATGGCAATAGGAACGATCGAGTTGGGCCATATGTTCCACCTGGTAAAGAATCTGGTAATAGAGAGGATGGTAGTAGTATGACTCGCATTGAGGATACGATGCAGAAGATGATGAAGAGGTTTGATGCGACTGATGAAAATGTGAAAGAGATGCGAACTGAGTTGTTCGGGATTGGTCAAAAAGTTGATGCTTATGCAGTGTCGATCAAGCAACTTGAGCAGCAGTTTAGTCAGTTGTCCGCTACTGTGAATCCACGCCAACCTGGCACACTTCCTATCAACACCGTCCAAAATCCATAAAATGATAGGTATTGTATAGCAATCATTACTCGCGGAGTAAAACAGGCTATTGACCCCCCATGCCATCTGAGGTTGAAAAAGTGGTAGAAAAAGATGCAGATGATATTGAGGTGACTGGAGAGTCGAAAGATGCTACATAAAAAAGAGGTTGAGTTAACCCAGAAAGTTGTCCCCATGCCTAGAACTCCACCTCCCTTCCCACAGAGGTTAGTGCAAAATACTGAAAAAGGAAAATATCGCAAATTCATAACTATGTTGAAACAAATTTCCATCATGTCTCGTTGATAGAAGCTTTGGAGCAAATGTCTGGGTATGCAAAGTTCATGAAGGACTAGGTGACCAAAAAGAGGGCCGTCAGTTTTGAGAATGATGAGAGGTTGCAGCATTGTAGTACAATTTCAATGAGGTCACTACTGCAAAAGAAAGAGGATCCTGGAGATTTTACTATTCCTTGCCCATCGATAAGATGCACTTTGTAAAGGCTTTGTGTGATTTAGGTGCCAACATTAATTTGATGTCATTATCGATTTATAAGAAGTTAGGTTTAGGGGCTCCAAAACCGATTGCGATGCGTTTACTTATGACTGCTAGAACTATGAAGAGGCCCATTGGAGAGCTCCAAAGATGTCCTTGTGAACGTAGGGTCGTTCATTTTTTCGGCGGACTTTGTGATACTTGATTGTGAGGTTGACTTTGAGGTTCCCATCATCCTAGGGAGACCATTTCTTGCTACTAGGCATGCCTTGGTCGACATGGAGAAAGGGCAGATGAAGTTCTAACTAAATAAGGAGGAGGTGACTTTTAACATATGTAGGTCTCTGAAGCAGGAAAGTGATCTTAAGTCGGTAGCGGTGGTAAATCATATATTGGAACAAGATTTCAAAGTATTTATTAAGGAGAAGTTAGGTGTTGGTGACATGGACGAGCTTGATAAATTTCACCTAAAAGCATATGGTAATTCAGCCTTGTGCAAGGAGGAAAAGCACCATGATCAAAAGACTGAAAAGTGCAAATTTTCTCCTGGTGATCTGGTATTGTTATTTAACTTAAGGATGTGCTGGTTTCTGGTAGATTCAAGTCCAAGTGGACAGGACCATTCAGATTGACCAAAGTGTTCCCAAATGGAGTGGTTGAGCTCAAGAAAAGGAAAGGGACGAGGTTCAAAGCCGACCGACAGAGGATAAACAGCTACATGGGAAATTCAAAGAAAATCAATGCAGTGATAGAGGCTTGGCACCTTGATGAAGTCTGAGTACTTAAGGTGTCTGCGTCGTGCCACGATATTAAATCAAGCGTTGCTTGGGAGGCAACCCAAGATGTACAATATAGCCAACTATAGGAGTTTCTTTTCCATGTAGGAGTATTCTTCTTTCTTTTTTATTGTTGTAGCTCTTTAGATATCTGTTTATTTTTATGTTTTAGTGTTGGCTAGATATAAAATATGGTCTGTATCTAAAAAGTGTTCAGAAAATGTAAAAATAAAGTCCTGATGGTTGCTACGTGTGCAAGGACGAAAAGGCAAAATCTACAGAAAATAGTTGTGTACTGGTCTACGGGCCCCATTGATAGTCTGTTGGTCAAGTCATGGACCGTGGATGGCATCCGTAGATCCCATGTAAGTTTTCTATTTTTTTCTAAGTGTCAGCATGCCTTACAACCCTATCAGTGGACTGTAGGTCGACCCACAGACCGTCGATGGGGTCTCTTGGGTTCAGACTAGGGTTTATGTCCGACCCGACCCGGACCCCAACATAATAAAACCCCTTACTTTCAAAACATTTCCCACTTCCATATTTTTTCCCCAACCGTTTTTAACCTTTCATATACCAATTTTTCATCATTTAATAACCCACCAAATCATCCCTCACTGACCTACAACCAAATTCTAAATCCCATATCTCCCATATTCTTTCCCTAATCACTTCCATTTTCTTCCCCAATGATTCCAAGGTCCGAGTTTGGTGTCGAAGGCTAGAAAAGGTTCAAGGATTTTCATTGCACTAACACACTCACCAACTACAATTAGTACTTGCAAGGTAAACGATTTCACCCTAACTTTGAATTCATTGTTCATTGTTTAAATCATGAAATCACAAAGTTGAACTTGACCTTGGGTTGTTAATCTCCTATTTGAATGTTAAATATAGTCTAGAAACACCCTTGGAATGATGGTGTGTGAGTGTGTAAGTAAATTCAACCAACTCTGTAGGTTGTTAAGTCTAATCGGAAGTTTTAACTTAGCGTTTCATTGTTTTGGTTGTGTTAAGACTTAAACTGTATGTAAATTCGAACCCTAAGGATGATAAACTACCGAATAATATGTTAAAATGCATGTTTAGACTTAAATTGAGTCATTACTTGATGAAATTATGCATTGACTAAAAGTTGAGGATAACCTGGCACAGAACTGACCCACGACTTCAACCCACGGATCGTAGGACAAGCTCTGTGGACCAGTGGCACACACAAAATTGCTTAAGTGTAGAACCACGGTGTGGACTACGGTTCTGCACATCTATGGTTCCCAAATTAGAGACCCAACTTAGGGTACTCTGACTTACGGAGGGGACCACGGGTTGTCGTTCCATCGACGGACTATAGGTACCCACAGTGGGTCACAAGTTTAGCTACTATCTGAAATTTTTTTGAGTTTTCTTCTAGGTCTGAATCTTATTCTAAAATTATTTCATGAGTCTTCTTACCTTGTTTGGGTACTAACTAGTCTTCCACAGGTACCATGGCTCCTAAACAAGCACCGAAATACTCTACAAAAGGCAAGTCTAAATGTGTCGCTCCTTCCCGTTACATGGTCGTGCAATCCAGTGATGATGAGTACATTCCAAAGACTACCAAGGGTTCCCACACTGCACCACGAACCACTAGGAGACAGTCCCAGAATATAGTTTCCACAATTGATGAGGTAACCACCCCATAGTCTGAGAAAGGGGCCACACAGGTCGAAAAGTCACAGTCTGGCTTAGAGTCGCAGTCAAGCTCCAGTTCTAGCGGCAGTGTCGTTTCATCTTTCGATGTTGATAGCACAGGGAATATCCCAGTACCCTCAAGTTCACAGTCGGCACCTATTGCTACGGAGCCGAATAGATGGTGCGTGGAGTGCCAATACCAAATATACTCTGATGCCTGCATGTTAAATGAGCATCAGAAGATGGCCAGGCACATTACAGAGTAGCTTCAAGTTCTTACATGCAGCCTCCACACTGCACCAGCTATTGAGGAACTCTTCAGGAGGCACAGATATGAGTGGCTGGCATGAAGCCCCGAGACCTACAGTGAGGAGATAACCAAAGGGATCTATGCCTCTTATGATGCCACCGTCCGAAATTCCATCTCTAAATGGGCCAAGCCTGCACCTCAACCTCCACTTCAGTCTACTTTGGTGCAGGGTTCCCAGTTGACATCTCAGAGGCAACCATTCACCGGTTTATATATGGACCAGCCCACACTCTGCCCATTAATACGGAAGACTATGTCTATAATATGGGCATTATGTAGAGATGGTCTTTCCAGAGAGATATTGATCAGAGGGTGACACTTTTGAGGTGGCAGACACGTCATATTGATGTGGATGGGGAGCGCACTAAGTGGATACGAACTCCTACTATGGTTATTAAGAAGGCGACTCTGAGCCTTGTTGTGAAGTTCTTCTGGTTATTGGTTCGGACTCGATTGTCCCCTACTCAGGCAGACAATGAGGTTACATGGGACCGGGTCTTGTTGCTGGCAGCCATTATGGCAAGGTTGGAGATTGATTTTTCCCACATCTTAATTTTGGAGATCCACGAGAGGGTTTTCAAAACCACCACCACTCTTAATTTCCCGTGTTTGATATTCCATCTCTGCAGGGAGTCTTCTGTACCTATCTGGCACTTTGATAGGTTTCTCAAGGTGAACAGGACTATAGATATCAGCTTCATTTGGGATGATATCAACCTTATTGCACCACGAATGGAGCCACAAGTTGGCGTACCGCCTTTGGGTCCACTACTCCAGCCCCTAATGATTCACAGGCCCCACCCTCTACTGCCACTAGTCAGGCCCCGATCTCCTCCCGAGCCACCCCTATTTAGGCTCCACTGTCATTCCTCTACCCGAGTCCAGAAGCTGGAGACACAGATGGCCACTTTGCTTCAGCATATGAAGCCATGGATGCAGTGTTCTATTGCGGATCTGAGGCGAGGATGGAGCAGATGATGGATTGGAAGATTCAGGTCGTTCATAAGCATCTAGATGCTTTCAAGTTGAGACTCCTAGAGAGGCCCGCCCCTACCATATGTGACCGCGTTCCAAACAGAGTTGTCTAGCCTTCATGCTAATGTTGCTGCCCTGCTATGCCTTGCTGAGGAGGTACCAGAGTTTACACCTGCAGTACCGGAGGATGAGGTGGTGATGAATTCTCTATTTGGCGATATTGTGGTACCACCAGACTCTTCCCATGCTGCTGGGAAGCTCCCCCGCTCCGACCATACTTTCAAAACTGTAGAGGCTCGATGTTTGAAGAAGAAGGAGCACCAGCAATTGGAGGTAACTAAGAGGCAGTTTATACTAGATGGGGAGAGGTGACAGCAGCGAACCCGTGAGGTGGATGTTAGCCAATCTGGGTAGATTTGAGGCAAAGGCCTCACATGTAGTGATCACATGTACTGCCCCAGTCATTCATCATCCTACTACAATATTATTTGATTCCAGGTCGACATATTCTTATGTGTCTACTTATTTTTTTGTGGGTATTAATGATGTGTGTGAGTTTTTTCTATGCATATTAGTGTCCTTACCCCGATAGGTGACTCCTTAATGGTGGATTGAGTGTACCGGGGGTGTAGTTTTTTTTTATACTTAGACTCAGACAGACCTGATTTTACATGATATGCTTGATTTTGATGTGATATTAGGTAAGGATTAGTTATCTCCATATTATATGATCTTAGATTGTTATATAAAGATCGTGACCTTAGTTTACCTCGATATATGTGAAAAGGTGCTCCAAAGTTCGTATTCAAAATGAGTGATATACTTTCTTTGTGCACCTCGTATGATGGAGAAGGGATGTTTATCTAATTTGGCCCATGTTCGTGATCTTAGAAAAGATCCATCTCATTTAGAAACCACGAGAATGATGAGAGAGTTAATAAAAGTATTTCATATCGACCTACCAGTGTTCCTCCAGACCGTGATATTTATTTTGTGATTGACTTGGAGTCGGGCACCAAGCCCATTTCCATCTCTACTTACCGGATAGCTCCGATGGAGTTAAAGGAAATGAAGGCTTAATTAGAGGAATTCTTGCAAAAATGATTTATTCAACCTAGTGTACCACTGTGGGGCACACCAATTTTATTTGTGAAGAAGAAGGATGGTAGTAGAAGGATGTGTATTGATTATTGACAGTTTAACAAGGCTACAGTCAAGAAGAAATATCCTCATTTCTGTATCGATGATTTGTTTGATCAACTTCAGGGTGCGTCAGTGTTCTCCAAGATTGACTTGAGGTCGGGCTACCATCAGTTGAGAGTTCGGGATTCTAATATCCCCAAGATGGCTTTCAAGACTCGTTATGGGCATTATAATTTTGTAGTCATGTCATTCGGGCTAACAAATGCCCCCACCGTCTTTATGGAGTTGATGAACCAAGTATTTCGGCCATATTTGGATTCTTTTGTGATTGTATTTGTTGATGATATCTTAGTTTATTCTAAGAATGAGGTCGATGATGTTCGTCACTTGAGGACTGTACTTCAGAGATTCAGAGAGTAGAAGTTGTATGCAAAATTCTCCAAGTGTGAATTTTGGCTTGAGTCTCTGGGTTTCTTGGGTCATATGGTGACCAAGGAAGGTTTATGGTTGACCCAGTTAAGGTCGTGGTAGTTCGTTATTAGGTGAAACCTACTTCACCTATCGAGATTTGGACCTTCATAGGGTTACAGGACTATTATCATCAATTTGTTCAGAGTTTCTCTTCCATCGCACATCCATTGACTAAGCTGACTCATAAGACTAAGGTATTTATGTGGAGCAATAAGTGAAAGGCTAGCTTTCAAAAGCTCAAGGAGATATTGACCTCAGTACCTATTTTAGCATTACATGAAGAGGGTGTGGCATTTGTTGTATTCTATTTTAACACCTCACAAGTTGAAAAAATTAGAAAGGAAAGAAAAGTGTAGAAATTCTCTAAAGCAGTAGTCTACAAGATAGACTGCGCTTGTAGAAATTCCAATGATCCATAGGAATAAAATCATAACACCGAGAAGAAATTTTGAAAAATTAAGTTTCTGAAGTTTAATCTAAATTGACTAGGACGATCCGTCACTACGGATCGTAGGAAGGTCCAGTAAAAAAGTCTCAGACGTATTGAAATTTTGAGTTTGAAGTTGAGGTCTACGGACCGTATAAAGTTTGAATATCCGTAGAAATGAGTCGTAGGATTTGCACAAAATTCAGGCCCCAGTTACTCGACCTACGATTGATCAATACAATCCATAGGAATTTCTACCGTCTGTAGGTCGCAACCGTAGGGTCTACTGACAGTTATTTTAAAAGGTATTTGGGTGTTTTCCTATGCACCTAATTCATATACTACGTCATTTTACCCCTATCTCTAAAACCTATAACTACCCTTTTACCCCAAAAGTTCTCGTAACTCTCTCATTCAATTAAACCCCCAATTCTTTTCCAAGGTTTTCTATCCAAAGCTCTCAAGGGATTCTAGGGTTCTTCAAGTTCAAGTCTCTTCATTCATCAGTTTCTTAGAGCTTCGAGATCAAGGTATGTAGGGAGTTCATCAATGGGTTTCATTAACCTATTAAGTCTCAAGGTTTTCTCTATTTATCCAATTCAATTTCAATCAAATTGATTAGGTTTTCATTCAATTCCTCATGGGTTCTATTTGTCTAAATTTAAATTATTTGACTTTGATTATATTATGATTATCTAGACTCAATTACATGTTTTCCAATCAATTCCAGATGAACTCATGAATTGATCATAATTTTGACTATGAACCCTAATTTGCATCAATTGGAAGAAAAAATATAAATCTATGAATGATGTTTCCATGAACTTATGCATGATTTATGAAAAGAAAGGTTTTATGATCTAGGTAGCATTAAGAAGAGCATAAATGAAATTGTGAAAGGATTTTCTCACATATTAAGGGATCATGGCTTTGTGAAAGGTTTTCTCACTTATGCTTGATTCAAGATTTAATGAGCTACTCTATAATATTTTTGACTTGGATTAGTAAATTAGTTGTGCTTTTCCATGGATGATATATATATATATATGACTATTTCGTTGGGATTTAACTTACCACCGAGAGAATTTTGAGGTGGAGGCTCAAATAGGGTAGTCTCTAGTAGCAACCTCTAGTTCCAAACTATGTGCCCCCGTAGGTTTCCTTAATGTCCTAGCTAGTAGATCCACATATAGCACATGACATGATACAGAGTTCTACATTGACAAGTAGACTATTTCTTCTCGATGTGGGAGTTACATCGATTTCAATGTATACCTCGCATGGTCTATTGTCAGTTAAAGTTAATATCCCACAAAATAAATTAAGTTTTCTGTAAGGATTTTATGAAGATTTACTCATAATTTTAATATGCATTGACCATGTCATGATATATATGTTATTCTTTAAAGGTTTTAATGTGCTTAGTTTGATCATGTATATCATGTTTTCAATTATATCATTTTATGATCACGCTTCATGTTTTATTGCATTTCCCTCATACTTAGTATATTCCATGTAATAAAGCATACTTGTACCTACATTATTTCACTAATGTAGCGCTTGACAATTTCTTTCTCTCCATTTGTGGCTAGTTGATCAATTAGAGATTTGAAGACTTGGTGAGCCCTCATACTTCGAGGATGATGTCGCGCGCCTTTATTGCTTTCTCATGTATTTATGTTTCAGATGTTGTATGAAGTGTATGGGTTACGTTTCGACCACTTCATTTGATGTACTAGATGGCTTGTCAAGGCTATGTTAGATTTCTGCATAAATGTCAAACTCTTTTATTCATATAAGATTTCTTGCTTTTCTCTATTATGTAGTGTATATGCATGTCAAGTGTCTTGTGTAAGGCCTCTCGGGGTCTTATACGCAATGTCAAACCTAGGGTGTACTTTGGGTTGTGACATCTATGACATCTATGTTTCTTGATTTTCTCATGATTTAGAGTTAGCGGTTGTGGTCTTTGTCTTGAAACTATGGAGGCATTATCTCTATGGTGTGCATTGTGAAGTCTACTGATCATCGTAACCTTAAGTATCTCTTTTCTCAGCCGAATCTGAACATAAATCAGCATAGATAGTTGGAATTGTTGAAGGAATATGACATCACCATTCTTTATCATTTAGGCAAGGTAAACATGGTAGCAAATGCTTTAAATCGGAAGGCACCTAGTATGGGTAGCCTAGACTTTCTTCAGGCAGAGGAGTGACCTTTGGCTTTAGAGGTTCAATCATTATTTAGATAGTTGGTTCAACTCGATATTTTTGCACCTCACTATGCTTAGCCTTCGTTGAGGCGAGGTCTATATTGATGGATCATATTTGTGCCCACTAGTTTGAGGATGACAAGTTGAGAATGATTTAGAACAAAGTATTGAAAGGTGAATCTATGTCGGTGTCTCTTGATCCAAAGGGGGTTTTGAGAATTTGTGGCCACATTTGTGTTCCTAAACTAGTGGATGGTTTGGTGTGTATGATATTGGAGGAGGCTCATTATTCTAAATACATTATTCACCCAGGGGTAGCTAAAATGTACCATGATTTGAAGCAACACTATTAGTCGTGTGGTATGAAGAGATATATTGTGTACTTTGTGGCCAAGTGTTTGAATTGTCATCGAGTGAAGTAAGAGCATCAAAGACTGGGTGGTATGATGCAAAGGATATCCATCCCTGGGTGAAAGTGGGAGCATATTTCTATGGACTTTGTGACTGAATTACCCTCGACTTTGGGTAAGTTTGATTCTGTTTGGGTTATTGTGGATAGGTTGACCAAGTCGGTTCATTTTATCCCAGTGAAGACTAACTATAATGTGGAGCATTTGGTTAGGATCTACATTCGTGAGATTGTTCGGTTGCATGTAGTTCCCATTTCTATCATGTCTGATAGAAGTCACCAATTCACCTCTCATTTATGGAGTTTTATCCAGGAGCGGATAGGACTTCCTACGGTTCGTAGATAGGACTAGATCACATCATCAACAAATTTTCTGCACCTTTTCCTTTCAACTCGACTTTACCAAATTTTGAGGTGTTACAAATGCATTCATCCTCATTCAGCATATCATTGATCATGGAAATATGAGAAAGTGGAGAAATATTGTTTTTTAGAAAGAAAATGAGGTTCCCTACTTATATACTTGACCATGAGCTAGGTGGCAAGTTGATGAGATATTGAGATCATGAGATTGTTATATAGACTGCAAGTCCCTCATGGGTCCTTGTCTGGAAGCTAAAGCTCGGCAAGGTGAATGCGACAGGTTATGCGATGACCTTGGGTCCACCACATCATCTCATTGCATCTCATTGGCCAACTCATTGTGTTGTGTAACTTTCTTAAATGTTTATTTGAGTATTATATGTATCATTTTATGTTTACTTTATTCGCACCGTCATTATATTTTTATATATATATATATATATATATTGGCGGCAGTACCGATGCTAGAATAGGACTTCTTTGTGTGAAAGTGTTTCATAGTTTATTTCTTAAGTCTAATTAGTTGGTTATACGCAGTCGGTCTAACCTACTGCGTACATGTGGATTTTACTCACCCATACTTCTGTTATCATTTTGATGCAGATCCTAGTCAGGGTGATCTTCATAGCGGCTAATCGGATCTAGTGGTTTCTTTTTTTCGGAGTTGTGGTGAGACCCTGCTTTCCGGATCGTTATTGGTTTCCATCTATCATCTACAGTCTTTAATCCCATATTGAAGACTTTGAGATGTATTTCAGAATCTAGAAATGAATTAGATGCTCTTTATATTTATGCTACTTGGTTTTGGAAACTTTTTGTTGTTTTCCTATCAATTGTGGCTTGACTTCCCTTTGAAAGTCTTGGATGTGTTATTTATTTTGGCTTACATACCCTTTTGGGGTTCTCAGGGTGTGTGTCATCATGACCTCGACTTTTGGATCGTGACAAAATATCTTTTATTATTTTAATTTTTTTTTTAAATACCGATATATCACTGTTGGGCTAATATGTGCCAGTATTTTATTTGTCTATTAATTGCTAATTTATGTTGGGCTATATGTTGCCAATTATATGTAGCAGTTGTATATTTGTGTCAATCCCTCTTTTCACGCTTACATATTAATGTAGATAAAGTAGGGTACTTCTTCGTTTTAATTTATTTATCTCATCTTTTTTTAGCTTTTATATATTTAAAAATTACGCTAAAATTACTATAAATTGCAATAATTAACAACTTAAAATATTTAGAAGACATAAGAAGTCAGTTGACTCTTCAAATTCTATTCGTGTCACATAAATTGGACAGATGAAATAACATGTATTATTTGAAAATGATGTAAAAAGTACTATAAATTCCAATAACTAACAACTTGAAATATTTTTAAAAAAAAACATCTGAAAAAATTTGTTGACTCTTGAAATTATATGCGTCATAAAGATGTAATATGTATTATTTGAAAATTACGTAAAAAGTATTATAAATCACAATGAATAGCAATTTAAAATATTTTAAGATCATATAAGATTTAAAAGACTCTTCAAATTTCATTTGTATCACGTATATTGAGATAGAATGAATAATAGCATACTCTTGTATCTAGTATAAAAGATAAAAGAGAATGTCATAGCTAGAGTGAAATACATGAAATACTCCTCCCATTCATTTTTAAAATATCCATTTTATTAAAAATATTTTTTTTTATTTTTACTTGTCCACGTTAGGAGTTTTTGGCTAAAAATATCCTTCAACTATACACCAAACTTAAAGTATAGCCTTGTAATATGATAGTGAACAAGGAACATCCTTCGACAATTGAAAATCTAGCAATTTTCACCCTTCTGTCAAGAACTGCTAGAAATCTAACAGAGCATTTTGAAACACATGTGACACCACTATAGTTCCTCCATTTGGAACTAGGTTCTTTTTTTAATCATAGTCAATCTTCTTCCTCCTTAAACTAGTTAACCGGTAGAATCAACATCGATCATCTCTAAATATTAGCACTTCGTCTTTCTAATGACGCCATTGAGTGCTCATAGTAGTCAAAGAGCAAAAACAAAATGATAGATGGAAAATAAGAGAGTTCGTAAATAGGTACTATAATGTGAATGCAACGAGAAATATGTTAGCAGCATTACTAGATGAAATATGCACAAGATGTTGGATTGACATTTCTGACACTTCTACGATTTATTTTTCCAGAGCATATATACATATACATTAGCATAATAACAATAAGTTGTTAGCTCTTAGCTAAATTTTGATTGCTAAAAATAAAGAACCAAGTTGAGATGGGAAAGTATTTCATGTTTTAGTGGAGAATAAAAATAAAGAACCAAACAGAATGTGAAAATACTTCATGCTAAAAATAAAGAACCAAACAGAATGTGAAGTATTCAAATCTGCGGAGTTTTAAGTGAATTTCACCCACTCCATTAGATTTTTAACGGTCTTTAACTAATGGATAGAATTTGTTAATGTTTAGATATTTGAAGGATGTTTTTTTGTTAACTATTGATATAAAAAAAAATATGCTTTAAGTTTAGAGTATAGTTCAAGAATGTTTTTAGTCAAAAATTCTTCACGTTAGCGTATCAAGAAAAGGACAATAAATTTTTCCTATTTTGCTTTTTGCATTAATTACTCCTTCCAAATAGTATTTCGTCAAATTTTGACTTGACACACCTATTAATAAAGGGTAAAGGGTCAAATATGCCCCTAAACTATTCGAAAAGGTCTAGATATACCCTCCGTTTAAAGTTTGGCTCACTCATGCCCTCGCCGTCCAACTTTTGGTCTAAATATGCCCTTATGGGCGTTAGTTTGTCTGCTGGACATATCCAACTCAATTTCCATTTCTTTAAATGTCACATGGAATTGTCATGTCATTTTGACTTTATCACATGGCATTTATATGAAAATGGAAAGGGATCAATTATGCCCCTAAAAAAATTGAACCCATAAACACCTAATCCGACCCATAAATCAACCCCCCCCCCCCTTTAAATAAACTACCTGACCTGTTTTCAATAATTTTGTTTAAATTTTTATTTTTTTCGGTAAATCTCAAAAATTAGTAATTGATTAATAAAAAATATGAAAAAAATATAAAATTAACGCCAAAAATTCACAAATAGATATTGTAACCTTAAATTCAACAATTTTTAAAATTTTAATTTTTTTTCGATAAATCCCGAAAATGAGTAATTGATTAATAAAAAATATGAAAAAAATATAAAATTAACGCAAAAAAATCACAAATAAATATAGTAACCTTAAATTCAAAAATTTCAACAATTTTTTTAATTTTTATTTTTTTTAATAAATTACTCATTTTCAAAATTTGCCGAAAAAAATAAAAATTTAAAAAAATTATTGAAATTTTTGAATTTAAGGTTACTATATTTGTTTGTGATTTTTTGGCGTTAATTTTATATTTTTTTTTCATGTTTTTCATATTTTTTATTAATCAATTACTCATTTTCGGGATTTACCCAAAAAAATAAAAATTTAAAAAAATTGTTGAATTTAAGGTTACAATATTTATTTGTGAATTTTTGGCGTTAATTTTATATTTTTCCTATTTTTTATTAATCAATTACTAATATTCGGGATTTATCGAAAAAATAAAAATTTAAACAAAATTGTTGACAACGGGTCGGGTAGTTTATTTAAAAGGGGGGTTGATTTATGGGTCGGATTAGGTGTTTATGGGTTAGAATTTTTTAGGAGCATAATTGATCCCTTTCCATTTTCATATAAATGTCATGTGGTAAAGTCAAAATGACATGACAATTTCATGTGGCATTTAAAGAAATGGAAAATGAGTTGGATATGTCCAGCAGGCCAACTAACGCCCATAAGGGCATATTTAGACCAAAAGTTGGACGGCGAGGGCATGAGTGAGTCAAACTTTAAACTGAGGGTATATCTAGACCTTTTCGAATAGTTTAGGGGCATATTTGACCCTTTACCCATTAATAAAAGGAAAAATCCTTTTGGTCAGAATGGTAAATAACATATTTCACACTATTACCTTTTTGAACATTTTTACCCTTTTAACTTTAATACCTTCTAATTTTAAAAAATGAAAAAAATCAGCTTATTTTAAATTTAAAAATATATATATATTATAAACTTTTTAAATTTCTGGTCAAATTTTCTGGTCATTTAGCATTACCCTTAATAAAATAATAATTGGTACAGTAAGTTTCTCATTTTAACCCTATTAATTGATAGGATCTCAAACAGATTTATCACTACACCTTCAAAGACATTAAGTCACTCTTAATAAATTTAGGGTAAAATAGGAAACAGATAATTGTCATTTCTTGATTTGTCAAAAATAACAATTAAAAGTGAAAATTAAATTAGTAAACATTTGACAAGTAAATATGGATGGAGGAAGTATCTCTCAAAAATTTATTAAAGAGTATATGTCAATTAATATAGATATCATGATAAAAGATGAACTTTATTTACTATTTTTTGTGAGTATATAATAAAAAAGGATCATATTTAAACTTGAACTCTCACAAGTAAGTTATATTTGTCACTCATTTATACTTTTTCAACATATTTGTCTTTTTCTTCTAACTTTAGGATCATTTTTGTCTCATTCTTCTAAAAAAAGTCATATTTACACTTTTAGTTCGTTAAATCTTCATGCTTCGCCTTTATTTTTCTATGTGGAGCCCACATGTCACATTTTTTCAATTAAATCTATTAATTCATTTAAACTCTTTTAATCTATCTATCCGATCAATAAAAATTAAAATCCAAAAGTTTCATTATTCATGGTGGATATAATCTCACCACTCAAATCTCATTCAAATTAAAATTCAACTTCTATTGTTGCGATAGAATGAAAGAGTTTAAATGAATTACTCTCTCCCTAATTAGTTGTTCAATTTTTCTTTTTTACCTATCTATTTTGACAAATTGAGAAAGGATAAAAAAAAAATTACGTATTATACTCTCAATTAATTAATTTTGAAAAAGGTTGAACTTCTTGAAAATCGTAAATTTTTAATTCATTCACTTCATAATTAATAGGAGTAAAATGATTAATTCACTGTGTTAATAATTATTTTTTTAATAATATGTCAATTTAAAAGTGAACAAGTAATTAGAGACAGAAAGTAATAATCTTAATTATTTTTTTTAAAATGTGATATCTTGAGCTCAAGATGGAAAAATGAAGTTGGGATAGTTCCGTGGTGCGAAGCTGTTTGGTGGAATCCTCGTCCTTTCTCTTACTAAGACAAGACAAAACAAATTTCAACTTGCAACACTAATGAAGCCAATTCAAAGTTGCTCTTTTCAAGGAGCCTTTTGACGGATCAAACTTTTCTAAGTCCCTTTCCCTTTCATATTCACCCAATCACTTTGGCCCAATTTTCTGGCACAACTTATTTTATGATGGCGGAATTAGAATTTGAATTTTGTGTTATTTTAAAATGTTTGGAAGATATTTATATAATGTGAAAAGTAATGAAAACATGATTAAATTAGACGTGAATTATTACTTTCATCCTTAAATTATTGATAACCTTAAAAATATTCATTTAGTTGACTAACTGAATTTAAATACAATCCTAATTTTACAATATAAGTGAAATACACCCTAAATTTTCATCAAATTTAGGGGTGATACTAACACTTCTCTCGGATTTTGATTAAAAGCCCCATATTCATACGAGAGTTTGAGACAACTTGCTATATTATGTGACACATCAAAAGTGATCATGGGTATATCTAAGTTTAGTTAATCAAGTAAAGAGTGTTTTTAAGGCTATCAATAGTTTGGGGACGAAACTAATAATTTGCATCAAGTTCATGAGTGTTTTGAATACTTCTTTCTTACTCCCACTATCCCTAGTTACTTGTTCAAATTTACCTATTTTATTTGTCCCTTTTTACTTGTCCATTTTGATAAATCAAGAAAAGACAATTTTTTTTAACCTATTATACCCTCAATTAATTACTTCTTGAAAATCTTAAAATTTTAATTTATCCACTTCATAATTAATATGGATAAAATGGTCAATTCACTATGTTAATCATTGTTTTCTTAATAGGTGTATCAATTCAAAAGAGAACAAATAATTAGGAACAGGAGGAATATTTAATATTAAGAGTTGAATTCTGATTTTAATTTTTATACATGTTTAATATATTGTTTAATAAAAATACAAATATTTAAATTAAAATTATTAAATTCAGCCTAACTCGTAATATCTCCCTAGACTCCTTCTCACAATCTTTCTTCTAGTATTATGGATTCAGCGTCTAACGGACGCGAGCGAATTGAGGAAATATGCACTCTCCAAGAATTTGCCACTTGTAATTTGCCATACCTACCTTTCCTCGTCTTTACTAGATATTAGATCCTCCCTTCCTTCCTACTTCTTTGCATTTATATTGGCCGCCATTTTTTTCTCTATACTCTTTATATATGCCTTGCCAATCACAACTCTATTTTCATCTCAATTTTTTGTCTTACAACTAATTAATCTTCTTCTATTGTTTTATTTGTTGGAAAAAATGGCAACTAATTTGACGCTCACAAGGTTATTGAAACATGTTGCTGAAAAATTCCCTACCCGCAACGCAATATCTGTTTCGGGAAAATTCATTGTCACGCATGAAAGGCTACAACAACTTATTGAACAAGCCGCGTCTCAACTCGTTGCTGCTGGTATTCAGCCCGGTGATGTGGTCGCTCTCACATTTCCCAATACTATCGAGGTATATTTGCACTGTCAGTATATATAAATTAAATGATGCCGCTCTTGTATGTCCTAATTGTATAACATATAACGAATATGTGTTTTTTTTTTTCAGTTTGTGATTATGTTTTTAGCTGTGATTCGAGTTCGAGCCACAGCAGCGCCACTGAATTCAGCGTATATGCCCGAAGAGTTCGAGTTTTATTTATCAGATTCCGAGTCTAAACTGTTGTTAATTGCAAAAGAAGGAAATGAGGCAGCTGAAGCAGCGGCTGCAAAGCTCAATATTCCTCGGATTAAGGTGACTCTGCCCAATTCTGATTCCGATGTGTCTCTCAGCCCGAGTAGTCCGCTATCAGATTGTGATTTGGTTTCAGAAATTGTGAATGATCCATCCGATGTTGCACTTTTTCTACATACATCAGGCACCACCAGCAGACCAAAAGGCGTTCCCCTAACACAGCACAATTTAGTATCATCAGTGAACAATATTAAATCGGTTTACAAACTCGCTGAATCGGACTCTACAGTGATCGTGTTGCCACTCTTTCATGTTCATGGATTGATTGCAGGTAAATATGACCAAATCAATCAATTAGTACTCGTAATTCATCCAATTCATTTTGACCTTAGCAAATTTTTGAACATTTTATTAATTTGACCGTCTAATTGCAGGATTACTAAGCTCGCTTGGTGCTGGAGGATCCGTAACGCTCCCTGCTTCCGGTAGATTCTCTGCTTCATCTTTCTGGTCTGACATGATCAAGTGCAACGCCACATGGTACACCGCGGTGCCTACCATTCACCAGATCCTATTGGACCGTCATTTCAGCAACCCAGAGTCTTCTTACCCGAGACTCCGGTTCATTAGGAGTTGCAGTGCTGCTCTTGCACCATCCGTATTGGCACGGTTAGAGGAAGCATTTGGTGCGTCTGTTTTAGAGGCATATGCAATGACAGAAGCAACACATTTGATGTGTTCAAATCCATTACCAGAAAATGGTCCACATTTGCCAGGGTCAGTAGGGAAGCCAGTGGGACAAGAATTGGGGATATTGAATGAGAATGGTGTGGTACAAGGGGCTGATGAAAAGGGAGAAATTTGCATTAGGGGTCCAAATGTTACAAAAGGGTATAAGAATAATCCTGAGGCTAATAAGTCTGCTTTTCAATTTGGTTGGTTTCATACTGGAGATGTGGGATATTTGGACTCTGATGGATATTTGCATTTGGTTGGAAGGATCAAGGAGTTGATCAACCGTGGAGGTATGTCGATTTCAACTTCTTGTTAATATTCAATGTGATTTTGATTGTCTATCAAAGTGCTTCTTTTGAATGCATGATGTTAGTATTGATGTGAAGTATGAACATGCTTTCCTAGTTACATAAGCCACAAAAGTGTCATGTAACTTAATTTTAGCTGATATCTTTACCCTTCAACTTTGAGTATATGCTTAAACTTGTATAAACTTGAATAAACAGACATACATGCCGAATGTTGCATCCAATGTGGCAATTCACATCCTATGTAGCGTCCCGCCGTCCTACCCTAAGTTGCTTGGACTCGGGTGGCGATGTCCGATATGGGTGTGGATCTAGAGATCGGATCCTCTATGACCTAAATTTTCTGACTTGGGCATGCGGGTTCTGGGATTTGGCATAAAAATAGAGTTATAAAACATAAATCATGAGATATTATGTAGAGAACTCGAGGAGAAAATAATGATTAAGAGGAGAATCTTGGAAGGAGATAAAAGGAAAGGTAGTGGCAATAGAAATTTATATATACAAGGTTTTTCGTTTTCATCAATTTCAATTTATATATAAAAGGAAAGTTTTGATTATAGAAATCATTAAATCTATCCAAAAAATTTCCCTTGAATTTGGTCAAAGTATCCAAAACTGGTTGACCAAATCAGGTACGGATCCCACACCGATACCCACGTCTTGTCGACACGGGTGCGGCATCAAAAGTGAAGAGTTTGAACAACTTAGGTCCTACATGTATTATGTCACATAAAACATGTTTGTCTACTTGTTCAACTTTGTATAAAGGCAAGTTATATGGTAAGTGTCTAAGGCCAACTTTGAGCATCCTATATGCATACTCAAGTTAGATGACACGTTTATGTATTACTCATTTGGATATTAAGTTCAAACTCTTTGTACTTTAAGAAAAACTAGTTTCTCCATTTTAATTTGTTTGTCCTAGTTTTTTCTAATCCATTTAAAAAAGAACGTCTCTTTCTTCTTTTAGCAACTCTTTAGTTCTAATTTTTTACATGATATGTTTAAGACCACTAAATTAAATGGTATTTTGATACATTTGATGGGGTATCTTTAATTTAGGATCACAAGATTAAAAATAATTATTTTCTTAAACTTCATGTCAAATCAAAATAAAATCAAAAAATTAAAACAAAGGGAGTTAAATAGTGGTTTTACAGCTAAGGCTTTCCAAATATATTTTAAAAGTTTTATTCATAAAGATGTATTGGAATGAAATAAACTCAAATAGAAAGGAATAAATACCAAAGATTCATAGATGTAAGGTGGACAAATATAGGCATTAAGACATAGTTAATTGATTGATCTATTTGATAGAAAAAGTTTTGTTTCCATAGTAAATTTTATTTGAAAATATTTAAAGGTCAATGTCCCAATTGTACATAAGAAATGAAATGCATTATTGACTTCTCTTTTTAAACTCTTTTTTAAAATTCTGGAGAATATTCTAGTAGGACATTAGAATGGACCGTCTATCTATTAGTAGTATAGTATTTTTTTTTTGTATCGACTGTTTTTAGGCAAATGCGTGGTTGCCATCAAACTTGGCTTGCATCGCCCTTTTATTATTAGGTAGGATGTAACAGCTTACTTAGAGCCTTTCTCCATCGTAATTTTCATTATTTGCCCAATTTTTGGTTTGTGATATCGACATCTCCTCTTTCAACTATTCCATAATGTCTTTTTCCAAAATCTAAACATAGCTTCCGCCAGCCTGCCTTGAAAATTAAGTAGACCCTAAGGTCTCAGCAGAATAATACAAAAATGAAATTAGGAAAATGTTGAAAAGTATAAACTATATTATCATAATTAACTGCGTTCATGTTACATGTCTAAACGCTTGCTTAAACCCTTTCGACCACCTCATGAACAGTTTCTGATCTGCAATTTTCCATCTTACAATTTTCAGGGGAAAAGATATCTCCAATTGAAGTGGATGCAGTCCTTGTTTCTCATCCGGAGATTGCTCAGGCTGTTGCTTTCGGAGTTCCTGATGACAAGTATGGTGAAGAGGTAACAAAATGACCTCAATTTCTGGGGGAAAACATATCACCTATTGAAGAAAACTTCATTTTCTGCCATGCATAATATATAGTCTAATTCAGATACCCTACATGTTTCACAGATAAACTGTGCTGTCATTCCACGCGAAGGGTCAAAGATAGACGAAGGAGATGTGTTGGGATTTTGCAAGAAAAATCTAGCAGCCTTTAAGGTCCCCAAAAAGGTGTTCATGACTGATTCTCTTCCAAAAACTGCAACTGGAAAAATTCAACGACGACTTGTTGCAGAGCACTTCCTTGCACAGATCTCAACTGCGAAAGTGCCTAAGTTCGGAGCTTGAAAATAATACTATCATCTCTCAAATAATAATAATTATTAACATATGATTTTTGCTGGCAATATTATTTTTTGTAGGCACATTAAAAGTTGTTAAACACTGTTATTTTTACAATGAATTTTTGTTAAGACTTGTACAATTTAAAATGTAAGAAAGCTGTCTATAGCAGACAGTAGTAATAAACTTTACAACATATTCTGCAACTTGAACTGCTCTCTATAGCTTTTACCTGAGCTTGTTGCAATTTCCAATTTGACCACAAAGATGATAAACACGAGACAGTTATAATCAAAGTAAAAATGGTATGTTGCTCAAGAAATAAAACCATTTACCTATTCTGAAGTATTTCATCTAGAACTAGAATAGGGATCAAAAGAAAGCATCCATTAGATTTCAATATTGCAGGTATATGAAGCATTACCAACTAAAATGCAAAGGAATCAATAATTGTGCCACCAAGGTAGCCAAACAGCACAAAGTTCCAAACCACAAAACAAAAATAGAAAGCTTAACATCACTACTATATAACTGCACTCAAAATTCTCCACAGCCCGAACTCATTAAGATTCTAGTGGTTCATCCTCCTCATCTTCATAGTCATAACCTTCCTCTTCAGCTGTTGCATCTTGATATTGCTGGTACTCAGAAACTAAATCGTTCATGTTGCTTTCAGCCTCAGTAAACTCCATCTCATCCATACCTTCTCCAGTGTACCAATGCAAGAAAGCCTTTCTTCGGAACATAGCTGTAAACTGCTCACTGACCCTACGGAACATCTCCTGAATAGAGGTGGAGTTACCAATGAAAGTTGAGGCCATCTTCAGACCAGTAGGAGGGATGTCACAGACTGTTGACTTTACATTGTTAGGGATCCACTCAACAAAATAGGAAGAGTTCTTGTTCTGCACATTAATCATCTGTTCATCGACTTCCTTGGTGCTCATCTTTCCACGGAACATAGCTGAAGCAGTCAAATATCGACCATGACGAGGATCAGCAGCACACATCATATTCTTTGCATCCCACATCTGCTGTGTTAGCTCAGGAACAGTCAATGCTCGATATTGCTGCGACCCACGAGAAGTGAGCGGAGCGAATCCAACCATGAAGAAATGCAACCGAGGGAATGGGATGAGGTTAACAGCAAGCTTGCGGAGATCAGAGTTGAGTTGACCAGGGAAACGGAGACAGCAAGTTACACCACTCATGGTGGCAGAAATCAAATGGTTTAGGTCCCCAACTGAGGCAAACATCATCCATCAGTAAATAAATCAACAAAATCCATTATAGCAAGTATATTAATGATAATGATTCATGTAATAGAACTCATTTTCATGCCCCAATTTAGGACTGAGTGTGATTTCCAAACCAACTAAAGGGCAAAAAAGGACAAGCACTATTACGTAGTGATAATAAAACAGAATCATACACAATCAAAAAGTTTTTGGACATGATATTGACTGTAAAGAAATGCAAATATTCTAAAATAAGTAGTTGAATCAACTGAACAGTAATACATATAAAAATTCCAACACATAAATAAAAGAATGTCACCTCATCCTCCCTCAGCTTATTGCAATTTAATTAGTTTAAGTCAAGAATAGATGATAAAACTAACACAACATGAAAATTTAACACACAACTATCAGGATGCATTTAGTAAGAAAAAAACAGCTAACTGAGAAGAGGTGCAACTTACAGCTTGGAGTAGTAAGTTTGAGAGTTCGGAAGCAAATGTCATAAAGAGCTTCATTATCCAACACCATACACTCATCTGCATTCTCAACAAGCTGGTGAACAGAAAGAGTAGCATTATAGGGCTCAACAACTGTGTCTGAAACTTTGGGGGAAGGGAACACAGAGAAAGTAAGCATCATTCTATCTGGGTACTCCTCCCTGATCTTAGATATAAGGAGTGTTCCCATTCCTGATCCAGTTCCACCTCCTAAAGAGTGAGCAACCTGGAAACCTGAAACCAAAACAAAATCCATATTCATTTGCTTAACATATCAGATTACTAACAAGTTGAAAAGGTATTTTACATTGAGCTCAAAATGCTTTCACAAGATGTAAGAAAAAGGTAGCCAGCCCAATCTTTTACTCATTTAGAGGGCACCAGAACAAATCAAATTTAGATCATGGACTCTCATTCAAGCAGGGTCTGAGTTGCCAAACTTCAAATTGCATTCATGTACTTTGTTATGGACCAAAAATAAGAGATAAACCAAGCAAAGAGGTTTCAAGCAATTGCAGCAACCATGATCATATAGCCATTAGGAGATACAATATTCAACCTGAATACATTTTTAAGTACCATATAACTCAATTATTTTCAATAAACTAGCATATTTGCCAAATAGACACAGATATTATTTGCTGAATGAAAGTTGCTTTAGTAAAAAATTGAACTAAAACACATTGTCCTTCATACGCGCAAACAAAGAAACCTAAGTTCACATCAAAGCGCTCATTCAAAGAGATACTGTATCTCTAAACTCCAAGAAAATGCACTCCTGAAGCACAATAAACAATCTATTTCAAATTACTAGAGATAAATATACATAATAACAAAACACCACCAGAATGAAAGTGTTCTGTGACATTTCACTCAATTGTTCACTATAAGCAGCGGATTGATTTAGTAAAATCGAATTCAAACGCGATGACTTTAATAAACACTAATCCTACCAGAAATTCAAGAAATCAAAGAGGACACATAAAACATAACGACTGAAACATGTATAAAAAAAACTAAACAGTGAAATTGTTAGATCAAGGGAATTGACTCTACTAGACTTGCGTAGACTTGTCAAGTACCTTGTAAACAGTCACAATTCTCAGCCTCCTTCCTCACAACATCAAGCACCGAGTCGATAAGCTCCGCTCCCTCAGTATAATGTCCCTTCGCCCAGTTGTTACCAGCACCTGACTGGCCAAAAACGAAGTTATCAGGCCTGAAAATCTGACCATAAGGTCCAGATCTGACACTATCCATAGTTCCTGGCTCCAAATCCATGAGGACGGCGCGTGGAACAAACCTTCCACAGCTTGCTTCATTGTAGTACACGTTCAGTCGCTCCAATTGAAGATCACTGTCTCCTTGATACCTTCCGCTGGAATCAATGCCGTGCTCGGCACAGATAACTTCCCAGAACTTAGCTCCGATTTGGTTTCCACATTGACCTCCTTGAATGTGCAAAATCTCACGCATTCTTGCTGATGAACTTTGGAGTGACTTTTTGTAGGAGAGAGGGTATAGGGTTTAACTGGTGAAGAGAGAATTTGATTTTTGGGGAAATGCCACACAGAAGAGGGAGAGTATATATATTGGAGAGTCGCGAGTTAACGGAGCTTCTTCGCCGTTAACTGTAACCATGTCAGAAATTTTTTGTTTTAGGGGATATTATATCATATTTTATTTTAGTCTATTTTAAAAAAGAATAATCTTTTTATTTTTGCAGTATTTCAATTTCACCTTTTTATCGTGACATTTTTAACACCATAAAATTAAAATATATTTTGATATATTTAATATAAATTTAATTTAAAACCTTGAATATTTTTTTTACTTAATTGTGTGTCTAAGAGTATTTGTTTAAAAATAAAGAAGCTGGGATATCAGAATCATGGCGCTTGTATAGGTGTTGTATGTACGCAGTAATTTATAACGTGAAAGATGGCACGTGATTAGGAAACACGTCATATACTTTTAAATAAAAATCTATTTTTCCATAGTACGCAGATATTTAGGGATCGAAACAAATACTACTACCTTGTAGAGTTGTATCCTAGATAGATAAAAATAATAATCTCCAGATTATTATTATTATTTTATATTTGGTTTAAGGGTTGTTTTTTCATATCATAATAGTTGTAGTAACTTTAGTTTGCGTTGTTATGCTTTCAATAATTTTGTCTTCATTTTTTACTCTCGTTATTTTCTTCGTCAAAATTATATTATATTATTTTAATTGAATTGAAGATCTATCAAAATTCTCTTCAATATAAAATAAGATTTGGGTACACATGACATTATTCTTATGCATAATGGCTTTGAGAATTGTCATTTTATATTAGGGGAATTGTGAGTGACGGCGTTTGACGTAACCATGTGGACTGTGGAGAGGGTGGCCTACATATATAGATCCCAAACTTGGTTTTCACTCTTAACAACTGGAAAATGAAAAGGACTTTTGTCAGAACAATCCCCATGTTGCTTGTTGCAATGCCAACTCTCATAGAGAGATGACAAGGAGTAATCAACTAGGGCCCATTCATCACCAACATGGATTGTGGTATACTGGTGGGAGTGATTCACCCTTAACCAGAGATCTCGGGTTTGAGCCCTGGATATGGAGAAAATTTTGTTGAGAGCTCCACCCCCAAATAGGCCCTACAGAGCACGATTCGGATTTAGTCGAAGCTTCAATGTGGACTCCAAACACTAGATGGAAAACAAAAAAAAAAGGCTCATCCATCATTAAACATTTGTCATGAAGCAAACAATTCTCTCTCTCCCTAATTTGGTAACCCCTTATTTAAGCAAAAATTAAATTACTTTCTCTCATTTGCATAAATTTTTTTCATATCCGATTAAATTTAGATTTATGTGAGAAGTCTTGTATGAAAAGATAAAGCGTTTTTTAATAAAAAGCGATAATGTATTTAGGAGATTTGAACTCCAAACTTCTGGCTAAGAATAATTCTTATGCATATTATATACACAACAAAACCACTTCACGCTTCTTTTTTATTACACACCTTATCCTCCAAATATGAGTGCGTAAAATATCAGGGCAGACTCTATGGTAGGTCAGTATGTCTCCCAAAATTTATCAAGAACAAATTAAGTGTTATAAACAGTATGACATGTTGTTATATGTTCTCTTTGTGTAAAAAAAAAAATCTAGTTTGATTTAACAGGGAGTTTAAAAAAAATTGTGGTCCTAAATTAAAATTATGTCACGTGAATAATTGAATTTTTTTTTGTAAACAGGCTTAAAAGAAAAATAAATCATTCTTTTTTAATCGGAGGGGGAGGAGTATTGATTTATTCTCTTTTAATCTTTTTCAGAAATCAAAAAACATTATTTTGTACTCTCTTTCTTCAAAAAAACTCCTTTTTGTATATATATAATAATTTTTTATATTGTTACAACTGTTTACTTGGTTTTATGATTAGTTAGTTGTTAGTTACTTTCCAAAAAATCATGTGTTTCAAAAAATTAGCTCATTATCAATTCATCTTTATAGTTGATTGGTTACCAAACAAACTATTAGTTTATCGCTTATCCAATATTTTTCAATAGATAATTAGAAAATAGTTTATGAGACAACTTTAATTTCTACATAACTTCTTGGAGGAAGAATTCATGTACTACTTAAAGAAACATTTCCTCAATAAAATGTTATATAGAGGTGGTTAATGGTTATATTATTTTAAACTTTTGGATAATGATGATTTGCATAATTACTTAATATAGTATTAAAGCTAGCTTGTCGAGTTCACTAGTTAGAGTCCCACCATCACCTATCAATAAAACGTCTCCATGTTCTTAATCAATGAAGATTGAAAGCACATATAAATATAAATTAGAAACCTAATAAATTTTCCACTTTTTAATAGTTTATTAAGAGTCACTTGGTCGGAGGTATTAGAAAATAATCATATATATAATTTGATAGTTTTTATCCTTCGTTTGGTTTGCATTTTCGTTTTCAATATAACTTTAAAATATTTTGGTTGGTGAACAGACTACACAAATATTATAATGTCATGTTTATAAATGGAAATTATATAATGACGAGATTATTTAGTAAATATAATTTTATTTTTCATAAATGTTTGGTTCAGTGGATTACATAGGATATAGGATGGTATAATATAAAATATATGTCTGATTTTATACACGGAATAAGGTGAGATATGAAAAATTATTTTCAATTTCAACCTTTTCCTCTAAGATTTTGGGAGAGAATTGGAGAAAGTCATATTTATCATTTTGATGTTTTATCCCAAGTTTATTATATAACATTGATTCTTGTATAAACATAATAATACCACAATTGTGGTCTAACAATCCCGAGATTGCTACTTTAGAAACCAAAAGTTTAACTAAATATGAAATAAAATAATCTTACATTTTATTTTTGATTTTTTTTTAATCTCACAAACCAAATAATCCATTAATTTTTAGTAACTTGTACATTAATCTACGTATTATTTTATATAATAATGGATAAAGTATGGATGAATTGATCTTTATAGAATAATTCATATATAATTGTATATTACTTCTTCTGTTCCTATTTACGTGTCACCGTAAAAATTTCGAGAGTCAACTCAATTTTTTTAATCGAAATTTCATTATATTCTTTTTAAATTGTTAATTATTGTGATTTATAAAAAAAAATTATATAATTTTTAAATATATAAATTTTATTTCAAAAAATCTTAAAATTTATATGTTTAAATTTCAACTGTGTCACGTAAATTAGGATTGAAAATTATTTTTTCATTAATGATCCACGAATTAAACGACCCTTGAGATCATAAAGGGACATTTCATATACATCATCTTAATTATTTTCTTGTAGTAGCTGCCTCCTTTTATATATACTTGATGACTACCTACAATTGTCTTCCTATTTTATTTGCTCCTATTGCATTGTCCTATCAATAATGCTTAGATGTTGACATCTTATCTCCACAAAATTGATTAAATCACGAACCGTTTGGCTTTTCCCATATGTGGTGAGAATATTGATTGCCCATATATATTTAGTCTGTTCTAAAAGAGGTTGAAATTGTCTACTAGTGTTTTTAGGTTGGAATTTGGTGATTTGTAAAGTTGATATTAATTAACTTACTTTCCTCGTATATTGTTTTTAGTTAAGGCCATCAAGTTTTGCACTTCAAATTGCAATGCGTCCAAAACGTCATGTTTGAACAAATTGAATTGAAGATATATATATTTGTCAAGATAGTTTTATAATTGAAATTTCATGACAATGTTGTAGAATTCGTTGTGTAAGTGAAACTTGGGGATAGTATTGTAAGATTCTATAATTGAGCTTAGCAATCGGGGATGTATTGTAAAATCAAAATGTATAGGTTTGTTATTGTGTTCATGATTACAATTTTGAATTACTTAAGTGGATCACACTTTGATTTTTGCTCGTCCTCAAGAAAATATAAAACTTATCTCAATAAATCAAGCCTAGGGAGTGACACCACTCTGATTGATACTAACAATTAGGTCTTTTAGCAACTTACAACATCAAATATATTATAGTATACTTCATGATCATCATGCATGATATACAAATTAACCCAATCAAATGAAAAAATTCTAACCTTCTAACCTCATAGACAAACTCCAACTCATCAAATTTTGTTCACCTAGTTTAATGTTGGTTAGGAGACGAGTAGGTTAAATGTAACGACCCTCAAGGTGGTTTCATATTTTTTACTTATTTTTTCCAGTGTGACCCTCTCCATAGCTTTGAATTGGTATTTATTACTTGTGGAAATGCGTGGTTTGATTCCTGAGGTGATTGAATGAGTTTTTTTTTAAGTTTTTGAGATTTGAAAGTTAAAACTTAAAAAGTTTGACCAAAGTCAATATTTAATGTTGGTGAGGTTGGATCCGAATTTTGATTGTTTCACTAGGTACACCTGGTGATATTTGGCCTAAGTGGAAGTTTGGCTCAATTTTCAAGGCTTTCAGGGGTGTTCTGGTTATTTGGTTGGATTTTAAATTTTTTTGAATTCTTGAGTTAACCTCGGTCAACTTTTGATTTGAACAATCTTGGAATGTATTTTGACAATTCCAACATGTCCAAAAGGTGTTTTACGATTGATTTGCGCTATTGATTTATATTAGGGGGTTCCAAATGAGTTTCAGGGTCCGTTTTGGATTTTTGATTGAGTTTGAAATTGTTGATATTTGTGCCAAACACCCTTCTACGCCATCGCAAGACACCCTTCACGTTTGCAATGAAATTTGGGAGTTCTAAAGCTTAGATTTAGATGAATTTTATGGGATATATAAAGATTCTTTGTAGGGGTAAGTGTCTAACCCTTCTTTTGGTAATTGCCCAATGATTCTTCGTTAATTTCATCAAATTATCGCGGGTAAAAAATGAATCTTTTTGGAACTTTTCCCCCAAAGTTTTAAAAAATAAATCGATGATTTGAGATCAAATTTGAATTCCGTTTATGAAGAAATTTTATATGTGAGTTCCTTATCTAACGGGTAAAATAATTTCGAAAGAATTTTTATATTCGTCACCCGATTCTTACGATTGACTTTTTGATCCAAACTTCTATACTAAGATATGAGTATTAATGGACTTGTATTCATGTGTAGAGTATGATTTTGATAGATTGGAAGTGTTCCGAGACTAATTATATTTCAACTAATTTAAAATATATATTGATTTGAAATTGATTTGATTGTTTCAAGTGAAATGTTTTTTTTTTTTTGCCTGAAATTAATGCCTAAATATAATTTTGACTTTCAATACTTTTTCTCAACTTCAACTTTAATTATATATTTTTTTCCAATTTCAATCAAATAACAAAGGTGTCCTTAAAATGAAACCAAAGAAACCCTTTAAAATTTTATACAAGAAAAAGAAAAGTAGTAGTAATATAGAAGTTAATATGAAAAGGCGAAGAGGAGAAGTTATAGTACTAGGAATGAGTTTGAATCAATTTAGTAGCTTTTGCTTAAATTTTGTATTTATATTAGAAAATTTGTTATAACTTAGTAACTAAAATGAGCTATAATTTGATTACAAATTAATTTTAAACTTAAAAACTTGGGAAAAGGGTTTGAAAAATACTTCAACTTTGGCTGAAATTGATGATACGATACCAAACTTTATGGAGGACCTTTTATCCTTGCACTATTTAATAGTGTATTTTAAAAGTATATATGTGCCCACGTGGTTAGTGCAGGGGGTAAAATCGGCCAAAGTTGAAAAAAAAAATTCAGACCATTTTCCCTAAAAACTTCAAATTTTGTCTTTAGTTATAGCTTAGAGTATGTTACTTTCGATAAATGACTTGGTGGAATGAGGAATGGAGTCACTGATCACATAAAAGGAATGTTCACTTTTATGCTATTCATCAAGAGGCTACTTGCGACAATAGCATTAGGTCCTAGTATGAAAATCATTGGATGGAAAAATGAGTGATTGGATGTGAGAGTGGGTGGGGGGAGTCCGTGGCACGATCGTTTGGAAGTATGATGGCATGACATGAGGGAAGGAAGAAACAGAGTTAGACGTGGTGGACATGACATGCCAAAATTGTCAACCCTTTATTCTCTTCCTTTTTATATACATTGAAAAAACATGCATATGCAAATCAGTCTCCTCTATCTCTCTTACAGATTCAAGGATATCTCCTGCCTGCAACACCACATCATGGTATATATCTTTCACTCAATCTCACTACTTAGCTTAATTAATTAATTTTGATTTCATATTATATCATACATTTTTGGTGCTTGCTCTTGAGAATCCTTCATGTAAATTAAGAGAATACTTATAAACAGGGGAAAAGCCATATACGAAATTTGTTTATCATGTATAAATAGTGTAATTTTGACATATTGGTGGTGACTCTCCCTTTTCTGTTTTGACATATTAATGAATGAATGCAGGCGAATGCTGCATCTGGAATGGCTGTGCATGACGAATGTAAGCTGAAATTTTTGGAACTAAAAGCAAAGAGAATCTACAGGTTCATCATTTTCAAAATTGACGCCCAACAAGTGGTCGTGGAGAAGCTTGGAAACCCCGAAGAAACCTACGAAGATTTCACTAACGCTCTGCCTGCAGATGAATGCCGATATGCTGTCTTTGATTTCGACTTCGTTACTAATGAAAATTGCCAGAAAAGCAAGATTTTCTTCATTGCCTGGTACACTACACTATTTATGAATTTAAGTTACATCAATTGATTACCAATGTTATGTTGTATACTGACATGGATTAATTTTAGGTCTCCCGACACATCAAAGGTGAGGATGAAGATGGTGTACGCGAGTTCAAAGGACAGATTCAAGAGAGAAATAGATGGAATTCAAGTTGAATTGCAAGCAACAGATCCTAGTGAAATGAGCCTTGACATTATAAAATCGCGAGCACTTTGAATCTCATCATATCCGTCTCCATGCCGATGCGCTATGCTGTTGTATTTTAGTGTTTTCCCTATTTGATTATGTTCCTAGTCATAAGCTTATCTCTGTGTTACTTCCATTTTCATCAGCCTGATCATTTCTGGATATTCTTTTGTTTTCCCCCCCCTAAATGAAACATCAGATTGTGATCTCATTCATTTCAATTTCTATTGTATAACTTGCGCGTAAGAGATGCATAGAGAATTTTTCTTCATTTCACAATTCAAACTGTCCTGTACTATTACATTGACGCGGTGTACCAACAGCATTTGCCAGCAAGTCTGAAGACAAGTTTTCCAATTTTCATTACAAATTATAATTAGTGAATAGATGCAATGAAAGAATAACTGAGAATGTGAAAATGAATACTTCATTTCGCATGCATTGTTATTGAGTTAATATCTCAAATGGTCATTCAACTTATACTTCTTTTCACAGAAAGTCACTCAACTTTCATTTATAAGTTCAAAGTCACTCAACTATGGATTTTTCTCACAGAAAGTCACTCAACTAATAGTTCTTTTCCTAGAAAAGTCATTCAACTTTCTTTTATAACTTCAAAGTCACTCAACTATGAATATTTAACCTACAAAGTCACTTTCTATGAAAAAAAGTATTAGTTGAGTGACCATATGAGATATTAACTCCATTGTTCTTCTTTCCCTTTAAATGAGTTGTGTAAGAAATGTGATCACAATCATAGAAAGTAATATATAGCTCTTGGTACCAACCATATTCAAGCAACAAACTGAAGCTGCAAGATAAATGATTCCACCCATGGAAGAGAGTAAGGTTCAAACACCAGTTGCGGAATCAGGATTTTCACATTCCTAATAATGAAACTTGGGATGTTGAGGTGCATTTTGAATGCCCTGGACCACTGAGCTAACCTTTTACATGTTCAAGAGATTCAAAATTTGTATACGTACATAAACACATAAAATCTACCTTATATATATAGTGTGTATTTTTTTTTTTTGCTGAAATGGTTCGGGTGAACAACCCTCCTACCCCGCTAGATTAACCTCTGATAAGATCTCCTTAACTATTTTGTACAATCAGCAGGGTCATGCAGCTACCAACGTTTAGCAGGTATACTTCCAAGTTCTTTGAAGAAAAAGTACAAAAAAAACTCCCAAATGAAATACACAAATTAAGACCCCTTTTTTAGCTTTCAAATTAATATGTTTGAAATTGTTGGTGATTTGAGCATTTTAATATTATTTATTTATTTTTGTTATTTTATTTTTAACCACAATTTATTATATTTATGGTATATTACACCAATGGAAAGTTTTGTAAGTATACAACAATAACGAAATATTTACCAATGACTAGCCTTTAATCATATTTAGAAGTTGGTTTTTGAGTGGGCGTGGTTGAAATTCGTCGGAAACACTTGGACAAGGCTATATACAAAATTAAATTGGAGGTGCTTTGGACTGGTTTGGAATCAAAATTCAAACTTAAGATCGACCTCTAAAACATAGCTACGACAATGTATATGGTATATATTATTCAATATCATATATATTTAAGGATTAACGCGCATATATATATATATATATATATATATCAACATTAAAAAGGGTCCAATTAGATCTGTAATTTAGACTAATAATTCATGTAGTTCAATCGCAGTCACCACCCCCACCCTCCCTAATAATTCATGCAATGCAATCATATACGACTCTAATCATGATTGAAATTATGATTTGGTATTCCAAATCATGTTTTTTTTAGAATTTTGAAATTTGAAATTATGATCCCAAATTACATGTGTCCAACGTTGATTGTCAATTATGACTTCATATGGCATGTCCAAACACGAGTTTAATGTGCAAACTAGAAAAAGAGAAAGCGAACATTAAAAAGGGCCCAACCAGGATCAAACGGATGACCTCTTGATTTGCAATCAAATGTTTTTTCCACTAGGATAAGAACCCTTAGGGTCTATTTGGAAAGCCACATGGTAATTGGAATTGGTGTAATTACTAGAGTAGTTGTCACACCACTTCTCTTTTTACAATAGTTATGGATATGACGGTTTTTTTTTTTTAAAAAAAAGAATAAAAAAAATATAAAACTAAAGAAAAAATTGATTTTTTTTTTAAAAGTCGCCACTTGAAAATGAGTTTTTTAAGTGTTCCAAGTCACCTAGTAATTCCTAATTTAAAAAAAAAAGAAAAAAAAATCTTTTTATTTTAGTCTACGAAAACAGAGATTGGGTAAGGAATTCTATTGACCGGAGGGAAGGTGTGAGGCACCCCCCGAGTCCCGTGGTTCTAGCGCGGTCGCTTTATCAACTCATGTTTGGCTAAAATAATTTTTGGATAAAAGAATAAATTTGTGTTAGTTACTAATTTTTTTTAATAAAAAAAATGATTGACCTAGGAGCGTAACCGCACACAAGATCACCTTTTTAGAAAGAATACACACCAAGGATCGTAACCGAACACATGGTGGTATTTAAAGTTTATTTTATTTTTTCTAAAAAAAAAAAAGATTGATCATTCATGACTCAAATTTTATTTAACTATGAGAAAAAAAATGAAAAAAAAAGAACTTGTTACAACATATAGACTTGAACAAAGATTTTTTTTTTTAAAAAAACAAATAAATATACTAAGTGTCACTACTTGATGATAACAACAAAAGAAAAAAAATATATATTCTTTTTTTAAAAACAATAAATAATGACTAGGCCCCTTTTAAAACAACTAGTGATATACTAAAAAAAATTATATTGATATAATTTCAGAAAACGACCACTTTAATAAAATTTTTGATTTTTCATAAAATGGTCATATGTTTTCTTTTGAAAGAAAAATTGCAAAAATAGCCTATTTTATCTAATAGTTAAATTACTAATCAAAGTAGCCGGTTTTGTATTTCGTTTCAATAACCATTTTATATATTTATTTAAGAGAAAAAAAACTGAATTTATGAAATGATCAAATTTACATTAATTTTGCGAAAATGACCAGATTTACATTTTTTGCAAAAATGGCCAGATTTACACTTTTGCAAAAATGACCAGATTTAGTTTTTTTTTAGTTTTTTTAAAACAACCTCTTTTTTTCTTTTCTTAGAATGACCAGAAACTAAAAACTAAAAAAAAAGACTTTGTGATTGTTTTTTTTTTTAGCAAAAAAAAAAAAAAAACATGGGTTATGCATCAACTTCATAATGATAAATATAAAATTCACACCTAGTTTAATAATAGAACACAAATATATAATAACAACAAGATATAGTTTAACTAATTCCAATAAAGTTATGTATCGTTTCATAATGATAAAGATAGAATTAACACTTAGTTTAATAATAAAACACAAATATACAATAACAATGAAACATAATCATATTAAGTATCATAACATATTTAACTAATTCAAATAAACTAAACATAATAATTAAATCAAAAATATAAACATGCTTCATTATGTTTGAAGTTACATTGCAAAGTGTAATGAAAGAAATATACCTAGAGAAATGATGACAAAACAATAATGAAAGCAAAACTCAATTCCCCTCCCAAAAGACCACCCACGATGAAATATATATATATTTTTTCTTTTTAGAAGTAATGATTTTTCCTCTTCTAATTTTCTGTTCTTGTTCTTTTTTCTTTTTTTTTCCTTCCCTTGAAATGAAAGAAGAATGGGGTTTAAATAGGTGTGGAGCATTAAACCCCCCACTCTTCTTGAAAACTTAAGAGTCAATGCATGCATTAGACTCTTTGTTTTCCCAAGGTGCCACCCAAGATGACCAATGAAATTTTCTTTTTTTTTTCTTTTTCTTTTTTCAAGATAAAATTAATTAAAAGACTACATTGCCCTTTTAGATGACCCATTTCTTTTATTCATTAATTGAATAATAGCTAAATGGGTCATCTGAAAATTTAGAATAGGCCCAAAAATGTCATTTTGGATGACCCATTTCTTTTACTCATTAATTGAATAATAGCTAAATGGGTCATCTGAAAATTTTAAAATAGGCCTAAAATTGATCAAGACCCAAAAATCAGAACAAAATCAGTCCACTAACACAAAATCTAAACATGTAAACTATTTTGAAGATCAAACACAACAAATAAGGCAGAAAAATAAAAATAAGAAATAAAAACGAAATTAAAAAATAAAACAAAAATAATAATAATAATAAAACTCAAGCAACAACTTAAACATGAACTTGAAAAACACTAACAAAACAATATAAATCCGGCATCAAAACAACTTATATGGTTTAAAAAATGTGATAATGACGGATTTGGATAGAGGATGAGAGGGGGAAATGATTGACATAAATTTTCGGACGATTGGAGGTCGCCGAAAAATTCCGTTGGAATTTTTCTGACGGATTTTGGAAATAAACTTTACATCAAAGGATAGCCCTTGAAGAACTCTACACTTTTATGTAAAGGATATAGGACGGGGATGGCCGGAACTTCGTAAATCTAAAGAAAAAAGTGAAGATTTATGTTTGGTTTTTCTTAGATTTACGGAGTTTGGCTATGAATATGAATGAATGGTTTGCGGATTTGTGTAGAGGAGGATGAAAGGAAGAAGTGGTAAAAATTTAAAGATTTTTCCGGCCAAGGGGTGGTGGCGGTAGCCGGCCGGTGGTTGGTGGAAGCAAAGGGGAGAAGAAAAATAAAAAAAATGGCAATAAAAATTTGATTTTGGGATTTTGTATTTTTGGTAGGGTCCCATAAGAACCCTTGGATCAAAAAATCATGGATGGTTGAGATTTAATCTTGACCATTTCTATTGGATCGGGTCAGAATTGATTGGGCCATCAGAATTTGGTCTAAATCAACCCAATTCAATAAAAAATTGGGTCATTTAGGCCAATAAAAAAATAATATAAACAAAGACAAACTACCCAAAATACAAAACAAAAACTATAAGAATATATATATATATTATAAGAGTAATATAAACACATCAAAAATTAGGTGTTTACAGCATGCCCCTCTTTGCTTGGAAACATGAAGAGTTTTCAACCGAAGAAAGTGAACGAAGTGGCTAATTTTTTACTGTGCAAACTCCGTTGAAACCATTTTGAAAAAGATGACCGAACCTTGCTTTAGAGGTTGCCTACATATCCTTAATTAAAAGGAAATCAGGTCAGTGTAGTTCGAGAAACTTTGATAGTTGAAACTATCAGAAATTGCGGTCAAAAGATTGCTTGTCATCATCTACTGTCTATAATTACAAAGAAGAGAGCTATAGAACTATGTCTCTCTACATTATAAGAGTTACAAGATCCCTACTTGATGTTTTTCTTAGGGTCTCGTCTTGATTTTTGACTTGCTCTGTGCGTTATCTTTGATATTGATCTTTATGCTCTCTTGGCGGCTTGCGGATCATTCTCAGGTGCATGTTTTAACTTGAGTTGGCGGTTGAAACTCAAAACTCAAGATCACAAAATGAAGAACCCAAAAAGGATGTGTTTCTGTTAGGGAAGAAAAAAAATGAGAATATTAAACTAGGACGTATAACCCTAGAAAGAAAAGGAGAAGTGGGGTGTGTTGCCCTGAGAGTTTCAAATAAGACGTATTGTCTTTGTGGATTGTCCTAAGATTGGGTATATCCCCAAAAATGTGAATATGGTGTGTATAACCCATGAATGCTGGTGCGTATTGCCCAGAATATGCATATGGTGCGTATTCCCCATGAATAGAAAATTGATGCATACTACATGTGAATAAAGACTGGTGTGTATTGCACATGAAAGAAGACTAATGTGTTTTGCACATGAATGCAATATCTATGTGTATTGCATGTGATTTGGATTGGTATGTCTTGCTCATGAAAGAAAGACTGGTACGTTTCGCACGTGAATAAAGGACGAGTGCGTATTTGCACAGAATTCAGATTGATGCGTATAGCAGGAAATTCAGATTGGTGCGTATTGCACATGAAAAGGATGGTGCGTATTGCACATAAATAAGGGATGTGTGCGTATTGCACGGAATTTAGAGTGGTGCATATTGCCCGAAGCTCTCGAATTGAGAGGTAAAAATGCGAATAGCATGAGATGAAACAACAAACATGTGAAGACTTTGGAGAACTTCCGTTTTGTGATGTTTCGTTTTTTACTTGTAATCCCGCATTTTCTTTTGTTCCTGTGTTGAGCAAAAGAAAGAGAAAATTGTTAGTTTAAAGTGCGGTTGGTTTGTGGCCTTGATGCTCCGATGACTTGACCATATTCCTGACCAATTTCTCCCATTCTACTCAAAATTCTCGGTTGAACAACCTTTGAAGCTTCCTCTTTGTTGATTCAGGGGAGCTGATCTTTTTGGTACTACGAAATATCATGGTGCGACTGGATGTTCCAAAGGATGAATTTTCCTGTTGAATATTTTTCATGACTTAAGAGACTATAACGTGCTCCTTCACGAGTTTTCAGTGAAGATTTGAGGCCTTTTTAGTCCTTGCTCGAGGCATGTCAACTCGGATACTCAGCTTTACTCTTGGGAACCCGTAGTAAGTTTTGCAATCTTTTACCTTATTTGTCAAGAGATTATACCGAAAAGACTAGAGAAATATCAGATTTAAGAGTGTGAAAAAAAAATTGGATCAAGAAAGACTATAAACCTAAGGAAGGGCATTCCTTTTGAAGAAAAATGAGAAAGAGAACTTATCTGGAGGCATATGTCGACTTTGAGTGAACCATGACATGCACTTTGGACTTGACCCTAGATCCGCTTGAGTTGTCTAATTCTCAAAATCTGAACCATTATCAATTTATAACTGATCTATGTATTCTTCATGTAGAGGTATCGAGAAATGGATGTTCTCTTCTTTTATCTTAAGATTCCCTGCAAGGGTTTTCACCGATAAGATTTTCTCTATTGTCGTCTTATGGTGCCTATAAAGGTTTTCACTGATAAGACTTTTTCTTTTCTTTTTTTTGACAAAGTTGTCCTTGATAATCAATTGTCCGTGCAAGACACACCGAATTTATCGTTCTCAGAGTTGATCAAAATGTTGGTTGCTAGAATAAAATCAAAAACAAAATCAATTTGACTCTATTCTATCAAAAAAGAAAAAAAAATGCCCCAGTTTTCTATAGATACTGGAATATTGATTATTTTTTTTTTGGTATGACAAAGGGTTGCCTACGTATCCTTTCGGAATTAGGTTAAACTTAGTTCAAATTTTCAAAGAGAGTTTTTTTTCTTTGGTTTTTTTTTTAAGAGATGTCTTTGTTCTCTCAGCCACAAACTTGTCACAATATCTTAGAACGCATTAGATGTAGTATTTTTTTACTGCGTCCGCATTAACAATTATGCTTGTGATTTTTCCCTCCATATCAGTAAGGTGTAAGGCTCCTTTGGACAACACTTCCTTGATAAGATATGGACCTTACCAATTTGGGGCAAACTTTCCCTTGGCCTCTTCTTGGTGCAGGAGAATGCGCTTTAAGACCAGTTGACCTACTTCAAAGTGTCTTGGGTGCACCTTTTTGTTGAATGCACGAGCCATCCTTTGTTGATAAAGCTGACCAAAACAGACGACCGTCAATCGCTTCTCATCTATTAATGTGAGCTTCTCTAGTCGGGTTTTGACCCATTCAGTATCTTCAATTTCAGCCTCGACAATAATTCGAAGAGATGGAATTTCAACTTCCGCTGGTATCACAGTCTCAGTCCCATACACCAGCAAATAAGGAGTTGCACCAATTGAGGTGCGCACTATTGTGCGATATCCTAAAAGTGCAAAAGGCAGCTTCTCATGCCATTGTCTAGTGCCTTGAACCATTTTCCTGAGAATCTTTTTGATATTCTTGTTGGCTGCCTTCACAGCTCTGTTGGCCTTTGGTCGGTATGGAGTAGAATTGTGATGCATAATTTTAAACTGCTCATATACCTCCTTCATCAAATTGCTATTAAGGTTTGCATCATTATCTGTGATGATAGTTCTTGGGATACCAAAACGACAAATGATGTTTGAATGGACAAAATCCACGACCACCTTCTTAGTGACTGCCTTGAAAGTGATTGCCTCTACCCATTTAGTAAAGTAATCAATTACGACCAAAATGAATCGATGTCCATTTGAAACTTTTGGCTCAATTGGTCCGATGACATCCATTCCCCATGCAACAAAGGGCCAAGGAGCGGCCATGGGGTGCAACTCTGAAGGAGGTGAATGAATGAGATCACCATGAATTTGACATTGATGACATTTTTTCACAAAGCGAAAGCAATCCCGTTCCATGGTAAGCCAGAAATATCCTGCTCAGAGTATCTTTTTCGTAAGGACATATCCATTCATGTGTGGTCGACATACCCCAGCATGTACTTCATTCATGATCTTCTCGGCTTCTTTAACATCCACACATCTCAATAAGTTCAAATCTGGGGTGCGTTTATATAAAATTTCCCCGCTAAAAAAGAAACCACTAGCCAAACGTCTAATAGTTCTTTTTTGGCTTCCATTGGCATGTTCGGGGCATTTCCCTGTTTGCAAGAAATTCCTGATGTCTAGGTACCACGGCTCACCATCTGATTCTGCTTCCACAGTGTTACAATAACCATGTTGGTCCCGAAGTTGAATCTCCAAGGGAGTAATACAAGTGTTTTCAGGATATGGAAGCATTGAGGCAAAAGTAGCCAAAGCATCTGCCAATTCATTATGAAATCTGGGGATGTATCTAAACTCGATGGACCTAAACCTTTTGCTAAGATCTTCCACACATTGTTTGTAGGGAAGAAGCTTGAGGTCTCGAGTTTTCCATTCGCCCTGAGCTTGCCTAATAAGCAAATCAGAATCTCCCAACACAATCAATTTTTGCACACCCAAATCTATTGTCATATTTAGACCCATGATGCAAGCTTCATACTCTGTTGTGTTATTTGTACAGAAGAAACGAAGTCGAGTTGTCGCAGGGTAATGCTGTCCTGTGGGAGATATGAGAATTACCCCAATCCATGTGCCTTTTTTGTTGATTGTTCCATCAAAGTATAATTGTCAGGCCTGGTTTTCATCTAGATTTACTTCTTCAACTGAGTTAATCTCTTCATCTGGAAAATATGTATCCAGTGGTTCGTAGTAGCCATCAACTGGATTCTCTGCCAAGTGGTCTGCCAGAGCTTGAGCTTTTATTGCAGTTCGAGTGACATATATAATGTCAAATTCAGTGAGCAAGATTTGCCATTTCGCGAGTCTGCCAGTTGGCATTGGCTTCTGAAAGATGTACTTCAAAGGATCCATCCTGGATATGAGGTAAGTTGTGTAGGACAAAAGGTAATGCCTTAACTTTTGAGCTACCCAAGTTAGGGCGCAACATGTCTTTTCCAAGAGGGTGTACTTGACCTCATAACTAGTGAATTTCTTGCTCAAGTAGTAGATAGCTTGCTCCTTCCTGCCTGTGGAATCGTGTTGACCGAGAATGCACCCAAAGGAATTATCTGTCACTGAAAGATATAGAAAGAGGGGCCTATCAAGTTCAGGCGGGACCAACACGGGAAGTTTGGACAAATATTCCTTGATTTTTTCAAAAGCTTGTTGACAATCATCCGTCCATCGAACAACAACATCCTTTTTCAAAAGTCTGAAAATGGGCTCACAAGTGGTTGTGAATTGAGCAATAAACCTGCTAATATAGTTCAACCTCCCAAGTAGACTCATGACTTCGGTCTTATTTTTTGGGGGTGGCAAATCTCGAATGACTTTTATTTTGGAAGGATCCAATTTGATTACCCTTCTACTGACAATAAAACCTAGAAGTTTTCCAAATGGAACTCCAAATGCACATTTTGTTGGATTAAGCTTGAGATCATATCTTCGCACTCTTTCGAAGAATTTCCCAGATCTTGCACATGGTCAGCTTGTGGTTTAGACTTGATGATTATGTCATCGACGTATACTTCGATTTCTTTATGCATCATATCATGAAACATGGTGGTCATAGCCCTCATGTAAGTTTCCCTAGCATTTTTAAGACCGAATGACATGACCCTATAGCAATAAGTCCCCCATGGAGTGGTGAAAGCAGTTTTCTCAGTGTCCTCTTCGTCCATCAAGATTTGATGATACCCTACATAGCAGTCCACAAATGATTGAATTTCGTGTCTGGCACAATTATCCACTAGAATGTGGATATTAGGCAAGGGAAAATTGTCTTTTGGACTAGCTTTGTTCAAATCCCGATAGTCAACACAAACTCTTGTATTTCCATCCTTTTTTGGCACAGGAACAACATTTGCCAACCAAGTAGTGTAACGAATGGTTTGGATCACATTTGCATTTAGTTGTTTCATGATTTCTTCCTTGATTTTTTCACTCACGTCCGGTTTGAATTTTCTTCTATTTTGTTGGACGGGTGGAAAATCAGGATGAGTGGGCAAATTATGGACCACTAAATCAACACTCAAACCTGACATGTCATCATAGGACCAAGCAAACTTCTTTGTATTCAAACAAAAGTTGTATTATGGCATCCCTGATTTCCTTCTTGACATGAAGACTTATTTTTATTTCTTTGACTTCCTCATTACTTCCCAAATTGATGGCCTCAGTTTCACTAAGATTAGGCTTAGGTTTGTGCTCAAATTGTTCCAATTTCCTATTAATTTTCCTAAAAGCCTTTTCTTCATCATATTCAGCCTCTAGACTCGGAGATTCAAGAATAAACAATTTTTTGAGATTTGGGAGTGAATTTCGCATGCATGTCATGTTATCAAAGCAGACATTTACAGAACTGAAAAATGGAGAATAAGAACGGGGAAAGGAAAAGACAAAATTTTACTATGAAACTGGAATTTCATTTCATTGAAATTAAAAAAGGATAGAAGGGTTGACATTAAAACAAAACACTTTCAAATATTCGGATCACAACCCTGACAACAACAAAAAACAAAAGAGTAGCAAAACAAACTACCAAGACTCCTTTCTTATGGGGAAATGAGTGGCTTCCCAATTGTTTAACTCAAAACCTGAGCCCACGAGCTGCACATCGGCATGACTTGTACCTTCACCAACTTGGACCATATTTACTTCACAAAACAACTGACTGAGATCCTGAATAACTTCTTCAATGTCTTCATGAGTAAATGAAGCTTCCATTTCTGGACCCTGAGGCTTGATAAAGGAATGATAAATATGGGGAATTGGTTGTGGCAACGCCCAATCAGTCCTTTTGTGGTTCTTAGTCTCATCTCCATTTCTCTTGCTTTGTTTGTATCCGAGGCCAGAGGTGCCTTGGTTCCCTAAAAGAGTAATGGGATCCACAATTCCTTGCGAACATAGTCCCAAACCTTTACCAGGTTGACAACCATATTTGAGCATTGTCGTTGCTACCATTGAAGAGGAAGAAGAGAGACATGGTTGGATAATGGGGTCTCCTTCTCTAAAGCGATCGACTGATACAACCTCAAAAGACTGGTAAACAATGGAATCACATCCTTCTTTTGCCTCAATGTATGGAATGGAGGGATCTCTGTAAATAGGCAAATCATCTTCCACATGCACAATGATTTCCTGATGGTTGTGTTCAAACTTAACAACTTGATGCAAAGTTGATGGGACTGCCCGAGCCGTGTGGATCCATGGCCTTCCCAATAGAAAATTATAAGATGTGTCCATGTCCATTACTTGGAACACAATCATAAAATCCACCGGTCCAATTGTCATGTTTAACTTTATTTCACCAATGGTATCCCGCCTTGAGCCGTCATAAGCTTGAACAAATACATTGCTGGGGCGAATTCTGGCAAGGCTAATTTTTAAGTTTTGCAGCGTAGAGAGAGGACATATGTCTACCCCCGATCCCCCATCTACCATGACCCTCTTTACATAGTACCCTTCACATTTCACTGTAAGAAGCAAAGCTCTATTGTGTCCAGCTCCCTCTGTGGGCAACTCATGATCAGTGAAAGTGATGGTGTTTGACTCAAAGATGCATTTGGCCATTTTCTCTAACTGATTTACCGTGGTCTCCTTCGATACATGTGCTTCATTCAAAATCTTATTCAACACACGACGATGTTCTTCTGAGTGCAAGAGTAGAGACAACAATGAAATTTATGTCGGGGTTTTCTTCAATTGTTCCACAACAGAGTAACTGGAACCTTAATCTTTTTAAGAAACTCTTCTGCTTCTTCCTCAGTAACTGTTTTCTTCAGTGGTACTTGGATATTTTGAGTCATCTTCCATTTTCTTAATTCTTCTAGAGAATAACATATTCCACAACGTGTCAGCCCTCCTGCTTCATCAACCTCTTCAACAATCTCCTTTCCTTAGTAAACCACATCGATTTTGTTATAGTTCCAAGGGACAGCCTTTGAATCAATTACCGAAAGTTGTTGGACGGGCTTAACAAAGATAGGTCCTTTCAACTTTGCCAAGCAATTTTGGTCCTGTTGTGTTAATGAAAAACCCTTTGATACATACAACTTCGGCATACCTGCTCGAACTTCAATCCCCTTCGAAACCCCCGGGACACACAAAACTTTGGTATCAAGGTTGACACCTTTCACACTCAAAGATGCAACTGGTTTTAAACTCTTTATCGGCTTGTTTTCCTCTCCGATCTTCTTAAACAACTTTCTTATTTTGCCAAGGAGTTTGTACTCTTGATCATCGCAGATCATACCCACTAAATTGTTTTGAGCTGGAAGTGGGTTATTAATCACATTGGGAGTGTTTTGATCATCTGTCACAACGACCACTCCATGATCGATTAGCTTCTTTATTGCCCCCTTCAAGGTCCAACAATTATCAGTGTTGTGTCCTGGGGCCCCTGAATGATACTCACATCTTTCATTGGCTTGGAAACGTGAAGCAGTTGGATTCAGACGATGTGGTGGGATAGACCCAATCACTCCTATCTTTCTTAACTTTTGAAACAAGCTGGAATATGACTCTCCCAATGGAGTGAATTTCCTTTTTTGTCCTTGCTCTTGATCATAATTTTGCATAGGAGGAGGGTTGTAAGGGACCTGATAGGGTAGTCGTAGTGGGCGAAGGTTTCCTTGAGTTAGGGCCCGAAAATGTGGGCGATTAGGAGAATGCACATATGACTGAGCATTGAAGACCGTGTATGGAGATGGAGATACTGGATATTGAGGGACATAAGGGTAGTAATGTTGAGGATAGCTAGATTGTCCCTGAAGTGGTGGGTAAGGACAATTAGAATTCCTTTGAGCACCCCTTGACCCTGATGCTAGCGAAGAAACTTCCACTTTTCTTTTACGATTCCAAAACTGCCTGAACCACCTTGAATGGCCTGTGTGGTAGCTTTGATTGCTACCTGGCTCACAATCCTTCCTGTTTTTAGACCACTTTCAACCATTTCTCCAATTTTGATTGTTGTGTGAAACGGTATTCCCATTGCGGCTGTCAGGTGGTGGAAATAGTCAGGATCTTGAGCCTCTATGAAGATATCAACCAATTCTTGTTCATCTAAAGGTGGTTTGACCCGGGCTGCTTGTTCCCTCCATTTGATAGCATACTCTCTGAAGCTTTCATTTGGCTTTTTTCTCATATTAGAAAGTGTATTACAATTTGGCATAATGTCGACATTGTACTGAAATTGTCTAACAAAATCTTGAGTCATATCATCCCAGATGTGCCAGTGGGAGATCTCTTGGTTCTATAAACCATTCTGAGGCAACACCAGTCAGGCTCTCACCAAAATAAGTCATGAGCACTTCCTCTTTACCCCTTGCACCTCTAAGTTGATTGCAGTATCTCTTGAGGTGAGCTATGGGATCACCGTGCCCGTCATACTTATCAAATTTAGGGGTTTTGAATCTAGGTGGCAAGTGGACATTTGGGAACATACACAAGTCTTTGAATGCGACACTCTTGTGCCCTCCTAGCCCTTGCATACTTTTCATGTGTTGCTCGGTGTTTTTCATTTTCTTCAACATTTCCTCTTGCTCTGCGACTTGAGGGGGCCTCTCAACATCAATAGGGGAGTCGAATTGTACAGAATTAGGGCCCCCAAATTCTATCCCAGGAATATAATATTGTTCTGGATGGACGGTGAACTGTCCCTCTTGAGCTGCTCTCTGCGTCACAGTTGGTTGTGGGAGAGTATAGACCGGTGCAACTGTCGCGACAGTGGGAATATTCCTGAATGGCATGCCTTGAGGGCGTGTTGTTGATGGTCCAGCCCCACAATTATCAAATGGTCCATACCCCGGAGGAAAAAAAAGATCTGATATCGGGACCTGAGAAGATGAAGATCATATACTAGTGATCTCAGGAAAACCGGGGATAGACGCTGATGGTTCTTGGCCATTGGCCCAGGCTTGCCACAATTGTGCCATAACATGTCTCAATGTCCGGTTTTCTTCAATAGTTGTTGACTCTCTTGTCGTTGGATCAACTGGAGTATCCACTGGGTTCACCACAGTTTCAGTATTGCTTGTCATTGACGCTCTTACCTTAGACCTGGTAAAGTACGGGTGTTTTGCCAGTTTTCCACAAACCAACCACCGAACGCTTACTAGAGAGATAAGAAATGAACAAACTTGTTAGGGGTTAAACATCATTCACACATTTGTTAATCACATAATAACATGAGTTCAAAAGGCTATTGTCTCATCCCAGTTTTGCTTCGCTCATTGTCTTCTATTTTTTTTATTTTTTTTTAAAAAAAGTTTTGATCGAACCCTTTGGAGGTTGCCTACGTATCATGTCGCCGCATGAATCAGATCATTACATAGTTTAGAAATTTAGACAACTCAACAACATTAATTTAGACAAGAAAAATCCAACCCTTTCATTCATTTCTAATAAACTTTAAGCAAAATCAATGGGTTTAAACACAACCATGATCAACATGATCTCTTTGAACACCGAACTTTAAACTGAAACACTGAGTCTTAAACAAAACAAGATAAAACAAATAAACAAACTAAACAACTAAACTCTTCTTCAACCTTCATTATCTTCCTTGGGCTTTCTTTGTCCTCCCAAGGTCACATACAGATTCAACAACACCTTTGGCAGATAGGGAACAATGGCCCGTGCTTGCTCAGCCACTTCTGGATCATTCATGCGACGATGATTTTTAATAACATAGGAGGTTTGTTCCGCCAGCTGATGAACTTGACGCCTAGCCTTTCCCATATTTCATAGCAGTTATTCAATCAAACCTGATGATCACCAAAATTGTTCCTTAAGAGGGCCTTTCGCTCCTCTGCTGCTTCGAGTTGATGGCGAAGTGTTGCTCTCTCAATGATCATTTGCCTTTGCCCCTCTTCGATATCGACATATTGACTGATTCTTCTTTTATGTTCTTCTAACTCTCCTTTAAGTTGATCATGTAAATGAATCCAACATGACCTTTCTTTATCAAATTTCTCCTTCTGCCGCTTAAGTTCTCCCATTTGGTAGTTCACGACCTCTTCAGATGCCACTAAGTCCCTCTTCAATCGAGAAATTTCAAAACTCTGCTCCTTTTTTATTTGTCGGGCCAAGTGAATTCTACTATCCAACTCTTCCTCTAGACGGGATAATTTCCCCTCCGCATGTTTCAATTCCCCTTCCGTATCTTGTAACTCCAACTTAATATTTCTTCCTCTTTGGACTTGAACTTCTTGCCGGGCAATGGTGGTTTTGGCCTTCTCTAACTCTTTTTCCAACTGTCTTATGATATGCTGGTCTTTTCTTTTCTGCTGGATCCTTCGGGAATGCCATCAAATGTTGTTGGATCACGAAACCACGATAAGTACTCAGGCACCATTTTTCCTTTATCTTGCTCCACCACCATATCACTTAGCTCAGAAATTATACTTCCAAACCAAATCTTTAGAATATCAGTGCTATCAAAGGCAAAACCTGGCGGGGTGTCAAATACAAATCTACTCATATCATCATTTGGTGGGATTTCTTGTACTCTAGTCAGCTGACGCATAACCCGAAGTGGGGCATAGGGTTGAACACCTCTAAACCCAATCAACACAAGAAACGAGATACCACTAGACATGCATATGACATCCTTAACTGGGAACCAGTAATAATTCCACACTATTTCATCAGACGTGATCACCGAAAATTTCTCTTCACACGCTATAATTCCTTTTGGAAAATCTATTTTTGCTTCTCTTTCCTTATGAGAGGAAACATAATTACACCAGTCTGGAGTGAACCTGGGTGCACGATCATGGTGATAAAGATGCTCCAAAAACCATATTTGCAACAAAATGTTGCAGCCTTCAAAGTACATTTCCCTATTTATGCATTTAGTCAATGCACGGAACGTATCTACCAGGATCATAGGAATAATAGTAGGACTCTCCACTGTGGTCAACGTCTTCACCACCCCAGCCAGACGAATATCGATATGCTTGTCCCGTTTGGGGAAAATAATGAGCCCCAAAAACGCGACCATGAAGGCAAAACATCCATTTGCCTTCCAAGCCTCTTCACCCCCTTGGTTGCTAAGTTGGTTCCGACAGTTTTTAAATTCATCCTTTTGGCCATACCTCTCATATAGAAAGTCCAATGAAACCCACCCATTTTTCAAACTCTCCTTCTCTACTTGATTGACTTGAGAAGTTCCAGGAACTTTTTGGCATCAACGTTCTTTGGAATTATAGGTTTTTTGTTGCGGAGATCAGCACCCCGAACACTGGACCCCTTCCCTATGAAGCTGGCGATTTCTTCCAGAGTTAGTGTCATTTTGAAGTCAGAAAATTGAAATACATTATATTTTGAATCCCAGAAAGGAATCAATGCCTCGATCACATCCCTTCTAGGGTCAATCTCCATTAGATGAACTAGATGTCCCAGATGTTCTTTTACTCTCCTTTGCTCATGACTCCCCATGTCTGTCCACCATCGCCATAAATTCTTGGGTATTGTGTCAACGATCATGAACTCTGGAATTCCTTCACTTCTAGGCCTTTTGGAACCCTGTCATTTGGTCGAAGGTGCCATTTGTACCTTTGAATAGAGTCCAATTAATGTTTTATGACAAACTCTAACCGGGGGAAGAAAGAAGAGTAAACAAAAACTTATTTTTAAAAAAAAACAAAATACCTCTTTTTACAAACACCGAACCCAAGAAGGGATGCCTACGTATCTCATTTTAGTGAGAATCAGGTGTGCGTAGTTCATAAAAAAAAACTCACACTTGAAAAACTCTTTTATTTCAACCTCTTTTATTATTATTATTATTATTATTTTAAATAAAATAAAATATTGAAAGACAAAGCTATTATAAAGTTGGTCAACAATATAAAGGTCTCCTGAACAAATTATTCTCACGTAACACATAAAATGAACATGTTGGTCTAGAGTGGGCACATATCTTAGATTTTCTAGGTCAAATGCAAATGATACAAATAAACGTAGCCTACCAGAGATAGTTTTTGTTAGGTTTAGCATTTTTTTTTTGGAAGGTGTCTAGACTGGCTTACTCGAGTGGACAACTCGAGTAGGAGAGGGTCAGCGTACCGGTAGCAGAGCTATTCCAGCTTAATTGGTGGTCCAACCCCGCCTAACATGTGTGACAAACCTAGAACCAGGAGCGTAACCACACATTAGCTCATCCTAGACAGAAGTCCCGTGGAGCGTATCTGCACACACAGTGTATAACAAAATTATGGAGATTCAAAGTGTGTGTGAAAGGAGGCAATTTATATACAAATACACAATATCAAAACAATGAATCATTGAAATAATGCAATAAGTCAACAAAAAATATCAAAAAATTATCCAAATATTCAAAATAGGCAAATATAGTTAATGTACAAAGCTCGAATTCTAAAGAAAGTCCACAGCAGAGTCGCCCGATCTGTCACACCACTTCTCTTTTTACAATAGTTATGGATATGACGGTTTTTTTTTTTTAAAAAAAAGAATAAAAAAATATAAAACTAAAGAAAAATTTGATTTTTTTTTTTTAAAGTCGCCACTTGAAAATGAGTTTTTTAGGTGTTTCAAGTCACCTAGTTATTCCAAATTTTAAAAAAAAAGAAAAAAAAATCTTTTTATTTTAGTCTTCGAAAACAGAGATTGGGTAAAGAATTCTATTGACCGGAGGGAAGGTGTGAGGCACCCCCCGAGTCCCGTGGTTCTAGCGCGGTTGCTTTATCAACTCATGTTTGGCTAAAATAATTTTTGGATAAAAGAATAAATTTGTGTTAGTTACTAATTTTTTTTAATAAAACAAATGATTGACCTAGGAGCGTAACCGCACACAAGATCACCTTTTAGAAAGAATACACACCAAGGATCGTAACCGAACACATGGTGGTATTTAAAGTATATATTCTTTTTTTTAAAAAAAATAATGACTAGGCCCCTTTTAAAACAACTAGTGATATACTAAAAAAAAATTATATTGATATAATTTCAGAAAACGACGACTTTAATAAATTTTTTGGTTTTTCATAAAATGGTCATATGTTTTCTTTTGAAAGAAAAATTGCAAAAATAGCCTATTTATCTAATAGTTAAATTACTAATCAAAGTAGCCGATTTTGTATTTCGTTTCAATAACCATTTTATATATTTTTTAAGAGAAAAAAAAACTGAATTTATGAAATGATCAAATTTACATTATTTTTGCGAAAATAACCAGATTTACATTTTTTGCAAAAATAGCCAGATTTACACTTTTGCAAAAATGACCAGATTTAGTTTTTTTTTTTTTTAAACAACCTCTTTTTTTCTTTTCTTAGAATGACCAGAAATTAAAAACTAAAAAAAAAAAGACTTTGAGATTGTTGTTTTTTTTTTTTGCTAAAATAAAAAGCATGAGTTATGCATCAACTTCATAATGATAAATATAAAATTCACATCTAGTTTAATAATAGAACACAAATATATAATAACAACAAGATATAATTTAACTGATTCCAATAAAGTTATGTATCGTTTCATAATGATAAAGATAGAATTAATACTTAGTTTAATAATAAAACACAAATATACAATAACAATGAAACATAATCATATTAAGTATCATAACATATTTAACTAATTCAAATAAACTAAACATAATAATTAAATCAAAAATATAAACATGCTTCATTATGTTTGAAGTTACATTGCAAAGTGTAAGAAAAGAAATATACTTAGAGAGATGATGACAAAACAATGATGAAAGCAAAACTCAATTCCCCTCCCAAAAGACCACCCAAGATGAAATATATATATATTTTTTTCTTTTTAGAAGTAATGATTTTTCCTTTTCTAATTTTCTGTTCTTGTTCTTTCTCTTCTTTTTTTTTCCTTCCCTTGAAATGAAAGAAGAATGGGGTTTAAATAGGTGTGGAGTCTTAAACCCCCAACTTTTCTTGAAAACTTAAGAGCCAATGCATGCATTGGACTCTTTGTTTTCCCAAGGTGCCACCCAAGATGACCAATGAAATTTCCTTTTTTTCTTTTTCTTTTTCTTTTTCTTTTTTCAAGATAAAATTAATTAAAAGACTATATTGCCCTTTTAGATGACCCATTTCTTTTATTCATTAATTGAATAATAGTTAAATGGGTCATCTGAAAATTTAGAATATGCCCAAAAATGTCATTTTGGATGACCCATTTCTTTTACTCATTAATTGAATAATAGCTAAATGAGTCATCTGAAAATTTTAAAATAGGCCCAAAATTGATCACGACCCAAAAATCAGAACAAAATCAGTCCACTAACACAAAATCTAAACATGTAAACTATTTTGAAGATCAAACACAACAAATAAGGCAGAAAATTAAAAATAAGAAATAAAAATTAAATTAAAAAATAAAATAAAAAAAATAATAATAATAAAACTCAAGCAACAACTTAAACATAAACTTGAAGAACACTAACAAAACAATACAAATCCGGCATCAAAACAACTTATATGGTTTTAAAAATGTGATAATGACGGATTTGGATAGAGGATGAGAGGGGGAAATGGTTGACATAAATTTTCGGACGATTGGAGGTCGCCGTAAAATTCCATCGTAATTTTTTTGACGGATTTTGGACATAAACTTTACATCAAAGGATAGTCCTTGAAGAGCTCTACACTTTTATGTAACGAATATAGGACGGGGACGGCCGAAACTTCGTAAATCTAAAGAAAAAAGTAAGATTTATGTTTGATTTTTCTTAGATTTACGAAGTTTGGCTATGAATATGAATGAATGGTTTGCGGATTTGTGTAGAGGAGGATGAAAGGAAGACGTGGTAAAAATTTAAAGATTTTTCCGGCCAAGGGGTGGTGGCCGTCGCCGGCGGTTGGTGGAAGCAAAGGGGAGAAGAAAAATAAAAAAAATGGCAATAAAAATTTGATTTTGGGATTTTGTATTTTTGGTAGGGTCCCATAAGAACCCTTGGATCAAAAAATCATGGATGGTTGAGATTTAATCTTGACCATTTCTATTGGATCGGATCAGAATTGATTGGGTCATCAGAATTTGGTCTAAATCAACCCAATTCAATAAAAAATTGGGTCATTTGGGCCAATAAAAAAACAATATAAACAAAGACAAACTACCCAAAATACAAAACAAAAACTATAAGAATATATATATATATATATATGAATAAAATAAACACGTCAAAAATTAGGTGTTCACAATAGTAATAACAACCTAGTAATTACATTGACCTGTTTGGTTGTAACAGTGTAATTACAGTGTAATTTCCTTTGTCCTGTTTGGTTGGACGAATGTAATTACATAGTTAAATTTTAAAATAGACCAGATTTTGAATAAATAATATTACGACTTAATTAATTAATGAATACAAAGTTTTCTTCTAGACACAATGACAAACAAAATAATGAAACTTACCATGCCAAGAATATTATTGAACTTATCATGCCAGCTTTGTATAACCATGATTCCGTATAACCAAAACACTTTATTTCATCGGACTCGAGCATTGGAATCTTATCAAATTGATATTCATAATTATCTAATTGTTTGACAAAATCATCATGAATATAAATGCATAACCATGATTCCGTAGAACATAATCTGTCTAGCGACTAGGATAATTGACAAGAGGCAATTCCTTACAATGTTGGCAACTTGTATTGCACATGATTAACATCTTTGATCTATACGGCATATACATAGTTAGAAGTATATTTTTTTGCTACAACAACCTTTCTTATCCAGTCAAGTCACAACAAAACTAAGAGAGTCATTCTGTATATAATATTCATCTAATTGCTCTAGTATTCCACATTTGTTGAGCTATTTCATCTCTTATATTGCACATAAATTGTTTATCAGCATCTGTCGGCCCTCGTCCAAGGTCTTCTTCATCAGAATCAGAGTCAATATCATTCAAACCGTGAGAATCTTCTATTTCCTCTTCCATGTGTTCTTCAAAATATGAATCCTGTCAATTCCACTTACGGATGAAATTATGAAGTATGCAACATGAGTGTAACACCCCGACTTTCCAAAACGTCTAAATTAACTCGTATTTTCGTGGAAAGACAAGGAGGGTGAGTAATAAATTAAAAATGATGTGGTATGTCATATTTTAAGTGTTCAAGGGTTGTATCTCATGTTTTGAAGTTAAGTAAGTGTCAAAATAAAAGTTGGCGAAAGTTATCGTAAGTTTCTTTTTAAAGATTTGTCTAACATTTGGGTCAAATGTCTTGGATGTTTTCTCCCAATATATAAAGAGTTAGAAGTCCTATCACCCATTAAATCGAAGGCCTACGAGTCTAGTTTGCAACACACAAAATTCCGTATCAAATCGACATCAGAGCAAAAAGTTATGAGGGTTTTACTACGGACTGTCGGGGCAGAATCCGGGTCGGGTCAAAAATATGATATGTCGGCTTATTTAACGTTTTAAGCCATGAAAATATTCCATTTCAGTTCCAAACCAGAGAGAAAGCTTAAGAGAGAGTTCCTATGGAGTTCTAGCATGACGAAGGTTAGTTTTTGACGATTTCTACCATTAAACATTACCCTCGTGCCTAGAAACGTAATCCCTACACGTGACAATCGTTTTTCCCTTCTATTAGCTGCGTTTAGAGCTGGTTTTTGAAGATATAAATTTGTAGTTATTGGTGTTTCTTCAAGGTTTACACTTGGTTAACTAAGGTAGTCATTTCGGGACCCTTTTATGGTTGTTTTTATGAATTTCTACGGATGTTTCGACAAGTTGGGGCAATATGGCAAATCTGCCGATTTAAGATTAATTATGAACTGTTTATATGTGCGTACCAGCTGTGTATATTTAGTTTTTGTGAAGCTTAGGACATAAGGAATAACTTTCGTGAAGAAACTACAGTCTTTCGAGTGTTCATTGGAAAGGTATGTTAAGGCTATTCCTTACTTACAACATATTTCCTTAAAGCTTAGGAGCAATGTAATTGGGTTGTTATCCTTGTTACACTTGTAGCCATTATCGTTGATTGTTGGCTGCTCGAGTTGATATAATCCTTCATTATCAGGATTCTTATTCAGTTAGTAGCGTCCCTATGTTGGACACGACTTAGAGGCTATTTGTATAGGTTGCTTATAACTAAATTGCTCGCTTTTAGCGATTGTATTGTTATTGTTGCCCTTGGGGATATTGTGGTTAGCTGTAGGAATGTGATATATGCCTAGAAGGGCTATGTTATGCCTACAAGGTTATATGGATGCCTAAAAGGGCTATGAGTTGCCTACGGGGACATATTGATGCCTAGAAGGGCTATGAGTTGCCTACAGGGCTATATTGACACCTAAGAAGGCTATGTGCTTCCTACAGAGCCATGTTGTTGCCTAAGAGGGCTATGAGTTGTCTATAAGCTATGTTGATGCCTAAGAGAGCTATGTGCTGCCTACAGGGCTATATTAATGCCTAAGAGGGCTATGTGACTGCCTACGGGGCTAGGGGACTATCGATAGGGGTATATAGGTTGATTGGCACCTTCCGGGCTTATGGGGGCTTGAGTAGGTGGTATTGTGTGCTGTTTGTACCTGCCGAGCTTATGGGGGCTTGGGTAGGTTGTTGTTTTATTGTTTTGATAAGTTTAGATTTAGGAGCATGTCAGTACACTTATCTTATCCTTGATTTATTTATCAGATTATTCCAGTATATCAGGATACCTCTTCATAGTCTATTGTCTTTTATACTCTGTACATTATTTTGTACTGACGCCCCATTGCCTTGGGGGCGCTGCATTCATGCATGCAAGTCCTGACAGACGACCGAGTAGACCTCCTCATCAGCAGGATTGACTTTTATCCGAAGCTGCCAGAGTTGGGAGATTTATTACCTTTTGTTGTATATATCTTTATGGGTAGGCTGGGGCCCTGTCCTGCTAATCTTTACTACTCTTAGAGGCTTGCAGACTAGTGTGTGGGGTGTATAGCTACGTTATGGCCATACTGGCCTATGTTGTTGGTTTGCTGAAGCTTGTGAGCTGTTTGATGTATTGTATTGATATATACCTGCTTTTAGTTTTGGTATAGATATCATTGTGGCCTCGACGGCCTAATCAGGACTTCTGTGCTAGTTGGCTATATATTTATATGATCTCCTGGGAGTAGTTGTTTCTTTTATAGATCAATTGACAGGGGCCTTGCCAGCTGATGGCTTAGTTTTAAGCCGAGATATACTTGTTTGTTTTCTTGATTGTGTGTGGCTGTCATGCGCTAGTAGCAAATGGTTCAGCAAGGTCGGCTCGGGCCTAAGTTTTGGCATTAGGAGCCAATTGCGCCCCTCGAGTTTGGGGCGTGACGATGAGAGTACAATCCAACCTTGTTTTTTATGGAATATGGAGGAGGAGTCGTTAATATAGGAAATCTTTTTTTCAAAACAGCAAATGTCCTCTCTACGACATTTTGGAGTTTTGAATGTCTCAAATTATAGAGCTCACGAGCATTTTGTGGTGCTTGTGTTTGGCTCCATTCTCTCAAATGATATCGTGCACCACGATAAGGTGCTAGAAAGCCTTTTGTATTTGCATAGCCTGCATCAATAATGTAATATTTTCCTACAAAATTACAAGTATCAACTTGAACTCTTTAGAAAAATAAACAATATCAATATCTGAATTATTAGTAAATTACCATTCGAAATTTTCAATCTATTTTCTGATCTTTCCCAAACAACATTTCTTAACACTCTAGAATCCGAAGCAGAGCCTTCCCAACCACTAAGCACGTATTGAAAGTTCATATCAAAATCTACAACAGCAAGGACATTTTGAGAAAGAACTCCTTTTTGATTTCTATATCTTGGTTGTTCTTCTATAGGTATTAGTGCAGGAATATGAGTTCCATCTATAGCTCCAACGCAATCCTTCAAAAAGCTTACAATAAATTTTGAGATATGACACAAAACAATTACAAAGTTTTAACTAGTAAAAGTAAAATGTAATGCTAAAAACTAACCTTGAACCAAGGATAAAAAAAATGGATTAGAGGATATTTCTTGTGAAATATCTTTTCCTGCCTGCTTCACATAGTGTTTCCCTAATCGAAGACAAGCTTTCAAGCACTTGTTAAAATAACGACTAATTGTTTCTCCTGAATGTTGAAAACGATTTTGCACAACTCTATTCCTTTCATTATGAGCTAATGTAAATAAAAATATTGCCAGTTGTTCTTCAACTCTAACCATTCTTGAATCAGTTAATAGACCTCTTGTTTTCATCTCATCTGCAAGTTGCAAGAAACATCCAACATTCATATGTAGTAGGTCATAGCATCCACGAGGATGTCCTTCAATCAAATATTTGATAAACTCTACTCCAGTTAAAATTGATCTGTGCACTCTTTTTTTTTTTTATCCAAGACCAAAATAATTTGCAATGATACTAATTAAAAGTACATATTTTGCCAGAAACACCATGATGTGATCTTCCTTTGCCATCCTATTTGACAAGTAAAATGAATTAATTTTAAAACTATAATGGCATAAGAAAGAGCAGAGTATTCTTATGATGACAATTTGGAACAAATATGTAACGTAATTTAAAAACAAAGAAGAGATAAATAATAATATCATATACAATTTCAACAAAACATAAGATAAGTCTTTGGCTTAATTCTAGAATAGATAATCTGGAAGTAAATAAGATACTAGCCCAAAACATCATTCAAACAACAAAATATGCTTTTAAACGACATCACTCAATATAAACTAAGTTTGCGCAAAACCCATTTCTTTCTAAGCTCTGAAGCCATAGCAAAACAAAATTCAGCATATCTCTTATCTGCAAGGAGGTCAACAGTTTGCATAGTCCATTCATCATCGAAGTCAAATTTCAATATCAAAGGCATTAATTTTTCAGCAGAAGTGTTTTTTGGTTCATGTTGTAGCCTTATTTGTTCTTCAGCTATTGTTGTCCATCTATCAACAGATTTGGCCAAGCTGTTTCCAATAGAATTCTTAATTTTCTTGGGACGTGATGTCAGAATTGGTTGCTCATCTAAATGTTTTTTTCCTACTCTCTTTTCTTGATTAGATGATTGAGTTATTTCAGGACTAGTAAAGTTCATGTTCTGAACAAAATATCCATCATCCTGGTCAACAAATTGTGTATCTTCAGGAGCAGGTGTGGTAGCTTTTTCAGCAGCTATATCATCATCGGTGAATTCACTTTGAAAATCTTCGACATCATTAATTTCACACCTATTCCTACCATCAGCGACAATATCTTCAAAAATTAAGGCCAAAGTATTATTGTCTGGCAACGTCTTCGTCCTATACTTAGAATCTTTTGGGTGTGCCTATTATATTATCAATAGTCTTAAATTAGAAAAATAAATAACATAAATTTAAACTATATCGGGAAAAAAATAACAATATATATAACTCACTGCAAGGTATGACTCCCAGACATCATCTTTAACATCAACTTTTCGAGTTTCTTCATTCCACCCAAATCCACTGTGTTATGACATTCTCTTCATAGTTGCATATATCTTCTTCAAAGTCCTCATCCTATTTTTCATTTTAGTCTTATCTAATTTGTCCCCATATAGCTTGTTCATTTCTTTTTCTACATTATCCCATCCTTCGGTGGTTAAGCCTCCTGGTTGCGTTCTTTCCAACTTAACTTGCTCATCAATAAAGTAAATGAAGTGTTCATCTTGAACTTCACTCCATTTGGTGTATGGTTTTCCAACCTTAGGTGTTTGGTTAGTTGTCATCCTACATAAATGAAAATCTAAAAAAATTCAAGGCAAAAGAGTACTTCACTAAAGCAGGCTATGATGTTAATTTGGCAAGGTGAACTTGATTGTTCTTAGAGTAACACGAGGAGTAATGTACCTCAAGCTCACATTTACCGAATGACTGACTAATCACCTATTTCAAGTATGGCAAGAAAGGAATCAAATATTATTTTGGTTCGACGCATTATCTAAGAAGTGATGTACAAGGCCAGTTTCAAGCCCAAGCGAGCAACGAGGATAGCTAACCTGAACTATTAACCCATTTAAAGTTTGTTTGGTAGGCTAGCTAGGAGTTGATATTTTGTTTTGCTACTTACTGTTGCTACCAGTGATAATATTTATGCATTGTAACAATCAACTAGACAATTTCAAATACAAAGAATGTAAATGGGAAGAAAGCAAGAGCAGAGGTATATCGACTGAGGCGAACTTCACAAAGTCATAAGCTAGTAAGACAAAGAAGAGAAATAAGCAAGCTAACATGCTTAAAGCCATGATTTATTAAAACCATACAGATCCTGAAATTACATAACCAAATGATTGTCATTGTAGGAAATATGTATAACTGATTGTTAGAATCGATTTTCTAATTTATTATTATTATTATTATTATCAGAAATTAAAGAAAAAAAATTAATTCTCATATTTATTTTAATCTCAAGAACTAACAGGAGAAAATACAAAGATTAAATTCATACATAATCTACCTAGACATCAAAATATGAAAGTAAAATGAATCAAGAAAGAAATCTTACTTGAAAGAAGAAGTACAGGGTTTGTTGCTGTGGTGTTCTTAGAACTGAAAATGTCTAGACAAAAAAGAAGAACTGTCTTGGTATTCCAAACAAAAATATATTAAAAAAATATAATATTAAAAAATTCAAGTAATTACACTCAATTCCTTACCCTCCCTTGGAAATTGAGGAGTGTAATTACTCCCCTTCAATTACACCCAATTCCCCTCTTACCAAGTAATTACTTGGTCTACCAAATAGGACAAAGAGAGTAATTACACTAATTTTCAATTCCATTGTGGCCTTCCAAACAGGCTTTTAATGTTACCAGAGCATTATACTTTCAATGCTGATCAGAACCATGATTTCATAAGGCATTCCAAACACAGGCTTAATATGCAAAATAGAAAACGAAAAAACAAACATTAAAAAGGGCCAATCAAGTTTGAACCGGTGACCTCCTAATTTGCGGTCAACAGCTCCATCACTGAGCTATGAACCCTTGATGTTATCAAAACTAGGTTATCCTATTTCGTTCGGAAGGTTATCTATTTGATCTACATGTTATCGGTTTGAAGATTCCTATATCGTTAAAGAATCGTTAAAATATTGATCAACTGACTACTAGTTAATTAGTTATTTCATTTTCGATTCGATTATTGGGTTACCTATTAAGATTACACATGTGTTTTCTCTATTGAAAATCACTTGCAGACAATGTCATAAACAAAATCTAATGATATTCCAAAATTATTAAGTAATTTTAGCCTAAAAATCAAATCCATCCAATCAAACATGATCTACTAGCTTAGTATAAGTATTAATAACACAATGCGCACGATATTAAAAAAATTTAAAACATAATGAACTTATAAGATTTATCCTTAATTATTATCAGATTATTAGTTAATCCGTCAAAAAAATAAATTTTAAATTGATATGAAATTGATAACAAGATAAAAAATAAAATCAAAACCATTATCAAACTGTTAAACCAACAATTTATTATTAATTAACCTATTAAATATTTTTTGACGCAAATTTAGAGTTTGTTTGACATTGCTGCTGGGATGCCGAAACACTTATTTTGAGAAAAACACACTTTTGTTGAAAAATAAATCGTTTGACAAATCAATAAAAGTGCTTTTAAATGAAAACAAAAACAGTTTTTCTGCTATTGGGAATAAGTTAAAAAAATTTGCTTCTTACAAAAAGCAGAAGCAGAAGTAGAAATAAGAAATTATTTTACCAATATATCTCTTATTAATTAATTAGCATATTTCATAAATTTGGCTAAATTTCATTCAAGAATTTTTATTTTTATATGATAAATTTTATAATTTATTTTACGTTTATATATTATTATTTTATATATTACATATTATTTTGCAGAATTAAAAAAAAAAGTAACAACAATATTTTTGCAAGACTTAAAAAAAAGAAAAAAGAAATAATTAAATTTTTTAGCCTCCCAAAAAAGTATATAATATTGATTGAAAATTTAAATGTGTTCATTTTAATTTAATAAATAAAAATAAAAATTTAGTTAATATTTTAATAATAGATATTATAAATAGTTTCTCTCTATAAAATAATTTTAATATTAAAAGTACATTAATAATTGTCCTTTTCTGTAATTTGTCTTTCAAACACTTTTTAAAAAAGATTAGTCAAACGCAATTTGCTTATGAAAAATACTTCTCAAATAAATTAGCAAACACAATTTTTTTTTTCAAAAACACTTTTCTGAAAAGTCGTTTTTAAAAAGTACTTCTAAAATTAAGTTGTTTTTAGTAAGGCGAAATGGTCTAGTGGAACCTTATACTTGTACGAATTTGTATTGTGAATCCTTCTACTTACTCGTTTGTCAATTGAACCCTTAAACTCAATCAAAATGAGTCTTTTAAACCCCTCCAACCATGTGTGTAGCTCACTCTCCTTTACATAAATGACATGACATATCCACATCAGATATATTAATGTCATGTCATAATTATTTTTAAAAGTATTAATCAAAGTTATGTAATTAAAGGTAAAATAATAAAAATTTAATTATATTCTTTAAAGTAAAACCCAATACATTTTGTTGTGAAAAAAAAAAGACCAATACATTTTCTCCATTCCCACTGTTTCAGGCCCAAGCAGTGGCCGCCATCGCCATTTTTGTTGGCGAAACCACTCGTATTCCTTCCACTTTAATCTCTCCCACATCATCAGCATTTCCCTTTTCCTCTTTCAACCTCCACAAAATCAACAACCTAAGCCATTGCACTAGATCTAGCCAAACACCATTACCATTTTCGCCTTCATCTCCGCCGCACACCATTGTCATCTTTGCCGCCATGATTAGATCCTTGCACCCTCACCCACCTCGTTCTCCTCTCCATTGACCAGCCGCACCTCTCTTTCCCTCCACTGTGTATCAGTAGTGTCCGGCGAGCACCACCGGCGCCGCTCTCTTTCTCCATCGGTAAATTGGTGGACTCAAGAAGGTGACAGGATCATCTAAATAGATGAAAATAGATTGTGAAAAGAAAGAAAAAGGGTTTGGGCAGGGAAGGATATGGCTGAAAAGGAGGAGTAATGGGTGAAGAAGACAACATTTTTAATTAATTATTTTGAAAAAAATATTTCTTTTATAATTTTTAAGTAGAAATGCTCCTCACTTCCACCAGACCATTTCACCTTTTAGTAATAATGTCAAAAAAAAAAAGAGCAAGAACTATAAAGGGCCCAACCGGGTTCGAACCGGTGACCTCTTGATCTGCAGTCAAATGCTCTACCACTGAGCTATGGACCCTTTATGCTACCAAACCCCTATATTTTCATCTAACTTCTTTCTTGCCTTCAACCCTGACTTATTCCCGCCTCCGTTTCTTCTGTCACTCTCCCTCTCCTTCTCCCTCAGTACTGTGAAAGAGAGAAAGCAGAGTATCGCCATGGTTTCGCCGCACGGCATCAAGCTCGCTGTTTATCTCATCTCTTCTTACTTCGGCGATCTTAATGCAGTAATTCTCTCCGCCTTTTCTCCCTATAACCCAAATTCATACGTAACAATTCTTGCACAGACAATTATAGACTAGAAACGCAAAACCTATGCCTAAAGATTTCAAAGTTTTAATTTTTCTTCTTCTTGGGAGTAAGAAGATTGTATATAGCATGGGATTGAGGAGAAGCAGTTGTTGTTTTTTCCTTTTTTTTCTTTTGGGGTTTTATAAAACATAGCGAATTATTGGTATTGGAATGAAACGGACCCAAGTAGAATGAAATAGATATAGATGATTTGTATAGCCAGCCCAACTAGTTTGATTGAATTCGAGGGTACTGGTAGTTGTTCATTTTTTGGGGTTTTTCTATCTTTTATGCAGAAACCATATAGATGTACTTTAATTTCGTTAAAATAATTTGTTGATGATCCCCTTTTTCCTAATTCATCTTCTGATAATTTTTGCAGAAGGTTTGCGACTGTCTGTTGCGAAGAGGAACACAAACTTTATATCAGGTAGTAAGTTCCACAGAGCTTAGCAGAACGAATGTTAAGAACTGTTTGCTTGTGCTTATTCATCATAATTGTGTTCAAGCCTTTGCACTGCGACAACAAGGTACTAGCACTAATGCTACAAGAACTTTTTCTCATATTGCAATTAGCTATTCAATTTGAGGATATATAGTGAGAAGTTCCTTGATGTCTGATATATTGCCATTTAGGTGGATTTGGGGAGGAACCAAAAGTTATTACACAATACATGGCACTATTTGACAACATTATACATAAATTGAGGTTCCCTAAGTTTATAGAGATTGTGTCTGAGGAGATGGGGAAAGAGGTCAGTTTTATTGGTTTTGCTTGTTATAATATTTGTCGCCCTATCTTGAGCTGATTATATTTATATTAATGGTAGTGATTGTGTTTGTGTTTCTAGTGTGAAGAGATTTTTGAAGGGTTGCTTCAGCATGGTAGGCTTTCACTCACTGAAATTATAGAAAGATACAAGGAGGCATCGAAACAAGGTGAAACAATATCCTTTCTGTAGTTCTTTGTGAATTATCTTGTAAACTATGATTATGGTTTACTATCATCATAGCTAATCAGTTTAATATGCGAATTTGAGTTCTATTTTGGCTTTTCATTTGTGTTTGCTTCTGTTTTTTCTAAATAAGAAACAACAAGAAGAAGGTTTTTACTGATTTTAAAAGGTAAAAAATCACTTCATTGGAAAATGGTTTTAATTGAAGATGATAGGCAGTATATGAACATACTTCTTGTTTCTAATATTTTATCAAGCTGAAAGAGACATTGACAAAGAACACGTGAGATACACAACATCACCCAAGGGTGTGGCCTAGTGGTCAATGAGTGGGTTGAGAACCGTGAGGTCTCAGTTTCAAATCCCAAAAAAGACATAAACACTAGGTGATTTCTTCTCATATATCCTAGCCTTGGTGGACAAAATTATGTGGTACCTGCTGCCGGTGGGAGGTGGGAGGTGGCAGGTATCCGTGAAATTAGTTGAGGTGCACGAAAACTGGCCCAAACACCACGGTTATCAAAAAAATAGTACTCCTTCCGTTTCACAAAGAATGATCTACTTAGACTTGGCACGGAGTTTAAGAAAATAAAGAAGACTTTTGAATCTTGTGGTCTTAAATTAAAGTTGTGTCAAATGTACAAAATTGCCCTTTAATCTTGTGGCCTTAAACATGCCACGTGGAAAGCTGAAATTAAAATGTTTCCAAGAAGGGAAAGAGGTCATTCTTTTTTAAATAGACTAAAAAGGAAAGGAGGTCATTCTTTTTGAAACAGAGGGAGTACAATCTTATGGATCTTACATAAATCACCTTTTCTTCATGCATAAAGACGGAACTACACTAAATCATTACTCAACTAATCAATGAAAGGAGCTGTGAGTGTACAAAATTATTGGCACTCTTAGTTACATGCCCTTTTTTTATGTTCCTGTCTTTAGTTTTGAAGTAAAACACAAGTATTACTTGGTCCAGCAATATGATGCTTTACAAGTGTATAAAATAAATTGCACTTATTACTACCAATTGTACTGGAATTTCTCTTTTCCTTTCTTTTTTCCAGTTTTTGGGGTAAAAGGATCCTTGCTTGAACAGCCCCTGCAACCTTCTCACGCAAAACTGAAAATCGAAATAAAGCAAGCCACAAGAAAATGAGGAAGGATGAAAGAAAGGCCTCAAAATTTTCTACAGAGTCAGATACATCTAGGTGTCTAGCATCAAGAGAGCATCTATGTTCTTCACATGTAAAGCAATTTTTGGCCATCGTGGTGTCTGGGCTAGCTTGCATGCACCTTGACTAATTTCACGTAGTACCTGCTATTTCCACTAGCTCAAAGTATTTAAGTAACTCTATCCACCAAGGTTTGGACAGATGGGAAGAAATAAACGTAATGTTTTTGCCTCTGCTGGTATTTATCCAGGATCTCATGGTGCTGGACCCACTACATTGATCACTGGACTATATCCTTGGGTGCATACCTAAAGCAATTCTTGAGCTTTATCATCACCCGAAGTTGATTGTGAAATTCAAAGAGCAAGCTTTCCCAATCTATTTCATAACTTCAACTTGCATCTTTATTTGTTTCTTGATTAAAGCTACTTGAACCTGAAGCAACAAACCTTGGGTTGTCAATCTTCGAAAAGGCAAGGCTGCACCTCCTAAACATCTTTCTTGCTTTAAGAATGCCTTGTCATTGTCCAGGAGATTCTAGCGCTGATGCTGCACGGGATAGCTTCAACAGCCTTGTTAACGCTAGATTTGTGGAACGCTGTCCTGCCCCTGATCCACTTCTTGAACCACCTGCTGCAGAAGAAACTGCTGCAAAGAAACGAGGTGCTAAATCTGCCAAGGTATTCTGATGTCAAGTTTATAATATGATGACAACTTCTGTTCAATTTTCTTTCCCATCAAAAGGTTTTTCTTTAGAGTATACCAGTGACCTTGATGACTCCATGTGATGTTTGTTTTCTGCTGCATTCTTGATTTTACTCTAGAAATCTGTGTGATCTTGGCAAACCTTCTTTAGCTGAAGTACTATTTAATTTACCATGTGCTTTAGTACTGTTAATCATAAACAACAAGTAAATGTGATGGAGATTTTCTATTAGCAACAGAATACTTCTCCATTCTTCTATTAACCAGTAACAGCGTACTTCCATTTGTCGTTTGAAGACAGGATTACATGCATTTTTGTGCTGATTGAAATCATAGAAATGACAGTAACCAAGAAAATAGGATAGGAGACAGAATTGACAATGTAAAACGAATACTCCATCTGTTTTAACTTTTAATTATATGTCACTCTTTGTCTCTTTCCATTTCTGGTCATTCCATAATGTTTTGACTCAATTCCATTTCTATCCAACTTTTTCAACTTCCAAGTATTCAATCCATTAACTTCAGTTCTGAACTTTGATGTGATAGTTCCTCTGTCAAACTAATTTTCAACTACTTTTTTTTGGGTCAGAACTACTTTAATATTTCTTACATTGCCACTAATATTATAATACATAAATAAAAAAATGAATATCTTAAACTCCATGCTCAGTCAAATATTGTCATGGAAATGGATGGAGTTGTAGCATAGGAATTAAAGGAATGTAGGTGATGTTCTTCAAATGAACCTGCTTCATTTGCTAACAAGAAGAATAGTGCTTCCTATAGGTTATTTGGGGTAAGGAAGGTGGATGAGAGCATAAGCATCCATGTTCTATAAAATATTCCTGATAAGTAAATATAGTGCAGAAAAGGCTGCAGTTTTTAAGTTGATATTTCACTGTTCATGTTCTTGAGTTTATCATTTACCGATGAAAACAGATTCAAGCACAAACCATGGAAGAACAAGCCTTAGCAGCAGCAGCTCCAATGGAATCCATGAGATTCTTAGTTGAAGACATCTGGAATGATTCTGTGGAAAGAGCTGACAAAAGGACTACTGATGTGAAATGTGGAATGAAGGTTGGTATGACCTTTTCATTGAAGATAACAATTTTGAAAGTCGGCTGATCTATTGTGTTCTGATTTTAGCGGAAGCAAGGTGATTTGGAGTCAAACACAAAAGATTCGGCTACAGGCGAAAAGGAAGTACTTTGGCGTGCCAATTTTGAAGAATTCATTCGCCGCTTGAGACACAAGGTTGGTCTCTCAACTTTTTTATTTGATGAAGTAAGTGGTATTAATAAAGGCATCAAGAAGATGCAAAAATTACAAGATATGGCATTTTAGCTTACAAAAATGACTGGCTCGCTGTACAAAAGGAAACTAAGTCAGGACTAATAAGCTTAATAAAATCCGAAAGATTTGCTGCATTAACAACAGGAACCAAATTGGACCAGCTAAACAAATTGGCAATATACCTGGCCTTCAAAAGACCTGAAGGAGTTAAGACTCCCCATCAAAACATTTCCTGTTCCTTTCTAACCAGAGACACCAAAATATACAAGTGGGTACCATGTTTCAGATCTTCTTGATGGCTTTGTCAACTCTCCATAGGCTCCAACTCTCATAAGCCTCCTTAACTGAGAGGGGTGGGGTTCATTTGAGACCAAAATCACCAAAAGAAACATGTTCCAGATATCTGAGGCTACCTTACAGTTAAGGAATAGGTGCCTGTTGGTTTCAGGATCCATTTTGCACATATAGCATCTGCTTGGGAGCTGAAGACAAGCCTCATGTAAAGTTGTCCAAGTGAATCGTATAACCTTAGGAGGCAGTTTGGACCTGCAGATGAGCTTCCAGGGTCAATTGTCTATCAAGGGGTTGCTAGAGTACAGCTGATGGTAACCTTCCTTTACTGTGTAGATTCCCCCACTTGAGCTTGTCAACTGCCTGGTGATTGATGTGATACTGCTGAGGTCTTGCAAAAAGGTCTAACAACTCATTCACTTCCCAATCATACATGTTTCTTCTGAATGTCAGATCCCAGTTGTTCCCTTCTCCGTTAGCAGCAATTACAGAGTCGGGATCTTGAGATATGTGCACAAATTTGGGAAGTCATACTGAAGAGTGGTACTTCCAAGCCATTTGTCCTTCCAGAATCTTAAGAGTGAGCCATTGCCTACCTCAAAATGAGTCTGTTGAACAAAGGTGTCCACACTTTTGTAATACCCTTTCAGAGACCCTACTCCATGAGGGAGACTAGAAGCCTTCGTGCACCATTGATTCAACCCTCCATGTTTTGCTATGACGACATCTTTCTAGAACCATGCATCCTCCAAGTTGAATTTCCAAAGTCACTTCATCATCATGTCTTTGTTATGGGCTGCAAGATCCTTGATTCCAAGACCTCCTTGATATTTTGGTTGAGTCACCTTCTCCCACTTGATGAGGTGAGATTTGTGGCCCTGATTGTTGCCTCCACTGAGGAAGTCTCTCCTTAACTGGCTAAATTATTTAGCAAAAATCAGAAACCTTTACCATTACAGTAGAAATGGTTTAGATAACTTTGTCTCGTCTGACTTTTTATTAGAATTTAAAATCTCCTGTGAATCTCAAGCACTGGTTGGCTATGGAATCACAGCTACATAAAATTGTATGCATTGTAGGCTTGTGTTGCAAATGTGAAAGTACGTGTCAACAATGATGCTGCCATTGTTCTTGCTGCGACCCTGGAGTTGAGTAGACATTCTGAAACTAAATTGAGAATTGATAACTCAGGTCAGTGAGGATTTCATTTAATGGTCAATAAAGTTTAAACATGATTGTGACCTCCTCCTGGTACTGTTAATGGATAAATAGAAACTAAAATTTGCATTTGTAAAAAAAAAGTGGATAATAATGCTCATGTCTCGACTAGGGGCAGGTTCATGATAACATATGAATCATATGCATATGTTTGAAATGAGGTATAGCCAGCTTCATGACATAAATAGACTTGATATTTTCACATTTACAAAGTCCACTCATTTTTCTTCATAATAAATGGCCCACCAACTTTAATCTCCAGCCTTGCTTTTGAGGCGTTTAGCACCTTGAGTCTTTTGTGAAGGTACATTCATCTTGAATCATGTACAGTTGTATATGGATAAATTTCTAGAGTGAAGCCTGGGCCTTATAGGCCTTTCTAGAGACATGCATAACAGTGGCATGCTTACTTCTTTACTTTTCAGTAGTTGAGTTTTTTTCAAGATAAGGTCTCTGGTTGAGTAATTAACAAGTCGTTGCCTGCAGTAGAAATGTTTTTTTACATTTTTGTACTTTCTTTGGATATTGTGCCAAAAATTTCCATGTGTTTGTTTCTGGAGAAATGGAGCGATTTGTGTTTATGAATGTCAGATTCATGTTAAGTTGTTTCATTGTAGTGTTAGCATTGTTTTTGAATATCTAGTCTCTTTTCTCCCTTTTTCTTAATGTGTTTGTTATTATATTCTTTATTTGCAGTTCCTCAGTCCATAAATGCTATTTATGATGAGGTGATAAAGAGGGAAGGTGGTCTTGGTATGGACCTGGAGCGTATCAGAGCTTCCCTTGATGATTTAGGATGTGAAGCTCCATTGATGGAAATAGATGAAACTTATAGTGTAGGTATGCATATCTATCAACACATGATTTTTCATTGTAATATAATCTTAAGAAAAAGAATCCTTGTGGATCCAAGTTTTTGATTTCCCGCTATGACTTAACTGACAGTTATGTGTGAACAGATTTGAAGAACATTATTGAACAGGCTCGCATTGAAGAGGTTGGTTACAAAATTATAGACAAGCGGTGACCTTCTCAATGTTCTAGAATTGAATTACTTCATCTCTACATGCTATAACTTGCAGGTGGAATCCATTGTATTAAAAAGATATGGGAGGGAGGCCTACAGGATGTTCAGATTACTGTCGAAAGCTGATCGTCTTGTTGAAACGGATAAGGTATTATAGCTTTGTTGAATTATATGTTAATTTAAAGACTACTTAATTTGAAGGCATACTAGATTTCTACAAATTATTGCCTGCATAATTGGCAATGGCGGCACCCAAGGGTGTAGTATATCAATCAATAAAGTGAGACCAAGGTTTAAACCCCAGTAGAGACAAAAAAACGTGCAAGGTGATTTTTTTCTCGTCTACCTAAGCCTTGGTGGACAAAATTACCCGGTACCTTTACTGGCGGGCAATAGCATGTAATGAAATAGTCGAGTTGCCCACAAACTGGTTCAACCACCACCACTATGAGAGAATTAAATAAATAGATGACTATGAGACTGCTCTGTACGTGACAGATTTTGTTTATCATGGGCTGTCTTCCCTCTTTCTTTATAGCCCATAAGAAATCTATTATCAAGTCCAGTTAATGTTGTGAGGGACGAAAAGTGTTTTGATGTAATCATTAAAGCATAGATAGCTCTGTTTTTTCTCTGAAACTGGTTTATATATTTGCTATCAACTTTAATTGATGACCGTCATTTCAGATATTCTCCTATTTTTTATTCAATATCTTCATGTATTATCAAAATGCCACGCTCACTTCACCAAGCAATATGCATTGCTCAGTGAAGGGACGAGTGTATATCTCCTTGGTTCTCTAAATTGTAATTTACTCTAGCAAATGTAAATCTTAAAGTAGGCCTTCAAAACATGTAGTCCCCAAATGTTGAGAAAGTGTTTCACAAAACTGAAGTTAAGAACAAAATAATATGATAGATAAAACATTAAGAAAATAGGTAAAAAAATACAACATATTAGAGGATATATCACTTGTTCCATACTTCCAATGATATTCTTTTCACATTGTAGAGGCTCCTGAGAAAGTACGCGTACATGAGAATAGTGTTGAAGTGCACTAGTGACTAGTGTGTGAGAGGGTTTTGTTTATTGGGTGCTACAATTTGTTGATAAATGAGATGATAGCAGTCTTACTATGCTGTAATTATTCAGATTTCAGATACCACATTTGTTGAAAAGAAAGACGCAGTCAAGATTCTATTTAAGCTGTGGAAAGATGACTACTTAGAGATGAAGGTAATATGCTTCCAGTCTTCTGTTGTAGTAATAGAATAATATGTCTTGATTCGATTGCATCCTTAAAATTGAAGACCTTGAGTAGAATAAAACATAACTCAAAACTATTCTGTGGATTTTCTTGCTCTTTTATGCCAATGTTATGGAAGCAGCAAAAATACACTTGGCTTTGCTTCTGTATCTGATAGCTAAAGCTAATGAAGGGAGGGTAAGTTTGTTCGGATACATGCTATAAACTATATTTTATCTCTTCCTAAATAGTAACATGACCACCTCTGGTCTATTCCATGGGGAATTACTGGACACTTGGGGCATACCCTGAAATTCATAGAATAATCTGAAACAAATATATCTTTACGTTTAACAGAAATATCCTTTGGGAAGTTCCATATGCTGTGCACAACTTCGTTACAATTATCTTCTGCTTCATAGTAGAGATGACGAGATCCATACTAGAAATTAGGGGACTCAAATTTTAGCTGAAGACTGGATGGGGACTTGGGACACCATGAACTCTCTAACCCAACACAATTACCCGAGTACGCAAAGTGGGTGAATCGCTAAGCTCCTCAATAGGAAAATTTACCACTGATTTTGAACACATGATTCTGTTCAAAGGTAAAATCTCAAGAATCAAGTGTGAGGATCATTCTGATTCATCAGAAGTACAGAAGGAGAATGCATGTTTCCTTTTATTATCAGGTAAAGTAACTTTTATTAAGAAACTTCAGAAAAGTACCAATACATAGGATAGCAGTTACATATTGAACTCCTGCATATCCATGAAATCTAAAAACTGAACCAGGTCATCTACTACACTTCCCTTCCACTGAAATTACAAATTTTGCTAGCATCTATTTTTAACATTGGAATGTGGAGCCTATGATCTTCAAAACATCTTTTGCTTATTTCATAGAGGACTGGTCCTTATCTTCTTTGTCCCTTTGCTTACCTGTTGACTCTGCCACTTTCCCACAGACTTCTAATACTATCAGGCATTACCCATTTAACACCATAGATATTTAGGAAGAGATTCCATATCTGTCCAGTTTGTGGAGGAATAAACGGTGTACAGATTCCTGAATCTCTTACAGTAAAAAACCCTGCTGTATTAGGCATATCCTCTTCTCTTTAGCATATTCTGAGTAAGACATCTGTTCAGGGCCGCAATCCACCCAAAACCAGCAGCTTTTGTATGTGTTTTGATCTTCCAAAGCACCTTCCAAGGTCATGATACCTCCCACCAACCAGTTTGTTGTCAAAGAAGTTCGTAGCAGCTTTTAACAGAATATCTCTCATATTTACTGGCCCTCCATATCTGAATCCACTTTGTTTTCATCCAAGGTTGTAGGTTCTAGAAGATTGAGTAGTTGACAGGCATCTTGCATTTCCCAAACATTGAAGTTTCTTCTGAAGTTTGGTTGCTAGGCTGCTTCTGAATTACAATCTGCAATAGTACAGAGTTTTTTTTTTTTTTTTGTAGAAATACTATATAAATGGGGAGCATTTTCCATCAGTTTCTCTTCTCCAGCTTGATACATCTGTAGGAATCTAGTTTTGCTCCCGTATCCAATCTCCACCTTATGTTTTGTTGTAAGATAGGCCATAAACTACTTATATATTTCCACAAACTAGCACCTGCATAGGCAACCATTAGACTAGGAGAATGCTTGTTTCCTCCTGCTGGGTTTCTTTCTATGAGCAGATTCCTACTCTATTCAAAATAAAAAATGAAATGGAATTCAAATTGGCCGACAAAAAGAAACTGCAGAAAGCTACTAACTAGTCAAATCCCTTTTTCAGCAGCAATTCTCTCACCATCTTTTGAAGTCTCTATCCACAGTGAAGCAGAAAAGTAATGCGGACAATAATGAAGCTTCAGAGTGCAGATAAATATCACAATAACTGTCACTGTAGGATACAATTAAGTAGGTATGTTAGGTAGCATAAATGCCTACTTATGCAACTATGAATTTCTCCTTGTTGTCCTTTTCAATGGAGTGCTACATTATATAATTTGTTAATCTATGAAGTTCTATGATCTAAACAGATGGTCATGCTTTTCCATCTAGATATAGAAGGTTGATGGCATTTGAAATGCCCTGATAGGCTTGCGGGACAAAATAAAAAGTAAAATGATAAGCTCCGAATTGTGTTATTTTCCAACTGTGGCTTGCATTGGAGAAAGCTTTCTTCTTCTTATCTTTGTACATATGTACACATACATGCATGTACGGGCACATGCATACACACACGTATTATATATAAAGATTGCATTGAACAAAGTTTGTAGTACATACTAACGATGTTCCCATTCTCTGCAGAAAGTTATTGCACGTGCAGCAAAGCAATCAGAATTCATTCTGTGGAAAATTAATAAGCAGTCTCTTTGGGAACATATTCTAGATGAAATGTACCATGCTGCCCTTAATTTGAGATTGAGAATAACACATGAGAAAGAACAGGAAAAAGAGGTTTGTTTACAGATCTATCTTATCAAGTTTTTACTTTGTATCTATTGCTTGTTTATTTTTGTGTTGCATTCATCTTCTATCATCATTAACTTTGCAAGTATGGGTGAGTAGATATGTCTGTTAATGAACCAAATAATTAGTTATATTTTGATTGCGGCAACCGTATGTATTTGCATTCATCTTCATTTTAGGTCCGGCATCTTCTGACGAAAGATGATCGAGTGAGATCAAAGTTCTCCCTTTGTTCATCTAAGACAGACATATCAATTTGCTATGAATTGGTCAGCCTACAGAGTAGCACGAACCATAAAGGAGTTCAAAGGGAACAAAATAGTCTTTCTAGTTCTACTTTGAGACATGAACCACTTATGTCAAGTGGCACTTGAGTGTGAATTAGTTATCTACTCTGTTATTAAACATAGTAGTTCTTTCACTTTTTCCTGTTGCTGGCAGATTAAGGTTCTCAAACACTAAAGAAAACCATGAATGTGCATGCATCAAAAATGATATTCTGGAAAAGAACTTGTTATTGCTTGTTTCCCTTCAATCAGGATGGAACATTAACCAAGAAAGGGAATATGAAGCTATCTGTTTGATTTATGTTTGAGATCTGGTAGATGGGGCATATTATTCCAGAAGGGGGAAATCATTAATCATCTATTCTGTCATGTAAACATGCATGTCGAGATAGAGTAAAAGTATCTAGAGAAATCTTAATTAAAATTTACAACCAAATACACTTAGACTGTTGGTTTTCTTTCAAGGATGGTGGAACAAAAAGGTTAATAGTATTGATTGAAAATGTCTCTCAATAGTTTTATTAAGAATAGGGGAGTTTTATATAGTCAACATCAAAACATAATTTGCAGAAAATCTACATAATGAAAATTCAAAAAGCTGAAATCAACAAACTAATACAACCTAATAGAAATTTTTAGATAACTAAGCAATTTATTATGCAAAAAAAATTACTGCAGTAACTGAAAGCAAATTTCAACACTTCTCCCCTGCTTCAGTTGCTACAATCTAAAAAAACTGCTCCTCAATTTTTGCCTTTGCGGTTGGTGCTAAATTCTTTTTAAGTGCTTTTGAACTTGCACACTTCTGTAACATGACTTTTTCATCTTCTTCTTGAACTCAATATCCATGCCTTTTTATCACATGCTACAAGTATTTTTCAGTAACAATTTCGTTGTTTTGTGATTGGAAGTAATTGTATAACTTTTCTTGTCAAATGGAAGAGAATTAAGCATGCATTTTGTTAAGTTGCTTTTTGACTTCATCTTCACTTACCAACTACAATGATTTTCATCTATGAAGATTTGTGGGCCTTTCAAAGAGATATGTATGCTTGTCATGATTAAAAATAAATATGGATAAAATATTGTATTAGGTTAAAATAGGTATTGGTTGAAAGTAGTTGTGCGTTAAAAGAAATATAGTTAAAATTTTGAAAATTGGTATTAGAGCCCAAGCGTTAAAAATAGGCAAGAGTTAACACAATGCTCATGCGTTTAAAAAATCATTAGTTGCTAATCGGTTGAAATTAGATTTGGGTTAAAAACGGTGAAAAATCATTTTTCTTTGATGAACTCACTGATCCATTAAGATCAATGGGCTATGGATACCACTGTCAGTTCTTTTAAGAAGATTGAAAATACCTCTCAAAATTTTTATCAAACATGGGCTTTAAATAGTCAACTTGGAAACATAATCTCCATAAAATTTAAATTCATCCCAAAAATAAGCAACTTATTGTGCTAAAAAATTATGCAGCAACTAAAAGCAAATTTCGGCAGATAGGTTGTAGAAAGTTGAGGTAATGCCTTAACAGGGAGAGATCCTTAACAGGGAGAGATCAGGTCATTAGTTGAGGCAACACCTTTGTGCTTGTGCAGTTACTGTTTTCCTTCAAGTGGAAGGAATGATCTCTTGGGCTGTATAACTGTGCAAGATAACTCTTTCTAGACCATAAATCCAAAATATATGTTGGTTTTGCTTAACAGTATGTTGTCTGGATTCAATTTTTCAGATGTAATAGAGTGTTCTAACCGTGAGGGGGAGAAGAGGGCTTCACATTGGCTTGGTTACTTGTTCAAGTCAAGTTGCATAACATTTTTCTTTCATTTGTTTGTTACTATATCTTGCCATTAACTTCATTGTCATGCCCACCACTTTGCTTGCTACACACCTATTGCAAGGTTTTCTCCCCTTCATTCTTTCTCTTGTCGGAAGCAGATACTCGCAAAAAATATAAATTCTCAAAGGAATGACAGCTAAAATCAGCCTTGTTGCATGATCTGGCAATCTATCCTATTTATGTTGTGCATTTACCTTCCCTTTGGTTGTATGATGAGATTGAACTTAAAAGGAGAAGTTAGGATTCAATTGTTGTTATTTACCTTTCCTCTTCAGTGAGTATTAGTGGATTCACCACATGTACTAATGTGTTGAGTTTTGGTTGTTACTTTTGCCAGATTCTTCAGATGCCCAAAGATAAGCTGGTAGGAGAATTGGGCAACAAATACATGCGCCTAAGAAAAGTTTGCATTGTTCTGGAATCTTCCCTAATGAATCTTGATGATTCTCTCATGCTCTTCCATGACTTCTAAAATGATAATTTTACATTCCCACCTTGTTTCCCTCACCTTACCCCTTTTTATTATTAGAATTTAGGATCTTGCATTCAACATCTCATCAACAAGTATTTTAATGTGTGCACTCTATTTTATTTCTTGAATTATGAGGAGACTTATCAACAAGTCTTTGTACTGTCTAGTTTGTTGAGTTCCCGCCTATTTTTCGGTTATGGCAGTTAGCATATACATGGCCAATCCTTCTACCAAGAGATAGATGAATAAGTTTCTACGCCTAAAAACCCCCCAACAATATTTCTGTTTCATCAGATTTATGTTGCTTAAACCGATTGATTATGATTTGACATAAATCTTATTAAACAATGACTGACCTTTTACCAACACAAATATGAGCCACTCTAAAATAATATATAAATGTTATAAGGATTACCATATTTAGGCTCATTTGTTTGCACTTTAATAGAGGGTTGAATTTGAATGGTTTAGACATCAGATCATTATGTGTATTTGTTTTCATTAAGATTTAAGCACTTAATAGGTTTGAATAGGTCTTAATGATTAAGACCTAGACAAGAGCATTAATATTATTAAGAGGTATTCTTGTATGGATAATATTCACCATCACTTTGTCCACAATCAACGGCCACCACCACTGACTACCTTTGCCATCACAACTATTACCACCATTGTCAATCATCATTGTCGTCTCTGTCATCACAACTATTATGGTGGCTAACTATTACTGGCAGTTGTTACTGCACTTATACTTATCTCCTCCATTGTTATGATTATATCTATTGTCACCACCAATACCATCTTTGTAGCCTCTGTCGCTGCCACCGTCTTTATAACTGCCGCCACCTCCACCACTATTAACTACTATTAACACTATAGTCAATTCCTACTACCAACAGACTTCGTTATCATAACTAACACTTCACTAACTACCATCATATATTCTTCGATCATCACCACCACCATTACTATCGGCCACTATCATAATTGTGGTCAATCTCTACTACCAACTATCTATGTCATCATAAGTAGCATTGTCGTCAACTACCACAAACACATCACCAACTATCATACTTTCTTGAGCCACAACCATCAACACCGCCAACTACTACTATCAATTAACTTCATCATTACAATTACCAACACCATCATCAATCGCCATCATAATAACAGTCACCACAGCACCAACCACCTCCATCATCACAACTATCACCACCATTATTGCTAGCCACTAACAATTACTATTATCGTCACCATCATCACTACAAACTATCTCCACCGTCACTAACTTGATAAGCGCTTTATCTTTTTAATTGAAAAATAAATTTATTTTATTAATTTTATTTAAATATTTAATCAATTTTTATTTGAATTGTATAGTTATTATGTATGTATAAAGAAATTATGTACATTCGAGTATTGAAAAATAAACAATTTTAATCATTTAGTGTTCAGATCTAGAGACAACATCTTAATCACTCAGACGTGCATTCACATTCAGACGTTTAAATCTTAATGAAATGAGGCTTTAACTATGAGCAACTTAAAAAAATGACTATAATTTGGACATAATTAGAGATTTATAGCTATAGTTTTGGATATTTATAATTCATAGCCACAATTTTATTGAGGAAAGAGATGAGCGAGATTGGGGAGATGGAGGACAGAGGCAACTAAGATTTGGGAACAAATATAGGCTATATCCTTGTATTTATTCACTTTTGTATTCATTTGCGATACATAATACAAAAATAAGACTGATACGAGTTATATTACTGGCATGCACATTTATATTTGGGAACAAATATAGGCTATATCCTTGTATTTATTCACTTTTATATTCATTCGCGATACATAATACAAAAATAAGACTGATACGAGTTATATTACTGGCATGCACATTTATATTTGGGAACAAATATAGGCTATATCCTTGTATTTATTCACTTTTGTATTCATTCGCGATACATAATACAAAAATAAGACTGATACGAGTTATATTACTAGCATGCACATTTATTTCACTTGTATTCATTCGTGATACATAGATACAGGGTGATATTGCTTGTATCACTTGTATTAATAGTGATATAATTGATGAAATTGATCCATGTATCTTTCATCTTCTTTTTTCCTATGTATTTCATTTCTTGTATTTGATAGATTATAATTGATATAGACACACAAATTAAAATATATCCAACACCGGAAGATAACCGTGTAGAAGAATTTTAGATGAATTTTTTTTTAAAAAAAAACATTCATCAAACACAAAAATTTGTACCCAAAAAAAGAAGAGAAAAAGATGACTAAATAAAATGAGTAAATATATAATTGATGCAAACACATAAAAAATACCAAAAAAAAAGAAGCTAAAGGAAGAACAAATAAAACTGAAAATTAAGAAAAGAGGCAGCGAGAGAGGCGGGGGGGGGGGGGGGGGGGTGTTGGGAGGGAGAAAACAATTTTTTTTTTTTTGACAACTAACAGATTTCATTGATTATCAAGTGACTTTAGTGGCGGAGCCAAAAATTTTAATAAAGGGGTTCAAAATTTGAAAAGTAAACACACAAACTAGTAGAAGGGGTTTCGACATCTATTATACATACCTAAAAAATAATTTTAACCATGTATAAATAGTAATATTTTTTCCCGAGGGGGTTCGATGACCCCCTCATTATATGTTGCCTCCGCCCCTGAGTGACTTAGTTACAACTTCAGCACAACTATAACATAGTCTGTTGTAGTGGCGGAACTAAAATTTTTAATAAAGGGTTTAAAATCTGAAGATTGAGAAAGAAGAAAGATGCTAGAAAAAGTGAAAGTATAATTATAAAACAATTTTTTTAATGTATAGTTAATGTATCGTAAATAAATAACAAATATTTTCTAAATCATGTAGTTATTTCTTTAAATATATATAATATTATTTATCAATTTATTATTAACATTACTATTCTTTATATTTATAACTTCTCGCTTAATAAATAAATTAGATAAATATTACATTTAATATCATTAATCCTAAGTTGCATTATTATCGAGACAACTGAATGACTTAACAATTTTCGCTTTTTAGTTTCATGTTAATTTAACAAATAATTTAAGTAATTTTTTCTCCTTGATAAAAGTTAAACAATATATAAGTTACTATAATTTTGTATATTATATAGAATTATTGTTCATGTTTCGCACTAGAATCAGTAATTTCCTTTCCTACTTCTTTATTTTGTTTATTTTACATTGTTTGTAATATTTTTTTAAAAGTTTCATTTGCTTATGTACCCCTCTAATCTTAAATATTATTTATTTATGTGAATATACTTAACAAGATACAAAATATAATAACAACAAAAAAAAAGTTAAATTTTAAATTTTGAATATGTCATTGTATTAATTTATGATTATAAAATCATGTCGTTGAGAATAATGTATGAAATTTGAAATTATAGAATATGACATTATTTTGAAAAGATCACAAAAAGATTGTGATATAGTATTTTTATTTTTTTGGTTTCCCACCCGTTTTTAAATTGGATTCGCGTCGAAAAGTCTCACATTAAAGGTAAAGCGAAGGAGTATTTATCACTCCACCACAATCCTTATTGGCTGTGATGAAATAGTTGCACTAGTGATAAGCAAAAATAGATAGTATACTTAATTAGTTAGAAATTGTATATTTTAGATGTGTGATTGTATAGATAGATAAATTTATATTAAAAAATTAGCATATAATAAGTATCAAAACTTCTTGATGATGACATTTACTGGCAATTGATAAATGTCGCATATTTCGAAATAAGATGCACTAATGAATGCAATAATTAATGTATTGATGCATATTTAGATACTTCCGTCCCTAATTACTTGTTCACTTTTGAATTGACATACCTATTAAGAAAATAATTATTGACATAGTGAGTTTACCATTTTACCCATATTAATTATGAGGTGGATGAATTAAAAATTTAAGGTTTTCAAAAAGTTATATATTTTTCAAGGTAATTAATTGAGAGTATAATAGGTAAAAAAAATTTGTCCTTTCTTAATTTGTCAAAATGGACAAGTAATTAGGGACAACTAAAAAAGAAAAAGTTGACAAGTAATTAAGGACAGAGGGAGTATCAATTATATATATATATATATATATATATATATATACTAGATATTTGATATTGAATACACTGATGAAATTGATATCAAGTATACAAGACGAAATTAATACCGGATACAATGAATGCAATTAATTTTGTATACACAAATACATGAAATTGATAATGAATACACAGATATGAAATTATGAAAATTGGATACATTGTGAAATACATATATATATATATATATAAAGAAGGAGAGGACCGAGTGACGGAGAAAGGCAACATATCTCAAATATATGCAAATCACGCTCGAATATAATGTACTCCTTTCGTCCCTTTTTATATGTCATCCCTTTCTATAAATAGTTGATCCATAATATTTGTCATTTTATAAAATCAATGCATAAATTACCATATTGTTCCTTTTTTATCCTTGTGAGTTATTAGCCTTGAAAATATACATTTGACCAACTTAGAAAAGCTAAGTAAATGATTCGTGTTCAATGGTTAAATTAATTAATCAAAATAAATTAATTCATATTCATTGATTGAAAACTTGAGTTCCAAAAAGATTAAATAAGGGTAAAAGGGTAAAATTACATCATTTTTAATGCAAGTGCAAAGTAAAAATGTGACATATAAAAAGGAACGGAGGGAGTATTTAACACTTAATTTAATTCACATATATTTGAGATATAATATTGGAAAACTGTTATTTCAGCATATAATTACCATCATAATGGAGTAGTATATATTGATTGTGTTTACTGTCTGTTAATTCAAGGGAAATGTGTATACATTATTAAGTGCTTCATAACGAAAAGGCAAATGTGTATCCAGTAACAGGTAGTAATTCTGTTGGTGTGATCAAAGATTATATAACAGTGTCACTGCAAAGTTAGAATGAAAAAGAAGTGAAGATAGAAAAATACATGCGTAGAACCAGAAAATTATACTTCTTCAATTGACGATAAATTCAAACCCTAAATTACCAATTCTCGTATGTGAAGAAGACTCCAAAATGACTTCTCTGACAATGGCATGCTGCCCCAATTCTTTTCAGCTTCGATTAGCATTCAGCTGCAGAAAACTTCCGGATGTGTTCTCCGGTATGCGTGTTAGAAAGCTGGAGCGTCGTCGGATTCATTTGTTTCTGTTTGCTGGGAATAACAGGACAAATGATAGTAATTGTGTTGGAACGAGAAATACGTGGCTGAATTCTACGTCCTCAGATGATGGTTTGGGTGGATGGTCTGAAACTGATGATGTTGCTGAAAAATCCGTTGATTCCAAGGGGGAGAAGCAGTCGTTTGCAGGTGAGTGAGTGAGTGAGTGCTTTATGCTGAATGAAATGGAATTGATAGAGAGGATCCTATTGCAGACTTCATCTGGTTTGGGGATTTTTGATTTAATGAATGTCTTGATTGAGCTTGTGGTGAAGTACTTTGCTTTGACTCTGAGAATTATATTGCCGTCTTATGCATTCTGTGTTCAACTGTAGAATGCACTATAATTCCACAAAGTGGGGCCTGGGGAGGTCGGAAAAAGAATCAATGACAGTGAAGGAGCCATGGAAAAATACTATAAGCATTCTGGACAGTAACTATACAAATTAATATGATAATCAAAGTATAAGAAACAACAAAGTGTAACATAAATCCAAGTGCAAGAAACTGTAGACTGCATCCATCAATCAATTGACTATTTCTCAATATCTAATTAGTTGGAGTCAGTTATATCAATCATGTATCCTTTAGGGGTCGTTTGGTTTGAAAATGAGTTATGATGGGATAAGTTATGTTGGGATAAGTTATGTTAGGATTAGTTATGATGGGATAAGTTGTGTTGGGATTATTTTTTATTAAGTGTTTGGTTTGTTGTATTCAAAATAATAAATTTTAAGAACAATTTATTTGTTTACAAAAATGCCCTTCATTAATGTAAAAAGTGATATAACAAAAGGGTTGAAAGAGACATTTTTGTCATTTACCTATTTTATCCCGGGATAAGTTATCTCGGGATTACTATACCACCCAAGGAGAGGGATAACTTATCCCGGTACTAATTATTAATCCCGGGATAAGTTATCCCAAACTTGCCAACCAAACAACAAAATAAGCAATACTATAATTTAATCCCGAGACTATTTGGTATTATCCCTCACACCAAACGAGCCCTTAGAGGATTATTTATTATGGTTAAGACTATTTTATAGCCATCAACCCACCACAATCTCTTCCTTTATCTGGGCTGTGGACATTTATGCTTTATGAAGCTCACATAGACGACGGATTTAACTGCATAATGCATATTAATCTTTGGAGTGATTAAATAAAAAATAAAAAAAATCTTTGGAGTGATAGATTCTTCTTTGTTCTCTTATGGACAAATAACACTTTCAGCACATCTTTTTTCTAGGTATTGTGGTAGCAGGAGCAGCTGGTGTTATCCTTGTGACTGCGCTTACTTTTGCTGCCTTGTGTATTGGCAAGTGGAACTCAACAAGTGAGTTTATCTGTCACCTTCTCTGGGGACCGAGAGCCACTCATTTCAAGGGCAGCACATATATTGGAACAATGATGAGATAAAGAAACTAACAAACACATTTCATTAGTATGTGGTTAAGAATTACTCTTTTCATCAACAAATGATCTTTGAAAGAGCCTCTGTAAGACATGTCCAACAGGTTTTCCTAACAGTTGGATCCATTAGAGATGAAACTGAGTCAACATCTGTTTTCATTTTGGGAAGTTTTATTTTGGATTAATCATCACATATGAGGAGGGTTTAAGTAGTCATAAAAAGGTTACTAACCATTGCAGTTGAGCAACTTCAGTTCAGATATCTGTGGTTCCTTGTTATAGCAGTTTGGTTGTGCAACTATGCCACCTTTGTTTGTTAATTTGAACAGCAGACAATAACAATGCATGTCCTTAGTACTTTTTCTTGAAAGCTGCTAGCTAGTTTAATTCATGACTTTCAAGTGCATGTACACAGGAGTGAAACATCAGAGGGAACCTTTAACAGTGCTACAGGAAATGCCAATGGCTTCTGATAATCACGATGACACAGTTGAAGATGGGATATTTTTAGAGAACAGTCGAATGGAAAAAGGTATAAATAATGATCTTTCTTTATATGCAGAAAATGATGGAACTATTGAAAAAGTAGAATTAGTGAAGATACGATATAGGACACACATCCTCTGATGGTGACGTCACTGATAAGACCCATCTTCAAAAAGAGTTGAACAATGAAACAGCTATTGGTGATGTATTAGCTGCTACTGAAGCCACATCTAAATCACCTGAAGTGAGGGTTTCTGGCAAGTTGCTTGCTGCCTCAAGCTTTGAAAACAAGGAAGATAGTCTTGTTACTGGAAAAATAGAACCAACAAATGAACCAGGGGAGAAGGAGTTCAGTGATGCCAAATTAGATGTAGCGTCAGTCCTAAATTCCAATGGAACAGATTAAATTGATAACCAAGAGGAAGTATCTAGTTTAGAAGGACTAGGAGATTCCAACACTTCATCAGACAAACCTCCATTGAGCCTTTGATCATCAATATCTCATTAAATCCACAGTCAGAAACACTTTTAGAACCCAAGATTATGCATCAAGAGTGTTTGGAGATTACAAACTCAATTTCAGTCAAGAATGTCGACCACGGCGATATATCAGAGGTCTCAAAACCAAAGAAGATAAGTCATCTTTATAAGTGCATAATTTTTAAAAGGAGACAAATGGTCTAGAACAATGTCAGCGTCAGTAATAACTTGTGACCAACTTGAAAAACAATTTTAAGGATATCAATGGGAGAGGATCTTCTGTTAACTCAATAGATTCTGGTGATGTATTTACCTTTGTTGGTATACCTGCTCCATCTACTACCTCTGCAGTTCTGCAGGCACTTCCTAGGAAGGTTCCGGTACCTGCCGCTGTTGATCAAGTCCAAGGTCAGGCACTAGCAGCATTACAAGTTTTAAAGGTACTTGAAGATTACTTTTCCTTCATTGGAAGAATTCTCTGTTTCAAGTTCTCTGATTTACATTTTCCATAAAAAAAAATCTTGAGGTAAACCATGCACCTCAGAACCCCTATCTGGTGCCAAACAATGGCCTTTCCCACTTTGCTCTCTTGATGACTCTCAACACCAACATCATGATTTTACTTCGATGGATATGTTTTCCATGTAACTGCAAGTTTGGTTCAACAAAATTTCGTTAGTATGGAGTAAGATCTTACCTTTCCACATGCGAAGTGTTCCTCTCTGAAAATAGTATAGAAGCATTGCCCTGTTTTAGTTGACAGGAAAGATATGGGTAGATAAGTGTTGGTAAAAACAAAAAGTTTGATGGGCAATATCCTTCTGAAAATTTCCCTATGGAAAACGTGTATCTTCCATAATCTCTCTTACCTATGAAAAATGATGGGTTTTGATGACTTTTGTTTACCATACTTACAACCAATCAATATCTATATTAACGGCCCTTATTTTATTGTTTGGATGAAGATACTAGTAGAGTTTGTCTATTTTGGCTGAAGTAAATAAAGGAATGTGCTTAAAATTTTACTGCCTGAAACTCTTGAAGGCATTTGGCCGTGAATTTTTTTTTTTTTCCGGTAAATAAGATAGCAGAATCTTATACTTATGTTCTTTCAGGGATCAGATAACAGAGTGTCTATGCAAAGTAGAACAAGGCCACTTGGTGCAAGTGCAACCATCTTGTACTGAGATATTATGGGTCAAAACCATAATAGGATTCAATATGTTTGACGTATAGCTTTAGATATGAAGGATAGATTTCTCTTTGCTACTGTAAGTAAACCTGTTGGCCAGTTGGATTACTTCATCACTATAACTGTTTCGAAGCACTCCTCCTGCTGCCCTAGGTTGAGTCACCAGGAAGTGGAATGCCTTAGTGCTTTGCACCTTGTTGGACAAAGGGCATGCCTAGAACAAGATTGTCTATGCCACAGAATGAAAAGAAAACTGAAGGCAGACTTTTCTGAGTTCTACTTCTGTCCCTCTACCACCTCCTACCACCCAATACAATTAACCCTACACTCTCATGAATAGTCTCACAATGTATTTAGAATGAAAATTCAAACATGTGTTGATATGATCGTATTCAATTCATGTTTCATTCTTGAGAGACTTAAATATGTTGCATAACATTAATGGGAAAAACTCTTTAATCCCATGTTGTTTTTGCAGTTGTGCACATAAAGAGTTCTGCTACTGGTTTTGAATATTTAAATTCTAGGTTATTGAGGCTGATGTCCAACCTGGAGACCTTTGTACTCGACGTGAATATGCTCGCTGGTTGGTGAGTGCTAGTAGCGTTCTATCAAGGTTTACCTGTCTAATCTTCATAAACTTCTACATGGTTGATCTTGTCGTGCTTTTTACCACTTGAAAATAGAGTGATTACCTATGAGGAATAGCAGGTGCTTATTATTTTGCAGAACCAATGCCTCAAAGGTTTACCCTGCAATGTACATTGAGAATGTTACTGAACTTGCCTTCGATGATATTACGCTTGATGATCCAGACTTCCCTTCCATACAAGGTAGAGCTTCAGAATCATCGATTTTCTTCTCAGAATTCTGCTTTTACTTCTGTTAAATACTTTGAAGTTGCTGTCTGTGAATGCCAATTATTTCCAGGCTTGGCTGAAGCAGGTCTAATTTCGAGCAAGCTCTCAAGACATGACAAGAAGTCATGTTCATATCCTGACCAAAGTCCCTTCTTCTTCACTCCTGAAAGGTATAATACTGCTCAAAATAACTTCTCTTTGTTCTACCCTCTCTTCATCAATAGCGCCTTACATTTGATGTCATATGAGTATTGCTACTTTTCTTATTCTTAGATCTCTATATCATTTTATTTGCTGATAAATATTGACCCTGGTATTCTTACAGGCTAACTTCATGTCAGTGCTAATATAGTTTTGAGGCCAAATAGTGTTCCCCAAAATCAGGTTCCACTTATAACATTAAAGTTTTTTATTGCAGTCCTTTATCACGTCAGGATCTTGTCAGTTGGAAGATGGCCCTAGAGAAAAGACAGCTTCCAGTAGTTGACCAGAAGGTTGCACACAAATCGATAAAAATGTTGGTTTTACCTTGTTTATGACACATAACAGTGACTAATCAGTAGGTGCAACAATCTCTTATTTATGGGCAGTCCCTGCAGAAGGTCTCTGGATGGATAGATACTGACAAGATTCATCCAGATGCATGGCCAGCACTGGTAGCTGACTTGTCATCAGGTGAATGGGGAATAATGGCCCTTGCATTTGGTAAGTTCTATTCACTGCAATCATTTCTGACATGAATCATCTTATTCATGAGAAATGAAAAGTATTATTTGCCAACCTATCAATACAGGATATACAAGACTCTTCCAGCCATATAAACCTGTGACAAAAGGTCAAGCCGCCATTGCCCTAGCAACTGGTGAAGCTTCTGACACCATTGTTGAGGAACTTTCGCACATTGAGGCCGAGTCAATTGCTGAAAAAGCTGTTGCATCATATAATTCTCTGGCAGCTCAAGTTGAGAAAGATGTGAATGCAAGTTTTGAGAAGGAACTCATATTGGAAAAGAAAAGGGTTGATACAATGAAGAAGTTGGCTGAGGAGGCAAGGCAAGAGTTGGAAAGCTTGAGAGCTGAGCGGAAAGCAGAGCATCTTGTAGTTATGAAGGAACGAGCTGCTGTTGATTCGGAACTGGAAGTTCTTTCCAGGTTCAGACATGAGGTAGAGGAACAATTGCAGAGCCTTAAGAGTGACAAAATAGATATCTCATATGAAAAGGAAAGGCTTGGCAAGTTTCATAGAGATGCAGAAATTGAAAACCAAGAGATTGCACGGTTACAGTATGAGCTTGAGGTTGAAAGGAAAGCATTATCCATGGCTAGGTAAGAAACATATTGTTAAATTTCATGGCTCGAGTTCTCTTCTCTAATTGGATATCAATCTGCATAATTGATTCACTGTACCTGGATGGCTCATGGCTCTAGTAAGGTGAGTATATTACCTGGCTAACTAATCAATCACACTGTATGTTCCAGTTGGTTATCTACCATTTACTAGCTGTAAATCCCTTATGTGATCTAGTGACATTTAGATTTCTGGGAAGTTGCAACAACATGATGTATCATGAGAGTCAGTTCTGCTTGAATACACTTTCTGGTGAAGGAAAGATAAGAAAAGTACCAAAATTTTCTTCATTTAATAATTTCTTTCCTGATATTGCCACCACTAGCTCCTCTGGTCTTTTTTTCTAAACCGTATAACTTGAATTTTGTTTAGTCAAATGTATAAGTTGGTCGCATTTGTTAAAGATAGCTGACAATGGGCAAAGTGGCCCTGGCTATATTAAACCCGCTGACATTCTGCAATTGCATGTTTCATGTTGAAACATTTCAGTCATCTTTTATTTGGTTCAACAATTTCATACTAAAGCTAAAAAATATTCCACTCTTCACCTTTAGCTCATCATGTTTTAATCTTGCACCCAGAGCTTGGGCTGAAGGTGAGGCTAAAAGAGCTAGAGAGCGAGCAAAAACACTGGAGGCAGCTAGACACCGTTGGCAGAGGCAAGGCATCAACAAAGTGGTAGTTGACAATGACATACTAGAAGATTTGAATATTGATGTTACATGGCTCAGTGCAGGAAATCAGTCAGTTGAAGATAGTCTGAATAGAACTGAAAGTTTGATGGACAAGCTCAAGGAAATGGCTGATACTGTAAGAGCGAAATCAAAAGAGACAATTCATAAAATAATGGAAAAGATACTCTTTGTGATATCTGTGTTGAAGGAATGGGCACAGAAAAGCAAACACACAAATGGCAGAGCAAAAGGATAACATCCTCGAAGATGGGTGGCTCCGTCAACAAGCAATGCAACATAGAGCAGTTGATATTGGCTCAGGTTTCACGGATGGAAAGAAACAATTTTGCTGGAGATTGCAAGAAAGGAGTATCACATATATTCAAGACGCGACTGAACTCAATATTGCATATTCTTGTCTCAGTCTTGTACTAACCAAAATAATCATCCATATACTAGGGAAATTTGCCCTCTATAAACTGAAGTGATGTTATGTGCTTCACTCGTGGTTTTCTGGAGACAACCATATTTGGAACACAATGGTGCTTTAGTTTCCTGAAACTTACAGATGACATAATTCATCTTTCAGCCAAAGTTTACAGCAGTGTCTTGTTTTCCCTATTGTGCTGCGCAATTTTGTTGTCCACTGTCAGTGGAGAGAAGTTAATCTCTTATTGTATATGATTATCAAGTAACCTTCTTTGTACACTAAATAAAAGATCCAAAGAAGGGAGGAAATACACCTATGGTGGAAAACATTTCTCCAAACAAACACAAAGTTGTCCAATCGACTTTTTTATAACCCAAAAAAGATTGTACATGTTAAGCACATATATTTCAACAGCATTGAACTGTCATATAAGTTTGTCCCAGGTATTTCACGTAGAGTCATCATGGACAAATTTCTTGGTCCAAGTCACTTCAAAGATCAAGCAGATAGTCAACACAAGTACTACCAGAAAAGCACGCAATTTGCAAAAATGTCTAAAATCTCACTAATTCCAAAATCTTCATGAAACATAAACAGGGAACTTTTGATCAGTCTTTCTTGAAAACAAAAATACATTGCAAATGTAAAAGCTGGTGAATTAACTAACTGGGTCCTTCAAACATCAATAGTGGTGGATACAGGCCTCACTTCTTCTTTTCACCACCTCCAGTAGCCCTGTACAAATCAAAACGATAAAAAGAATAAAACATGAGATACTTCGCAAGGACTTGTAACATTCTTCAGTAAGAAAATAATAGTAATGACCATCTTCCTTGATATACTGAATCATTAAAACCAATAATAAAGTCGTTACCTCATCTTGCGGAGAACACTAGACATTTCTTCTCTCTTCCTCTTCGCCCTCTTGTGAGTACCCAACTTCCTCTTGGCTACCTTCAAGGCACGCTTGTCCTTTCCAACTTTAAGAAGCTCAGTGATCCTCTTCTCATATGGAGCAAATCCAGCAACTTCTCTGATAAGACTCCTCACAAAGTGGATTCTTTTGCTTGTTTTCTAAAAACAAATAAAATGGAAAGAACAGATTATGATGTGTTAAGAAGATGCAAGTAAAACATGTACAATTGGCAAGCAAAAGCATGGTACACAGATCCAAATCAGAAATAGGAAACTGCATGAACGAAACCAGCTAAAATTATTTAATCCTCCTTCCCACAATAATAGCACTGTGATAAAACATACTTCGTAAGATTACAAGCATCATGCTAAAAAGCATTTCTTTGTAAGAGACGGTACATGATCCCTAAACAACACGGCCAACAATCTATGGAATTTATGAGGCTATTCACCTCTATTTACTCTCAAAGGGATAAATCTTTGTCCTGCCACTCGATCAACCCATTCTAGTACAAGAATACACGCATCTGTGATAATGTCAGGAGTGTACTCTTCCTAAAACTACAAAATTTCCACTCCCAAACCCAATAAATTGTATTGGTACCCAAAACCCCAAATTACATCATTCTCTTCTAACAACTACAAGAACAGCATAGCCAGGTGGTGTTCACTTCTAAGACAACAAAAATCATGTGCATCTGACTTTTCCGCATCACAAAAATAAACAGGTAAAGGTAATAGAGAACCCTAAGCTATAAAGCCAAGAGTTGTGTTCAATGTGATACAAAAAGAAACGGGGATGCAGACACCTATAAAAGACATTTGGGTGACTATATCAAAAAACCCAATTTCCTGTAATTGTGCTCCATGAAAAATATAAATGTTCAAAAGGTGCCCATAGATTCAAATACAAACAATACAAGCCCAAGTTATCAAACAGATATCACTAGCAATCAACAAAGACAGGCAACATAAAGAACATCACTCACCCCTTTTCTGTCAGAAGGGCGTGGAGCTAATTCCTTCTTGGTCACAACATGGCCTTTGTTTAGGCCAACAGATATCCCTGTATTCGGCTGTTTTGGAGCCATCACCTATTTAAAACCACATTCAACATACAACCACAAATCACAAAATTGCATTGCCACAGCAGGACAATGAAAGCAACTGAGAATCACAATTTTCTACAGCTCAGAAAAAAAAAACAATTGAAATGCAAATTTTCATGATAAAAATTATCTAAGAAATGGAAAGTGCAATTTTTTCTCCCTTTACTGGTTTGTATAAGCATAAAACAACCGAGGATTTACGTAACTTCAAACCCAAAAAGGCAGAATATGTACGGAAGCGCTACGCAAATATGAGGTAAAACGGAAAAAGGAAGAGAGGTCGGCGAGTGACACTTACCTCTTCAATCTGTTGGATCTGCTCCGACGTAGTAGGGTTGTGAAAAGAGGAATTAGGGTTTTGGGAGAGTGATGCATTTTATACACAAAGTTTTGGGCTCGCACTAAGAAAGAAGCCCAATGAGGGTTCGTTTAATTTTTTATATTTGGCTCGAATTATGAATTGGAGTTTTGACCTCCAAAGTTTTTTTAAAACATACATTTGAATTTATTCAAAAGAAGAATTTTAAGCCCTTCTATAAATTGTGTCGCTCACTTGTTTTTGATATGGATGACACATCATTAGCCACAACATTTTTATATTCATTTATTAAAAAACTTTTCCATTCTCTATTTTTTTTTTTACAAAAAAGTTAAGTTTAATATGAATAAATTCGAAATGACTAGAAATTATATGACATAATATATAAACATGACCTTTAACTTAGTGCAAGTGGATAACTATGTCCTCCAACTTTGAGTGTGCACAAGTAGACATTTAAATTTGTATAAAATTGAACAAGTAGACACACATGTCTTATAGGTATAATACACGTAAGACGCTACGTATGACACAAAACTGTCATGTAGGGTGTCATGTAGGATAAATGTGTTTATTTATTCAATTTTATACCAGTTTAAGTGTTTACTTGTGCACACCCAAAGTCAAAGATTATAGTTGTCAGCTGACGTCAAGTTAAATGTCATGTTTATGTATTATGTCAAACTATATTTTGTGTTGTAAAACTAAATAATAAGATAAGAATAATAGAAATAAAGAGACAAGAGAGGAAACTTTTCTTATTCTTCCAATAAGTATCATCCTGTGTATAAATCCTTATGGTTCTTTTTATAGTGTTACATAGAGACATGCAAAATGTTAGTCATAAACATAACATTAATCATAAAAATAAGACATTATACATATATTGGACCCTCAACTTGGCTTCAAATTTTAACTTTGACCTCCAACTTTCATAGTGCACAAACAGGCATTTTAACTATCCAACCTTTTAATAAATAAACACGCGATTTTTGGAGGCAAAGAGCGTGAAATGCAAACGCTCCCACGTGTATTAGTGAGCCACTCAGTGGCTGCCAACTAATTAAATACTTTACACGTCCATTTTAGAACTAAAAAAAATTAAAATTACTTTTAATTAATATACAAGGGTTATAGCTCTTTTTCAACAAGGACAAAACAAATTAGAAGCCATTTGCACTAAATATGAGCACAAATTGTTTTAAAAGAGAGGAAAAAAATTTTGATTTGAAAGAGGAGGAAAGAGAAATGAGATTTTGATTTGGAAATATAAAGATATTATATAAAAGGGATTGATTAAGGGTAGATTTATCATTTCAACATTTTTTTACTATTGTGGACCTCAAAAATTACTCCTAACTCGCGCAAAATACGTACACATCACGCGTTTTGCCAGGTAGGACACGCATGTTTATTTATTAAAAGGTTGGATAGTTAAAGTGCATGTTTGTGCACTATGAAAGTTGGAGGTCAAAGTTGAAATTTGAAGCCAAGTTTAGGGTTCAATATATGTATTATGCCTAAAAAGAATGGTGGAGGTTATGGAGGTGTGAGGTCATAAAAGTAAAGGTTATCTTCACAGTGGAGGTTCTCCACACTCTAATATTTTATAACACTCCCTCTTGGATATTCATAGATAATGTGTCTTATTAAAATTTTATTACGAAAAAACTTGTGTGAAAAAATTCTAGTGAAGAAAAATAGATGACATATCTTTTAATACGCATTATTTGTTGCATCATTAAAAATCTTGTTGGAAAAACTTAGTGGAACAAAACATCGATAGAGGGAAAATCACTCTATTCATGACCTCATTATTGCATGTAAATTGTCAGTTTGACTTGTTCATAGTAACAATCATGTTGTGGATACTTTCATTTACAATTGGATTGTCTTGTAGAATAATTTGACATAACTTTAACGCAATATATATGACTTTATGTAGATCAAATAATCATCCTGCATTTTGCATAACCAAATATTTCTTTTGACAATATTGGTTAGAGACAATAAGTCTATAACAATTTGATTTCACTTAAATATTTTCACATAAAAGTTAAATTATATCTTCCTGCACATTAAAAATAATAATTCATGAGACAAAAATTTGATATTTCTTATGTGGAGATATTTCAGTTTGTATCTTTCTTCTGATCATGCATATCAAAACTCATGATATTCGATCTTTTTTATCATGTATAGAAAGAGCTTATATCTTGTTTGAAATTTATGTTAGAATTTTTTGATGTAATGTTGCGAGAACACTTTCTGGGAGCAAAAGTGACCATTATTTACAAAAAAAAATTGAGTTGTACATATTACTTTGATAAATAAAAATTGTTTACTTATAAAACAAATAGAGTAATGTAATTATTTTAGTTTTTTTTTTTGATAAAAACTAGCTTAAATTTGTATGGAGAAAATTCGAATTTAGTAAAAAGAATAAATCGAACCATGATACATGGTAAAATAAAAATACGAAGGAAGGTTTGTCACATTTTAAAAAGAATGAGAGACACTACCCTTGATATGTCATGAAAGGACTCGATGATTGTCTTCATTAAACTGTCACACAATCAGGCATCTTGAAAAGACTTCACCCTAGGAGACCGCCTTACAACTAGAACCATTCATAATGACCCTAGAAATTCAACAATTAAGCTCAAACCGCTCGTCTAATCTGCGATACGTCGAGTAATTTGTGATTGGTCTTTGAATCCTAGGTAGCAGCCCCTTCCTAGCTTGTCTCGCTCTTAAGTTGGTCTTTTTATATGACTAAGTTGTATTCCATTCGTGCAGTATGGACTAGCCCATGATGTGGTCAGCTCTGATATACTCAACTTACTCCAATCAGGTTCAGGTGAGACGTTAGAATATATGAACGCGATATGAAGTAACTTTTTAGCGCTAAACAAGTCGTTGTTTCTCATTGACGTGACAATTTAGCTTTTGTAACTTATAAAAGAAAGCTCTGAAAAAAGTAAAGGATATCAATGAAAATTCGAAGCAATGTGATATTTGTCTTTTGTTCTTCTTTCTTTAAAATTCCCATGAAAAAAATGTTTAACCCTCCCCCTCACTTATATTCTTCTTTCGTATAAGAAGATTGTATTCTTATATTGAATCATCACCCTAACATTATAGCCTAAAAAACGAATTTGATCAACCTTAACTCACTTAGCTTTTTTCTATTAACCAAAATAATTTTTCCCATAAACAAAATCAAACCTCAAATACTCATATTTGTTCATCAAACCCTTTATTAACCAAACAACAGTTTTTCCCATAAACAAAGTCAAACACTCATATTTGTTGATCAAACCCTTATTATTATTATTATTATTGTTGGTGTTGTTATTGTTGTTGTTGTTGTTGTTGTTATTATTATTATTATTATTATTATTATTATTTAAAAAACAAATAAACAAATCTAGGGACAAAACCTTAAAAATCAAGGTGCACATAAATAATATAAAGACCAAAAAGAAAAAGAAAAAAAAAAGAGATTCTATTTTCTCCTTCATTTTCCACGTATTTTATTCTCCTTGTTATACGCACTCTTTTTCTTCTTCTTCGTTTGTACCTCCCCATTCCTCTGAACATTTCTCCGACCAGTTCCTTCTTTTTCGATAAATAGAAAAATACTTCTCTTCATCTTCATGTAAACAACAAAGTCTTTTAATTTCTTCGACCGCCATTGATCTCTCGATCCTTCTCAGACACCACACTGGACTAGACTGGTATATGTCACCTTTCTCCTTCTTCTTTAATATGATATATGCTACTTTCCGATTACCGATCACCTCACTTCAAATCATTGTAGGCGAAAATTTTGGATGCAGTTTTACTTTGATCTGATATGTTGTCTGTTTGTAGTTGTTGATTGTTCATTATTCGCATTGGATATGCATGCATATATTAAATTCTTGCTTTTTGGGTTTCTTCTTCATTATAAATGTATCTACTACTCCTTGATCCCAAATGATTTGGGGGTATTTCACTGGACAAGGCATTTTAAATAATCAAAATTGTACAGCTTTTGAGTCACTGGGCAAGGCATTTTAAAAAGAATCGAAATTGTAGAGCATCTGAGTCACTTGGAAAGGCATTTTAAAAAAATCAAAATTGTAGAGCATTTGAGTCACTGAGCAAGGCATTTAGAAAAGAATTTGAGTACCAAAATAGTAAGTACTTGTTTTAGTATATATATAGCGGACCTGTCCTAAGTGTAAATTTGTGAATGTCAATCTTGTTTGGATGATGAAAAAGGGAGGAGTGCTAATAGATTGGATTTGAATTGGAATGCAGAATTTTGTTTGGGTGGGGTGGGGGTTGACTCATTGGTCGAAGCAATTTTTGGTTACTGTGTTCTTGATGATCTATCCATGCTACCATTTCTTTCTGTTTATGAGTATTTGTTAGGTTTGAAGTACATTGGAGTTCACAATAGCATGTTTGTTCTATATAAATGTGGAAAATATATTGGAGAATCAGTTCAACATGTTTCTTGTATATGCAGTTTGATTTATTGCTTGGTAGTTTTTACGGATTTAGTTAAGAATTTGGTAGCAACAAGCTTTGGTCTTAAAAGAAATTATTACTTGAAAACAAAAAAGGTGACCAGCTTATATACAGATAATAGTCATGGACCATGTGGCAATGAGTTAGTAACCTTTGAATTGAGAATGATATTTTTTGTTGGTGGATTCAAAGTAAACTTATCTTCTTGTTGTATAATAAGTGCAGATAAGCAACTATTTCGCGATGCCAACACTACAGAAAATTTTTGGTCTTGTGTGCTGCTTTGCCAACCAATACTTTGTTTTTTTGTTTTATAATAATGGAATGAAGATTTTTTCCTTTAGCATTCTAGTAGAGATCCAGTTGAATTTCGTCTTGGAGCATGTGTGCAAATTTCTACCAACTTATTAGTTATCATTGAGATATTCCAAGTGAGATTTGCATTGGCTTTATCTTCCGGAATATAGTAAACACGTGGATACCATTATTTACCTGTTGGATCTTTGAGGAAATCTGAACTTGAGGGAAAAATATAAAATAAACTGTTCTAGGAACTAGATAATTAGAGCTGGCATATCAGGTATTTAGTGGGGATGTGAACTACAATCGTGTTTGCTAAAGGATTCGTTATCTAGCTTTTGATTCGTTTTGGGAGCATATGGGAACTTGAATTGAAATGGGAAGGATAGGTCAAATTCTTTAATACACCTCTGAGTCGTCAATGGGATTTAGTTGAGATTAGACTCAAATGCTTCAATACCTCTTTGGCTTGTCAGATGGATTTAGTTTGGGATCATTAATGATGTTATTAGGAAAACCTCTTTTTCCAAGAAACACTACTTTTTGTAACAGCTGCTAATCATACAGAGTTTGCCTTTTTCTTTCCTCTTCTCATTCCATTCACCTTTGGTACTTACAGAAGTCTAAGTTCACAGAATAGCAAGTTGATTGGAGGATTGGTGTAAACTTTGTTGTCAAAGTAACAAGCAAATTAACATCCAGTTGTTCAAGGAATGCTTAGTAGTAGTCACTAATAGTCAATTTACTATTGCTTCAGACAAACTATATGTATACTACGTAGGATTGAGTCTCTGTGTAGCTTTTCTTGCTTGGTACATGACAAACTCTTTACGTTTGAGAGGTCTTTTCCTCGTGAATGGAGAAGAAAGACAAGTAACTGATACAATTTGACCAAATTACTTCTAGATTAAAATGCGAAATGAACAAGCCAGCTTTAAGTCTTTGAACACCAGTAAAGCAAGCCTACTGTTATACCCCATTTTAACTCAAGGTCAAAACGGTGTAGAACATATTGGTGATTTCCAAATTATTAACTAACTTAAGAAGTCGCCACCTAATTAATTATGGTGAATTAGGGCACCTAAAATGATTAAGTCATTATCTAAAGTTAACTTCATTTTAAGATCTACTAAACATGAAATTCTATGTAAGAGTTCTAGTTATCCTAAAGGGAAGGGATTAAGCATCCTTTAAGATCCGTTAAAGACGGTTACCGATCAAACTTAGGTTAATTAAATAATTTTCAGAGAAAAGTATATCATAAATTAGAACTAAGTGCATATCAACATTGAGATAGAATGACAATGCCTAAGATTAAAAGAAACAAACTTTAAGTAAAAATTCAAATGAGCGTACAGGAATATATAAAAAGATACATTTTTAGGGAAAGTACTTTTTTTTTTAATCTTAGTTTAACAAAAATTTCTAAAGAACAAAGTGATTAAAGTTTCAGAAGCTTTAACAACCATTATTTGCTAAAAAAAATATACCTATCATCATAAACTTGTTCGTAAAAAAAAAAAGTAACAGGGCTTAAAAAGAAAACATATTTTTTATTTTAAACAACCTATGTTTTGTACAAAAATCTGCACTTTGAACTTTTAATGAAAGTCGTATTTTACTCACCAAAAATCTGCATTTTTTGCTATTTAGAAAGGCTGTAAAAACCCTAAAAAAAAATCTTTTTTTTGCTACAAATATGCACTTTTATACTCAAAGATGTACACTTTTTCAGCTATCAAGAAACAACATTTTTGACACCAAAATTTGTACATTAGAAGCTCAAAGACTTCTCTTTTATAGTCTATAAAACACCCTTTCTTTTGGCACCAAAATCTGTCATTAGAAGTTGCCATGATAGCAAAATTATAACTTAAAGATATTTGTTAATGTAAATAATTTGCAAATTTTTTTTTTTTCTCTTCCTTCCATTTTTGTGGAAAGTTGAGACCTGAAATATTCTCAATTATGATTGACAAGAAAAAAAAAACTGATATTTTACGCTACTCTAAACAATATCGAAATTTATTCTTAAAGGATCTGGGAGGCTAAATGGTCTGTCTCAATATAGCTTACACCTAAACTATCTTATATAAAAAAGAGGAAATACTAACAAAGAAAACTAAAACACATTAAAAAGGATGTTGGTCATAGCAAAAAAAAAAAAACATATACAAAAATGCAAAGATTAGAGAGGGGAGAGTGGCGTTGGATTCATTTCTAAGAACCCAACATAGCTGCAAGACTCCAACTAATCCGACTCAACTAGGAGGTGTGAATGCGACGTTTAATGCATAATTCAATCCATTTGGACTGAGATGGAGTTTCATCACAACTCCAACGGTGCTCCATTTTGTACATGTAAAAAAAAAAAGATAATAAATTAGAGGATGAGACATCAAGTAAAACTTGGAACAATATAAATCTCAAAGTTTGTTTTCAATCTTAATTGCAGGCATCTACATACTTGTAAAAGATAACTTCGCAACAATACCCCTACTCTTAACAAGACTTTAATACCATTAAATTCATTAAGCTAAACTCGAACCAAGGATTACATACATTAGGGCTCTTTCAAACATCAACTAAACCAAGCTAAAGAAAATAAATCACTAATGAAATATGACTTCATATAAACAAAAAATGACCAGCAAACTAGACAGTTTATTCAACTTTGCATGGAAATTCTCTTAAGAGGTATAGCTCATTATAATTTAAACAAAGAAAAGGGTGACTAATTAGAATAAACCATGCTTTTTCAAATACTAAGAAATAGTAGTTGTGCTAGATCAGATTTTGAATTTAAGGAAAAAGACTTCCTGGAATCATAGTTCTTAAAGATGTAGTGAGAAGAAGATTAAGTTTAGTAAGTGTCGAGAAGCGAAAAACAAATTATTTTTTTCTTTTCTTTTTTTGTAAAACAAAGGAGAACATGTTCTATTAACAACACCCAGGTATACTGCTAAACATTTACTCATTTATGTCACTCATTTATCAAACTTCAAATAAAGCATACTTCCCAAAGAGTTTAATACCAAAAAAAATGAGTCCTTGGAAACATAAGTTCTGAAATAAAACAGAGCCCAAACAATGGACAAAATACTTCAACATTTTGATTTTAACAAAGCAATTATCACACCACGACTATTACAATCAGTGATCAACTGAGGTCATGACGTATATTTACTTATCATAATGCCAAAACACAACAGTACTGACATAAAACTAACAGTAAACTCACAACGCATTGAAATACAAGTTCATCCATATCTCGTGGAATGGAAAATGAAGAGAATAAATGTTACTGACCTATTTTGGGGCAGTGAACTGGGGCGTTTTTGAGCCACCGATCTACACCCTTTAGCGAATAAAAGCGAGACTAATTCGGGAAAGTTAAATGCAAAGTCTTGAAAGCTAACAGAGAAGGACGAATCAAGAAGAATCTTAAAAATATTATGAAACTTGTGGATGAAGAGGGCCACCTCCAAAACTTGTTGAGGCTTTTCCCAAGCCTTAATATTTATAGCAGCAGAAGATTAGTGCTCTTAGTTTAGGCGGGATTTTGAATTTCAAATCCGAAATTGGTCAAAAGAAAATCTCTTCCAAATCTCAACGTTTGGAGCTTTTTTTCAAGGTTTGTCAGCTTCACATGATTGATAGTGATTGATATGCATGTATCACGGAAATGGAGTAGTTGAGCTCTGTCCATGGTTGACAAGTTTGTTGTTTTTTTTTTTTTTCGGAAAATGGAAGGGGCGGAAGAGAGACAAAGAGCAGCTGCTGAGTTGCAAATTTTGAAATTAGGTTTCCTAGGAGATAAAGGGCATTTTAGGACATTTAGAAATTATGTGGGTTGAAAGATGGTTTGGAAAATGGCTGGAGGCTTTTTGGGCTTTAATCAAATTTTCTTAGGCTTTTTCCTTTCTTCTTTAAATTATTTTGGGTTTCTAACTCAATAACTAATACAATATATATTATGGGATGACAACTAATAACTTATGAAATAAAAATATCAATATTACAATTTTATGCTAATATAAAAATATGGATACAAGAATATGAATTTATAATTAATTTTATAAAATACGAAACTTGAAACAAAATGACGACAATAGATTATTTAAGGAAAATAGGTGTAAAAAGTGATAATAATCATTTCGATGATAAAACGTATAATTCTAGTAGATGAATAGTCATAATAGTAAAAATAGTTGTGAAAAAGGATTATCTTATACATTATTAAATTAAAAGCTTGAAAATAATATATCGAAAGAAAGAAAAGTCAAAATTGGGTGTCAACAGCTTGTCCCTCTTTGACCAGAGACGATGTAAGAGTTTTTGGGCAAAGAAGTTGACTTAATAGCCAATTTTGTCTCGACCAACAAATAAGACCTTGGGAGAGTATGAGACAATATGAACATTGGATAACTGATGAGATATAGGATTTGAAAACAAGGTAGTCGCAAGCTTGAAAAAGTTTCCCTAGTATTGAATTATGATGTTACTGGTAATGTGATCTAGGAGAATATTCAAGATTGGAGTCGAGTAGAGTTCGAGGTAGACCTTTGACCTTTGTTGGAAAGCTAAACTTTCTCAACAAATTGCCCCAGTTCACTGCTTAGATGAAGTTCCACGTTGTGCTAAAGCTCCTGCAGAACTCAAACTTGACAAAACAGTTAATAATATTAAACATAAAGCATGGTGCGATAAACATATAGAAAATAACACCTCCTGGGTGTGAATTTATGAAAATGCGGCCTTGCAAGCCGAAATGACTTAATGAGATGAAATCTTGCAAAATTTATGAAAAAGGGTTTAAGGCCGATGATTTCATGAGAAGTGATGCTTTTCAGCGATGATTAATGAAAATGAGGCCTTAACCAAATAAATTATGTATATGAGGCTTTAGCCAAATGATTTAAAAATGAGACTTTTTAAGTCAGGTGATTTGTGAAAAGGAGGTCTTTGAAAGCAATGCAGACTGATAAAATATTTGTGTAGTAATATTTGAAAACATATGTGCAATCAACTGAAAACATTTGTGCAATGCATTAGAAAAGCGATAAAGCAATGTGGGATTGAAAGTATTTGTGTATTTGAAAATATGCCTTCGTGCGAAATATAAAGCATTTGAAAATATTTAGAAGTATTTATGCGGTGCGTTTGAAAACAATTGAAGGCATTTGTGCAGTGCATTTGGAAATATGCATTTGTGCGAAGCATTTGTGCGGTGCATTTGAAAATATCTGAAAGCATTTGTGCAGTTAGTATAAAGTATTTGAAAGCATGCATGCGAAAAATCTGAAAGCATTTGTGCGGTGCCTTAGAAATATATCTCGAAGCAAAGGTGCAGTGCGCTTGAAAATATCTGAAAGCATTTGTACAGTGCATTTAAAGGCATTTATGTATAGCAAAATCATGCGCAATGTTTTATTAAATAGTATTTGCTATCAACACATTTGAAAATTTATAGAGCCTTACTTTTAAATTTTCGAACCATAAATTTATAAGTAAGTAATTCAAACCACTCGACATATAGTCCTTCCGATGCTATAGATGTTATTGACTTCTCAACTTCTATTAATCCTGACAAACCTGCACTCAGAGAAAAATTATAAGTTTTGGGGGGAGGTTGATTCGCGTTGACTTTGAAGGTCTGGCTCTTCATACTTCTTTCTTCCAGCTTTGGTTGGACTCATAACCTCCGTCAATTCTAAATCTTGGTTAAATGAATAACAAGAAAATAAATAAAACGAAAACATTTGACTGAAAATCATATTTGAAAATAAGATAAAATTATATACGTATATATATCAATAAAGAATTTTGTCGAACTTCAAATTGTGACATATCATGAAACAAAGCGAACGTCCTTTATCTGAAGTCCTTCTTCTGTTGGATGATTCGATTGACCATATACTCTTCAAATATCATGATATCTTTTGCAATGACACCCTTAAAAAAATTGTCCCAGTTTTGCGAAAGAGATGCGTTGTCCTTTGGTCACGATGATTCCAAACCTTCTATAGGCTGCACACTATTTTATCATGGCACCGAGCCAAACATAACCTAAGGATACAATTAAGATTGAAATAAAGGGGCCGAACCCTCCTCGGGTTGCCTACGTATCCGAACGGAATCAGGCCATACGTAGTTCGCTACATACAAAGAAATGGAGAAATGAAAAAAAATCTAATAAAGTGATCGAAGCCGATATAGGCCGCCTACGTATCCCACCAAGGGTATCAGGCCAAGCGTAGTTCATATTACATAGAAAGGAAATTTTGCAAAACTTACTAAAAGACCAAATCCGACGTGGATTTCCTACGTATCCCGCCGTGGGAATCAGGTCAAGACGTAGTTTCAATACATGACAAAAGATTACAAGAAAATGAAATAGAAACCTCTAGATGTAGTATCTCTTAACCGCATCTGCATTGATAGCTTTTGGCCATATCTTGCCATCCATTTTTGCTAGAATCAAAGCTCCTCCAGTCAGTACTCGGTGAACCATGTAAGGTCCTTGCCAATTAGGTGCAAACTTGCCCTTAGCTTCATCTTGGTGTGGGAATATTCGCTTCAACACCAATTGTCCCGGTTCAAACTGCCTCAATCTTACTTTCTTGTTGAAAGCTTTGGTCATCCTGTGTTGATAAAGTTGCCCATGACAAACTGCATTAATTCTTTTTTCATCAATGAGCATCAATTGTTCATACCGGCTTTGCGTCCACTTGGCATCACTTAACTCAGCTTCTTGGATGACCCTCAGAGATGGTATTTCAACTTCCATTGGTAATACTGCTTCTGTTCCATAAACCAAAAGATAAGGTGTTGCCCCAGTCGAAGTCCTGATTGTGGTGCGGTAGCCAAGAAGGGCAAATGACAAACTCTCATGCCAATGCTTGTAGTTATCAATCATTTTCCGTAATATCCTTTTGATATTTTTGTTGGCAGCCTCAACTGCTCCATTCATCTGAGGTCGATAAGGAGTGGAATTACGGTGAATAATTTTGAACTTCTCGCATATCTCATGCATCAAACCACTATTGAGATTAGCTCCATTATCTGTAATAATTGACTCGGGGATCCCAAATCTACAAATGATGTTATTACGAACAAAATCTGTCACCACCTTCTTTGTCACAGACTTGTATGAAGATGCTTCTACCCACTTTGTGAAGTAATCAATAGCTACCAGAATGAATCTGTGTCCATTTGAGGCGGCTGGCTCAATAGGGCCAATGACATCCATGCCCCAAGCTGCAAATGGCCAAGGAGAACTCGTCACATTTAGCTCATTCGGTGGAACCCGAATCAAATCACCATGAATCTGACATTGATAACACCTTCTCACAAAACGGATACAGTCTGTTTCCATGGTCATCCAAAAATATCCAGCTCGCAGAATCTTCTTTGCCAAAGTGAAACCATTCATGTGTGGCCCACACGTACCCCCATGTATTTCTTCAATCAACTTGCTTGCCTCTTGAGAGTCAACACATCTTAACAATCCCAAATCTGGAGTCCTCCTATAAAGGATTTCTCCACTTAGGAAAAAGTGATTTGCGAGTCTCCGAAGTGTCCTCTTTTGAACATTGTTTACTCCTTCTGGATAGTCTCCTTCTCTAAGATACCTCTTAATGTCATAGTACCAAGGTTCTCCATCCGGTTCTTCATCTATATGGAAACAATAGGCTGGTTGATCCTGCACATTGACCTTGATTGGATCTATATAGTTCTTGTCTGGATATTGAATCATAGAAGCCAGGGTTGCCAACGCGTCTGCAAACTCGTTCTGAGCTCGTGAAATATGCTTGAATTCTATCTTGACGAATTTCTTGCATAATTCTTTCACACACAACAAATATGGGAGTATTTTCACATTCTTAGTGCTCCATTCGCCTTGAACCTGATGAATCAATAAGTCGGAATCACCTATAACCAACAATTTTTGTATATTCATGTCAACAGCCATTCTAAGCCCAAGAATACAAGCCTCGTACTCCGCCATATTATTTGTGCATAAGAATCTGAACTTTGTTGAGATAGGATAATGTTGACCTGATTCTGAAATCAACACTGCTCCAGCACCGACTCCTTTGGAATTCGCAGCACCATAAAAAAACATTCTCCAACCGGGATATTCTTCGGAAATATCCTCTCCAATAAATAAAACCTCTTCATCAGGGAAATAAGTTTTAAGAGGCATGTACTCTTCATCCACGGGATTTTCAGCGAGATGATCAGCTAGCGCTTGTCCCTTGATGGCCTTTTGAGTGACATAAACAATGTCGAATTCACATAGCAAAATTTGCCACTTCGCCAACCTTCCAGTGGGCATAGGCTTCTGAAATATATATTTGAGTGGATCCATCCTTGAGATGAGAAAAGTGGTATACGCACATAAATAATGTCTCAGCTTTTGTGCAACCCAAGTCAAAGCACAACAAGTGCGCTCCAATAAAGTATACCGAGCTTCATAATGAGTGAACTTTTTGCTCAAGTAATATATAGCTTGCTCTTTCTTTCCAGTTTCGTCATGTTGTCCCAGCACACATCCAAATGCATTGTCAGACACTGACAAATACAACAACAACGGTCTTCCAGATTCTGGGGGCACCAAGACTGGTGGACTTGATAGATACTCCTTGATTCTGTCAAAAGCTTTCTGACAATCTTCCGTCCATTTTGTTGCAGCATCTTTCCTCAGCAACTTGAAGATTGGCTCGCAAATTACAGTAGATTGTGCAATGAATCGACTAATGTAATTGAGGCGACCAAGAAAACTCATTACATCCTTTCGACTCTTTGGAGGAGGCAAGTCTTGAATAGCCTTTATCTTTGAAGGATCCAGCTCTATCCCTTTCCTACTCACGATGAAACCTAACAGCTTCTCGGCAGGGACACCAAATGCACACTTTGCGGGATTTAACTTCAGATTGTACCGCCTTAATCTGTCAAAGAACTTCTTCAAATCTGTTTTATGATCTGAGCTCTTCCGTGACTTGATGATGACATCATCCACATAAACTTCAATCTCCTTATGGATCATATCATGAAATATGGTAGTCATAGCTCTCATATATGTTGCCCCTGCATTCTTGAGTCCAAAAGGCATTACCCGATAACAATATACTCCCCAAGGCGTGATGAATGCAGTTTTCTCCGCATCCTCTTCATCCATTAGAATCTGATGATATCCTGCAAAGCAATCAACAAATGACTGCAACTCATGCTTTGCACAATTATCAATAAGTATGTGAATGTTTGGGAGAGGAAAATCATCCTTCGGGCTAGCCTTGTTGAGATCTCGATAATCTACACATACTCTGATTTTTCCATCTTTCTTTGGCACTGGTACTATGTTAGCCAACCACGTGGGATACTTGGTGACCCGGATGACATTGACATCAAATTGCTTGGAGACTTCTTCCTTAACCTTTAAACTCAAATCAGGTTTGATCTTTCTCGGCTTTTGCTTTACTGGGGGGCAAGAGGGATCAATTGGCAACCTGTGTGAAACAATATCCGTGCTTAGACCTGGCATATCATCATAAGACCATGCGAACACATCCATGTATTGTCTCAAAAGATCAATAAGTTCTTTTCTTTGGGACGGAGTCAAATGTACACTAATTCTTGTATCTCTCACCAATTCTGCTGAATCTCCCAAATTTATCGTCTCAGTTTCATCCAAATTTGGCTTTTCTTTATTCTCAAAATGTTCAAACTCCTTGGTCAACTCTCCAGGCGGCACATCTTCTTCATATTCTGCAAAAGTTTGTTCACTGTTCGGGTTTTGTACGCTTGTTTCATTACATGTCACATTCTTGGCATTGACAGATTTATTAGTTTGCTTGCTGAAAGAGAGAGAAGAAATAGAATAAAATAAATAATCAAAGACAAATCTTAAAATTCAAAGAAGAAAAAAAGGTAACATAGATTTGGCATTTAAGCTTTCAAAAGATGGAGGCAAAACACATCAAATTCAAAAACACAATTGAGGCCTCAATTTGAATCATGTTGTTTTGTTAATTCTAATACAATGATCTACCAAGATTCCCGGAGAACCGGGGACGGGTTACAAGTCCAATTGTTCAAAGCATCTCCAGGCATAGCATCCCATATGGTCGGGGCCTTGGTGCAATCCTCCAAAATCATATTGCATTCAGCTTCTTCAATGAACAAGTTTTTGAGTCCTTCTGTGAGGTTATCTTCAATAGCTTCCTCTAATCCTTGTGCAACAAACGCCTTGGAAAATGACTGATTCAAGGGCGGGATAGGTTGTGGTAAGGGAACGTCACTTTTCCTTTTGAGATTAGCCGATGAGATTTCTTCAGGAGTAGGCTCGTATCCAATACCAAAGGTGTATTTCTGACCAGGCAATTGAATTGGTTCCACTATTCCATCCAATTTCGCTCCAAGACCTTGACTCGGGATAAAACCATTCTTCAACATTTCCCAAGCCACCATCATAAGCACACGTGGCAAATTTGCCTTTCCAACTTGAGTAGCACACATAATTTCTCTAATATGGAATACAAACCCATCCAACTCTTCCATACTTTTAATAACAGGGACTGAATTTTCAGGATATATTGAGTTGTTACCTTCCCCATGAACAACAATTTCCTGATGGTTCCAAACAAATTTCAAGGTCTGGTGCAAAGTGGAAGGAACCACACCAGCCATATGAATCCATGGCCTTCCAAGTAATAAATTATAACTAGCAGATATATCCAATACTTGGAATTCCACAATGAACTCCACAGGTCCAATTTGCAATGGCAAATCGATTTCTCCAATGACTCCCCTTTGTGTCCCGTCAAAGCCTCTAACCCTTACATGACTTTCACGAATCTTTCCAATGTCGATTCCCAAAGCTCGAAGAGTAGTGAAAGGGCATATGTTAACAGCTGAACCATTATCAATCAGAACTCTTGAAATAAACTTATCCCTACATCTGACAGTAATGTTCAACGCTTTGTTATGTCCCAAACCTTCAGGCAACAAACTCATCTTCATGAAAAGTGACTTTGTTAGCTTCTAAAACTTGTCCTACTATGGCAGAAAAGTTCTCACTGGTGGTCTCAGCTGGAACATATGCTTCACTTAAAACCTTCACCAAAGCGTTCCTATGAGTTGCAAAATTCATCAGTAAGGCCATTAAGGAAATTTGAGCAGGAGTTTTCTTCAGCTGTTCAACAACTGAATATTCCTTAGTTGGCATCTTCCTCCAGAAATCTTCCACTTCAGACCTGTCACAAACCTTTTTTTGGTTGTTTTCCTTGTTTGGTCCTCCTCGTACAACTTCTTCAGGGGTATAACAACGCCCGGATCTTGTCATTCCTGCAGCAGCGGCTTCTACAACTATCTTTCCTTTTCCTTTGTCCCTTGCATCAGTCGAGTAATCCCAAGGAACTGCTTTAGTGTCAAAAGGGGATGATTGAGCGACAAAGGCCATAATCCTAGGCTTGGGAAGAAAAACTTCCACTTCAATTGGCGCTCGTGCTTGGACTGTGATTACAGGAGAAATAAAAGCCGATGTCTCGACATTCTTCTCTATCTTGACTGGTACTATGGTCCTTTCCAAGTTGCAATCTTCATCAACGGTGATCATGTTAACATTGCCATGATTTGGCAGTGGGTTGTTGTTTACATTGGGGGCAACACCTTTGAGTTGAATGATTCCTTCTTTGATCAATGCCTCAATCTTGTCTTTGAGAGTGAGGCAACTTTCAGTGTCATGTCCAGCAGCTCCAGAGTGATATGCACAATGCTTGGTCTCGTCATACCATCCAGGAAGGGGATTGGGAATTCGTCCTTAGATTGGCTGGAGTACTCCTGCAGTTCTCAACCGTTCATATAGTTGGGCTAAAGGTTCAGCTAAAGGTGTATAGGTTTTGGTTGGTCTTCTTTCAAAGTTTGGGCGGGGTCTGGGTGCATTTGATGGACGACTTTGTTGTTGGTAGTGGGATTGGGCTGGATATGCGGGTTGGTATCGTGATGGATTGGATAGGCAGGTGCTCTAGGTGGACAATACGTTGGTTGGGTGGTGTAAACTGGGTAAGGGGCAGGTGAAGGTTGATAATATGGTTGAGGAATTTGGGTATACTGACTATAGAATGAAGGTTGGGATAATGGGTTTTGGTAGGTTAACATTTGGTTTGGCCTACGTTCCTGGATGGTCATGACAGCAGACACACCGTCCTTCCTCTTCTTAAGGGCTCCTCCGATTGAATCCGACTGAATTGCCTTACTTGTCGCCTGCAGGGCTGCCAAATTAGTGATTCTCCCAGTTTTAATACCTTCTTCAATAAATTCTCCCATCCTGACAACCTCAAAGAACTTTTGCCCTACAACACTTATCATCTTTTCATAGTACGTTGCATCTTTTTGGGATTGTATAAAAAGAGAGGTCATCTCACTTTCTGCCATTGGGGTTGAACTTTTGCGGCATCTGCTCTCCACCGCATCGCATACTCTCTGAATGACTCTGGTTGACTTCTTTTCCAACTTCATCAAGTAGAGCCTGTTCCGGAATGCCTCAGTGTTAAACTTGAACCTATCCATGAATTCTTGTGCCATCGCACCCCAACTATTCCATTTCTGTGGGTTCGACTCGTGTACCAATCAAGGGCCTCTCCTTAAATCCTTATAAACAACTTCATTCTAATGGCCTCATCTTTCCCCAGTCCAACTAACTTGTCACAATACGACCTAAATGAGCTCGGAGGATTTCCCTTCCCATCAAATACATCAAATTTTGGTACCTTATACCCCACGGGTAATTCAACATCGGGATGAACACATAAATCCTCATATTCAAGACCTTCAACCCCCTTATGGACTTGGATACTTTTGAAAGCTTCCTTCAAATTACGAATCTCCCTTGCTACATTGTCATATGTTCTTGACCTTGCTTCTTTCTCCATCTCTTCATATGGATCGACTTCTGGCATGGTTGGCATTGGATTAAGGAAATGTTGAGTTTTCGCTACATATACTTGAGACACATATTGAACGTTAGGGATTGCAGTGTGTGCCACCGGTACATGTTGGGTTGCTTGGTATTTTTGGGTAGGTAAGGCGGTTTGGGTGAGCGGTGTAGTTTGGGCGCATATGAGGTAGTGAAGGGTAAAGGGTTGGCTTGTTGCGGATTGTTTTGTGGAAAGTTGGGTTGTTGAGGGTTGGTGGATTGTTTGGAAGCAATTGGATTGGTCTTTTGAAGGGAAAGGTTTGGTGGAAAGTATTGAGGAGTAGGAGAGTCAAGATGTGGAAAAAGAGGCGGAGTAGCTATGTTTGTTCCATGCTCCGGGAAGTGGCGTATTCAAAGTGATGGACAAATTGGTGAGTTTTCAAAGTCGATCAATCTCACTTTGCATATTGGCCATTTTTGCATCAAATTAGCAATGTGTTCATCATAAGGGATTGATTCCCTTCCTTCCGAAGTCTCGGGTTTATCTCTCAGGACAGTGACAAGCCCCAAACCATTTTGATCAGACGCACCTGAATCAGTCATGTCTGCACATGCTTTTGATCTCGTAAAGTATGGATGATCCGCCAGTTCGTAGTCAATGCAAATCAACCTTTGGGGAGAATAAATCAAAAGAAAGAAAACCTTCAAAAAGAGAGAAATATTAGTATCAAGTGGATGATTGTTGTTTCAATAATTAGGCAGATAATTAAATAATAACAATAAATAAATAGAGAATAAACATGTATTACGCAGCAAGTAAATCACATAACAAATAATAAACAAAATATTCAAAAGAAAATGCATCCTAATATGCACGGGACCTCTTTTGCCAGAGGTGGGGCCTAAATGTCAAACATAACGTGATTATGATAGATTGATCCAAGCCATTAATTTGTGCCAACTCGAGTTTTGGGGAAACAAAAAGACCAAGTTTTCCATTATTACAAAAAAGAAGAAGGAGAGTACAATGAAGAAACTAAAAAAAATACATAAAAGATGACATAATATAAAGACAAATCTAAGACTTGGCCTAAATTTGCTATCAATCAGGTGGAGGAAATGAAGATGATGCTCCCACGTTGCTAGATCCTGCTCCCGCATTGGTCCAAATATCGCATTATATTTTCCATTTGAGCCCACATTTCAGGAGTAAATATTTTGGTTCCAAGACGAGAATGTCTTATCCAGATCGTCATTCTAATAGCCTCAAAACCTTGCTCACCTTCTGGACTTATGCTATCGCGATCCTCTTGAAACCATACCTGATATTCTGGAATTTCCTTTTCAGGCCCATTTCCAATAAATAACGTGAGGATATTGGCCCACTTATGAAGAATCTCTCTGGCTCTAGGGACTTCAAAGTTTCGTCCAAAGAAAATTTTAGAATTTCTCATATTTGCTCGTAGAGGAATTATTTGTGCTTGACCAAACTGTTGAAGCACGCGCACCGGAGCATATAGTTGGAGACCTTTCAATCCAATTAGCTCGATATAATAAAACCTTCTACATCTTATATAGGCAGGGGAATGTGGGAGTAATGGATATTTCTACTGAATTTGGTCACTAGTGCGATGGGCCAGGAACTCATACCAATCATCAGTACCAACAGGATACACAAACTCTTTCATCCTGTCGTAAAAACTGTTAATATGATTTGTGTTACTAAAACATATGTCATCCATATTTTTACGTTGGTTAAAATGTTCCATTGCCCACTTTGTAAATGAAGATTGCAACCTTCAAAGAAGTTTGATTCCCCTCTTTTACATTTCCCAAGAGCTCGAAATATTCTGCTAAAATCATGGGAACCACAGTGAGTTCTTCGCCATCTACTCCCTCAAAAAGTACTCGAGCCACAGAACATATGCAAGTGCTAATGTATCCGTGTTCTCGTGGGAATACCAAAGTCCCTAGTAAAGCCACAACAAATGCAATAGGACGTCTAACTTGCCAATGAACTTGAGTACAAGAGAATTCTTTCCTAAACAGCTTGTAACTATTCGAGCGTCCATACCTCTCATATAGGTAGTCCAAAGAAACCCAATTATTTTCGAAGCACCGAAGTTTCTTTTCACTTTTCAACCCTAAGTAGCGAAGGAATTTCTTCCCTAATTGACTGTGTGGAATAATTTGACCCCATTCTTTGATACTTTCAAACTGGTGAAATAGAGGATTTCCTCCAATGTAGGTGTTAGTTCAAAGTCTTTGAAGGCGAACACAACACGGTTTGGATCCCAAAACTGAATTAGTGCTCTAATCCACATGTTTGTTGGGGGTGATTTTGAATAGCAGAGGGAGGCACCCCCAACCTTCTTGTAATCGCTAGTTTCTCAGTTTGAGTGAAATTTTCTCACCATGTCCTCAATTTGTGTGGGAAACCGTCGACCATCCTAACTTTGGGCACTTTGGGGACTGGACTCATCCTACTTAAAGATCGAAATAAAATGAACACTTAATTTCCAAACTCACTATGTCAAAATAGGCTTGGATCTGTCAATTATTATCACGTTGCACAAAATATGTTTGTTGGTCGTTGGGTCGTGAAACCCGTCGACAAAAGGGTGGATTTCTTAAATGTGGATTCGATACCCCGGGATCGATCCACCTAAGGTGAATGCATGCATGACTTAAATTAAGGGGTGGTTTAGCTCTATCTTATGTTTTCTAAGATTTGGCTTACTAGACACAAGGTTCCCGAGTGGACAACTCGAGTGAGAAGGCTACGCAGTCACACGAAAAAGATTCGGACACCCCGCGCATATGCCAACTCTCCTAACTTTTGGATTTTGAAAGAAATTTGCGGTGTTCAAAACACACCTCGCGTGTACGTGTGAGATTTCCAGAATTGGAGGAATTATGAACGAAATAATATTTTATATAAAGCAATAACAAATAAATAATTTATATAAATCAGTAACAAATAACCATTTTATACCACATAAGCATAATAAGTAAAGCATTTGGCATTTAAAATAAAACAAACAACAAAAACGAAACAAGCAAATGTTAAAAACATAATTATTAACCTCAGTCTATTATGGTTTAGAACCTAAAGTCCCCAGTGGAGTCGTCAAGCTGTTATACCCCATTTTAACTCGAGGTCCAAATGATGTACAACATTTTGATGATTTCTAAATTATTAACTAAGTCAAGAAGTCGCCACCTAATTAATTATGGTGAATTAGGACACCTAAATATTTAACTAAGTAATGCTAAAATTTGACTTCAATTAAGGTTTACTAAACCTATATGATTCTAGGTAAGAGTTCTAATTATCCTAAAGCAAAGAGATAAGGCATCCTCTAAGATCAGTTAAAAACTGTTAACCGGCAAAACTTAGGTTAATTAACTTTAAGAAAATGAATACTAAAAGAATCAGAAAAGTCAACTAAGTATGTTGGAAAACATTTCAACATTTGAAAAATTTCTTCTATATTTATATTTAAAATGATGGAGATTTAAGAAAGGATAATTTGTCTAAACCAATTTGTTGTT